>NC_056750.1:242523352-242883352 GCF_019279795.1 Protopterus annectens
TATTTCCCATAACTGCATCCTCCCATCTGCGTCCCATTAAATGGGGACTTGTATTACATACCTGGTAGAGTTCTGCAATCCTTTTTGTACAGAAATACTGAAGAAAAATGCTTCTGAAATCGCAGTCTGACTTGGTAAAGCAAGTTACAGACATGTTTACCATAAGTAGCTGTTTGCCTTTTGTAGGTAATGCTCATTAACAGGTAATTGCCTGTTCACCAATCCATGACTCAGACTTGCTAATTGCATCCAGAACAGCTGGTTGCGCTTTCATTAGCCAATGGCATGGCACAATAGTGCTGCATTTAAGGCCTTCATGTAGGCCTTGGTCCCTTTCCTAATCTGTGAGATGGACATTATCGAGGTGCAGAGACGACAGCATCACAGGGGGTAGGTAAAATTACTGTCCACTGTTGGGATTTATTTGGTATGTCCACATGTCCACAGCTCTGCATGCTATGTTTGGCTATTGTGAAATGACCTTCTGATTATGTGGCAGCTCGGTATTAAACAATGTGGGTTGAGGTCAGTAAGAGAGAAGACAGATGTGAGTGTCATACATTATATGCATCAGAATATGCATGCTGCTGCAGTAGCTGCTAGTCTATCAGCTGTGTATGCTTGTAGGGGCAGACTGTGACACATGTCCTTGTTGCTTGACCTTTACCCCCACCCCTTTATATATGGGTGTTGTGTGGATCACTTGTTCTAGGGGTTTGTGAGGTATGGTAAGTCTGTAGCAGGTAGCTGAACATACTGCTGTATATGTTGCAGGCTGAAGCTGCTGCATTTTGCCCAGACGTCATACTGGGGAGTGTGAGCACACTGGAGGACAGCAAGCTGTATGTGTCTGTGAGGGAGCAGTGACAGCTCTGTCATTACAGCAGAGCCAGGGTGAGGGTACCCATAACAGTCCAGGTGAAGCATGTGTTTAAGGTACATATGTTATATAACAGTGCCATTCAGAGAGTGGTAGGCTACATTTAGGAAGCCTATACATATTTGTGCAGTGTGTCCCTACCTACAGACCTTTGATGTGCTAACATGGGTAGCAGTGAATGCAGTAGCAGAAACCTGTTCTGCTTAAAATTGCAGGACTCAGTCAGTCATCATTTGTTTTATTCACAAGCATGTTATTGAAGTGCAATACACTAGATTTGAACCTAGGACTATGAGTAGCAAAATGTATAGCATGCTAGGAATTTAACAGACTGAGCTACTGAATCAATATTACAGCAAGTATATTTGCAAGATATATGTGCATGCATACAGTCTGTTAGGATTCACATTAGCATGTCTGTTCAGATGGGTATGATGTGTGACACTGAACTATTTGTAATGATTTTCTAACCTCAATCTGTACTGACTTGCCAGTAGTTCTGCACAAAGAATAGGTTTTCTGAAAACCATGCCAAAGTAGGTGATACAGCTGTAAAGATTCCGCAACAGTCTGTGCACTTGACAGCTATACCTGCCATCCCAGGCCTCACATCCATCCATCATTATTTATGTGGCTGTGTACTGGTTTGGTGTCTGCATCAGAGTCCCAAGTAGACTGTCAATTTTCACATTATATGTACAAGCAGTGTGTCATTGGCAATCAGGATATGTTTATGAAAATACCTGTGTTAGACCAGAGCTGAGTGACCTAGTGGGTTAATGCACTATGCTATTGTTGTCAGGGGCCTAGGTTTGAAGCCTAGGAGTGGTGATTGCTTTGCAGATATGCTTAACAGTGTCAGAAACACAGAAGGTGATTAAGGCAGCTTTAAGCAGATTTGTGCGGCATGCCACACTGCTTAGCTCCACTTCAATCCACGCTAATTGTAAAATAAGAAAAGAAAAAAAGAAGGTGACAGGAAAGTGGTGAAATGGGGGCAAGCAGGTGAAATACATACTGAAAGCAGGTATGGATGTGCAGGACAGGTGTTGGAAAGGACCATAGCTCTCCATTTCCTGTACAGCATCAGCTGTGCAGGTTGTAGAGAATTTGGAATTTGGAGCCTCACACCTCAGAGAGAGGGGTGAGGTTAACATAACTGTGTGCATTAATTATTGTAATAATTGATTGTGTCCAGTGGATGTGGGTGCAAAATGGAGAGCTATGTATAGATATTTTTTGTTGGGACAGATGCCCTGTTTTTTTAAGAAGAGAGTGGAATGTTGGGGAAGGGGTATAGGTATGTGTGGGGAGGTGAGTTGTGTAGGAGAGGTTAGATTTGCAAACAGACAAGACAGCATACAGGGGGAGTATGTGACACATGAGGGGGCTAAACACCATGGACAGGGCGGGTGTTGCAGCCATGATGCACAGTCTTGTAGCACGTACATACCTCTCAAGCTATCTGCATGGGAAGTATGAGCCAAGCTGTAACACCTACAGGTACACAACTACAGAAGGCTATTACATGTCAGGGGAACACATATGATTACCAAGGTGTACTGTGGACTGATGTAGTTTGAATGTTCTGTTGACATAAATCATGTTGTTGATAGATCTGTGACCAAGAGATTAGGCAACAGTGATCAGAGTCCATGACAGCATGACACTTGAGACATATATCATGCACAGTACAGAGAGTTCATGCCATCCTTGGCAGGCATGGGATTAAACTATCAGAAGACATTCACAGACACACCAGGCATGCAGCCATAACAAGTGTACACATTTTATTTATTGTATTAACTTTTATTAGTATTGTACTTGTTGCCTTTATTTTCTGACTTCTTATCACATTGCTGTGCAATGCTGTTAACACTGTGGTACATCTGAACACACAAATTATTAACCCATTTTAATGTCTAAAACAGCCATTTATTTACCTGCAATTCCAATGGGGAAAACATCTGTTACCAATGCATAACTGATTCAATAATATTTAGTAGTTCCTTTTACTGAATTCGAACCCTGGTCTGTGTGTGTGACAAAATGTACATCAGACCTAGCCTTTAGCAAACTGAGCTACTGAGCCACTGCTGCATGTTGATTGGCTGATATGCACCTAGGGATCACCTGGTAACAAAATATGACCTGGTAATAAAAGTAGAATGTTATATAAAAATGCAGTGACACTTGAACGCACATGCAAGAGATTCATGCATGACAGAGATATCAGGTGAAGTGTGCATTAATACATGGAATGCAGGTATAAACAATATACCCCTAGTGGGTGGAAATATCTGTAATGTGTAAAAACCATATTGGAGTGTTGGGTTGGCTACCTGACCCATATACAGTTGCAGATGGTATATTTGCAGTCTACAGCTATTACAGTTTTATACTTGCCTCAGATCTTAGTGCAGAGCAAATATAATAGCATATTATATCTTGCAGTACAGCTCAACATCCACAGTTTAGCAAAACACTCTTTATTAACCTTCAATTACTTAGTGGTATTTTTGTGTTTTTAGTTCACAGTAGATGTAATACTCTATTTCATGACCAACAGCCCAAAATAGACACATATTGCACAACACAGCTTTATTAGGGGTGACTTCATGCAGTGATTGGTATATATCCACAGTCTTTATTGAAGAACAGGTCATATAATCCAGGTGTTGCACTACAGCTGTAATTCCACAATTAATGCAGTAGAAACTTTATTTCCTTAACATTATCAGGTTTCATGCTTTCATCTTTATTGAATTGTATGTGGCATTACTCACTTATTTCAGTCCAGGTCTATGACCACATTCATTGCAGTACAATCAAAACTGAATATACCTACTAGCAGTTACTAATTTACTATTTCTTGTTTATATGACTATAGATTGAAAGATACATCTGTACTCACCACACTCAGAGCACAACCTGGCCAGGCACCCTGCATGTGCCAGTAGGTTGCGAGCTCTCTCCTCTGCAGCTGTGGGGAGAGAAACACATCATTATGCGTACCTGTCTATCACACCTTCAGATTAGGTTTTGGTAAAGCAATGATAATAATACTTACAAACTCATGGGGCATTCCCATCTCGAGCATCTTGGACCTAGTTGGCCATGAGATATCCCTTCCAATGCTTCAGGTCATCATAATGATGATGCACCTTTTCCTTGTGCGGGGGATACCAGTTGCACTGATGAGATCATATGCCAGCTGGTCCCAGGCCTCTGACTTGTACTCAGATCCTTGGACTGGCCCTGCAGCAGCCAGGCATTATGGTCTTTCACAAGAAGTCCAACCATGACCCTGGACTCTAGAAGTCCGCAATGCTGTGCCCAGAAGTGCGCACCTTCTCCTACACCTGCCATAGTTCCTGCCAAGATCAAACTATAGCTGGTTCTGCTGTATTCCTGCCTGTTGCACTTAAATAAGCCTGTTTTCCCTCCATTAACTGCCATTGGGCAATTTTTAAAAATGCGGTCCTTCGCTTATCATCTCATTAACCTGCTAAGCTCAGCTGAGCAGTGCTTAAACTGACAATGCTTAGCAATGCTTAGTGGTGCACAAACGAGCTTAGCTGGGCTGAGCAATGCTTAAAAGGGTATTGCTTAGCAGTGCTTCACACCGTTTAGCAATTAGCAAACCAGCTAAGCACTGCTATAACGTTGTTTAAGCAGTGCTTGGCAAGGCTTAGCTGTGCTTAGCAGAGCTTTGCTGAATGCAGCAAAGCAGGATTTAAAATTACATCTCATAATGTGCATTTGCAAACTAAATGCTTCATAACATGTCTGTGCATACATCCAATATTCAATCAAGGGTTTAAACATACTTCTCATAATGTATATTTACAACATAATTGCTTAATAACCTGTTTGTGTATTCATACAAAATTCAATAAAGGTTTAATAGTACATCTCGTAGATGAGTATTTGCAAAATAAATGTAACAACCTGTCTGTGTAATCATACTAAATGTAATCAAGATTTAATATAAATATCATAATGTGTATTTACAAAATAACCTGTCTCTATATTTGAGGCCTGCACCTACTGCACATAAGGCTGTCACTCTAACCATTCGGCTGTGTGGCCATGTGGCATGCTGCTTTACTTTTACATATATCTCTCCACTACATTTAAACACTGCTGAGCACTGCGGCATGCCATGCAAACATGCTCAGTAATGTTTAAACTTGATATAATTAAATGTATCTTTCTATTTTTAAATGTCTGGCACATGTCCATTGCTGTGCACCACACCATGCAAACACACTCACAAAAAATAAAATAAAATAAAACAAATTAACTTTTTATTACATATGCATACATTGATATCTGGTACTTTAAGATTTCGGTGGGTGTGTTACTTACCTCCACACAAAGTAACACACTCCCTACAATGATTCAATAACTGTGTGGCACTGCTCTCCCTCAGTAACATGCCTTCATTAATATGCATGGCGCACTACCAAGGGGTTACCGCATACATGGCCACAGTAACTTCCGTGTAGGATTTACACTATGCCTATATGGATTTTATTAAATCCCCAGGAATGTCTCTTACACAATAGCTATAATATTTGCCTTATCAGTCACAGATTGCTACATCACACATTTTTATAAAATATATATATATATATATATATATATATATATATATATATATATAGTACAGGCTGGAATCTGAAAAAGCAAGGTTTTCAAAATTAGTTATCACATGCAAGTGAACAACAAAACATCTCACACATTTTACTACTATAAATTGTTTCTGTCTTTTCCTTTAATCAAACTCTCATTGCAACAAATAATGAAATATTTTCATCTTAATTTTATTTTAACTGATTTTGCATTTTTCTACATTGCATTTTCTGTAAACGTGCAAGTTTCTTCTGACGATTTGCTACAACATTTTTTGTATTGCATACAGTCTTTTGTTGAGACAAGTTAGTGAGTTAGGGAAGGAATATTAACAAAGACTCTAATTCTAGCTACAGCATTAAAAACTGTGAATGCAACACAAACGATTTCCTCCAAAATGGCACTTATCATGAGTCAGATTTGTCTCAGTTCAACAATGAACTACTGTTTACTTTGAAAAAAAAACATTAACTCAGTTACCTTGTCAAGCCTGTCATTCAAACATTCCATAGATTGCTCATCAGAGATTGCAACTAATGAACGTCAGAGGATGCAAAGTAATTAAAAATGCAGATTGATGCTAACAGTCAAAAGTACACAGTCACAGTTCTGTTGTAAGTTGATGAAAAGGAAGAGCACAGTAAATGATCTTCTAATCACAGGGATTTCTCTCTGTCCATCTAAAATGATGTCAGGGAGGTGGAGGCACTGACTGCAAAACAAAATCATTCTGCCCATGGCACCCCCTTTCAGGCCATTTTGGGATATAACAAATTAAAAAAAATAGTAATAGCCACTTACGTTAATACCAAAACATTAGTAATGCAGAAAAGTTCAAGATATGCTGAAAAAGATCTTTTTTCAGTTTTTGGGTGTGGTTCTTCTTTAAATATTTTCCCAGTTTTCTACCTTTGTCTCCACCATTAGTTTTGGCTATGTACATAGGTTTTTGTGCTAAGATGCTGAAAGGTGAGCTGGGGTCCTCTTTCTGGTTAAGTGAACAGGTCAAAGTCTTACAGTTGACAAATAAAAGTGGAACGAATCAAATGCTGTACCCTGTGCACAGAAAGTAGTTAATAACTTTTCACCAACATGAGTCTATTGTTGTAAGAAAGTCCTTCTATATTGTACAGCTTATAAACAAAGGAACTGTGTCTAGATCTAGGGATGTCACTGTCCCTCTTTATTCGGTGCTCATTAGGCCATTCATTGAATATAACGCCCTCCTTGGCATGTATCTGTTCAGGCATATGCAACAACTGGTATACCCACAGAGATACCTTACTAAAAAGATATAAGACCTAAATAACATGTCCTACATGGACTGACTTAAAGCCTTGTTACTATACTCGGTATCCTACAGACTGCTAAGTGGTGACCTGTGTCTGGCATATAAGGCATACTCTGACCCATTACTGATGGATTTACTGCATATTAGCAAGTCAAATTGCATTAGAAATACATGGTCTAGGGATCTAAACCTCTTCTGCTACATCAACAGTACTGTTTGGAGGGACAGGTATATCTTGCAGAGGATATCACTGCTGTGGAACAGACTCCCCATCCACATAAAGCAAAGTTCATCTCTATCTATATTCAGAGCAATTTATATATATAGAAGATTTAGCCCAGGACTACCCCCTTTACTACTAATGGACAGAGGCAGCTCCTAAACAGTTTATCCCCTGCATGGGTCCCTTCAAATTATCTATAGAATGACCCTAGTTATTCTCATTAAGGGTGATATATAATTATTGACCATGGGATGGGTAAGGCCAAGCTATAACTAAATGGAATAAGTTATTTCAAGCACAAAAAGGGAAATTAGCTAGCCTTAAAATGTCTCACAAGGGCAGCCAGCCTAGTACTTATCTGTGAATCTATCAATCTATTAACAGCTCAGAGACTAACTTCTCTGCATTAACAAGGAGTACCCATTAGTACTGGTTTTGTCCATAATTTTGGTGGAAAGAGGTTGAGAGGTCTTGAGGAAAGGGAAAGTCTAGCTCTCACTTCCACACCATGCCTTTCAGCACATCAGACAATGAGCACTCTCCAGCACTTGTTGTTTCTGTAGTAGTTACAGATTTTATGGGGTCGATTTACTAGCCCGAGGCCCAACCCTCCATGAAGGGTGTACCACACACACACACACACACACACACACACACACACACACACACACACACACACACACTCATGCCCGGGGACAATTTAGAGTGTCCAATCCACCTACTGCATGTCTTTGGAATCTGAGAGGAAACCGCAGCACCAAGAGGAAAGTCACGCGAACACAGGAAAGACATGCATTCATCACTCAGAAGGCACCCCAGCTGAGAATTTTACTGGGGAACCTGCTGCTGTGAGGTGACAATGATAGCTGCTGCACCACTGCCCTGTACACACACACACAGATATATATATATATATATATATATATATATATATATATATATAAAATGAGAAGAATAGATCGTATGAACGTTATATTAATTTTTTGTTTGTTTTATGTGCAGGGAAATGTACATTTTATATTTTGTGAAGAACTGTGGAGCTTTATATATTTGTGGTATCCATGCTTTTTTACTATGTGTTTCCTTGCACTGTTTACTTGACTACTGCATATCATTGTTCGCTTTTGGATCCACTGTGTCAGTATTTGTTTTGGCTCATGTGTGTCTATATTTTCTTGGGGCTCATGCGTGTCACTCTTCACTTGCTTAGGGCTCATGTGTACCTTTCTTCACTGTCTTTGATCTCATACATAACACTCTTTGCTTGCTTTGGCCCAGCACAGATTGTTCTATGTAGGCTTTGAGCTATTGTGTGCAGTGTTTTTCATCAAGTGGGTGAGATGGTCATTAATCTGATTTCCTGTTTTAGAAAAGTAGTAACTATAGGTGGCTATGGTACCTTGTAGGTGACTATCACTGTTCTGAGTGCACTTGCAGCTGTATATGTGTGTGCGTGTGTGTGTATATGTGTGTTTGTGTGTGTGTGTGTGTGTGTGTGTGTGTGTGTGTGTGTGTGTGTGTGTGTGTGTGTGTGTGTGTGTGTGTGTGTGTGTGTGTGTGTGTGTGTGTGTGTGTGTGTGTGTGTGTGTGTGTGTGCATGCGTGTTGGGGGTGATAATGTGTACTTACCTGGAGTGTGGCTGATTACTGAGCTAGCTTTATAGGGCTACTTTGTATGTGTTAATAGTTTTCTATGTGTTGGAAATCAAATATCTGAGTTGTGCAGAGTCAATGTGGCTATAATTGGTTGGTGTGGTGGCAGTCTGTTTATTAAGTGTCAGTGCTCTGCATAGAGAAAAAAGGGATATAGTGTATGCAAGTGGGAAGGGGGTGACTGAATTTCATTGTTTAACATTGGTGACCTACCCTGGGATCCAATAAACTCTGTGTAGGCTTCATGCGAAGCCTACATGGAATTTACATATTTGTGCAGTGAGCAGCAGTGTTAATTACATATTCATTCCACTCCCAGCTTTTAAATGTAGAAAGTACAGTTTTGTGGCTAGCAGAAGTGTTGCTGGACAGGAAACCATGTAAAGTAACACAGATAGCAGGCATGTAGACCTGTTTACCTACTGGCAAACTAGGTCTTGCGGGATTGTACTGAATGCCACTTTGATTACCAGGGTTAATAATATAGCAATTTATCTGGTCCAAAAATATTACAGGACAGTGTGTACAGTGCAGAGTATTATAGAGTTCTATTTCAGGCATTCTGTATGAAAGTTGTATAAATGATCTGTAACGGTACATGGACTGTCATTTAAAATAAACAGTCAAGGGAAGTCTGCATATAGGGACACACAGATGAATTGTAGTAATGAATACAGCTAAGAGTACAGGTGAAACAACTTAATGTACAACAGACAAGAACATGTAAATTATGACAGTTGTAGCAGGAACACTAATCACATATTAATATAATACAATACGGACTGCACAGTGGAAATTTATGTGACCATCACACAAGATGACATAACAATAGAAAAGGATGTCTGTGATATAAGCATCCTAACATAAATAATGGAGAAGACATCATTCAGGGATGTTATATACAATAGTGCTTAGGTTCATATTGTGAAGCTGTGCAAAATGAGTTGTCTGACTATGATTGTAATATTAGCATAGGTCTCCACCAAGTGGGACACAGAGCTACAGGCTCATGGACAACAGTAAACAGAAGCACATAATCATGGAGAATATCCAAGTAATACTACCAGTAATCCCATGTCTATGACATAATGTATGTGATGGTGAATGATCATTGATGGTTCTGCATGAACACGTGTACAACTATTATGAGATGTCAGCAATCTATGAGGGTGATTAAGCATACCGTCCTGACACTGTAACATCTGCTGGAAGTGTTAGAAGGGACACTGCTATACCTCTATGTGACTTTTCCAGGCTAGTTAACAGATGTGCATGGCATATAGATGGCACAGTCCACCCTGTCACAAATGTAACCCATGCCATCAATGTTGTCAAACAGCTAGGTATATACTGTGTGCATCACCGGAACAGGTATTACACATGAATCTGTTATATCACCTTGATGGGTGTTCTGTGCCATCAGACAATAATGTTTATGCAACAAAAAGAATACCTAAGTATAGTCAATAAGATGTGTGAGCGCTCACTGTGGCAAGGGTGGTACACTTGGGTTACACATCCCTGGAAGATGTGTAGGGAGGTACATAAAGAAGGGTGTGTTGTACTCAGTTATTGGCATGATGAAGGCTGTGAACTATGTGGGCATTTGATGTGGATATCCTACATATACACAGCAGTTGTGTTACATACCAGGGACTAGTCATCACTGTGGGCACATGCTGGTGGATGTTCCATATACCATTTACCTCAGTACACAGGTCACATACCATTTGGACTGCTGACAGGGGTGTGCTGTCTGCATTATCATTGGGCTGTGTGTTTGTTTTCATAAATAACTCTCTGGACTATATGAAGAGACACATGACTGAATTGTTAAATTATGTGTCCCAGGCAGGTATGACCCTAGACTTAAGCAGCATTCTACCTTCACCATTATGATGCCACAATATAAACCAAATTGATGGACTTCAACAACTGGCTTAGCTTCTAGTATCAAGTTCTGAACCTGTGTCCACTAGGCTGCCGGATACTGGCAAAAAATGCATGCTCATCCCATAGTGCTTTTGTTAGGCAATGTGAAAGCAACAAACGTCCTGACAAAACAACATCACCTGGAGGCAAAATGAAAGTTCTGCTGCTTGATGTTAGGAGTCTAAACATGAAGCTGCACTGGAGGAAATAACCAACCTGCTAGTTGACAGATTTGGTGCAAACGTCAACCCCATGGTCCCACTAGCCATACACTAAAGCATAACTGATGCCAGTCCCATGCCTAGTATCTCTAGACATCATATCTGTTCTTTCCAAGGCTAAAAGCTTCACTGGTACCAGATAACATTTCAGATTGCTTACTGAGCAACCTAAATCAGGACCTAGTGGAAGAAATTAGTGTCAGACTAAGAACTGGCTTTGTTCCAGTGGAGTGAAATACAGCAGCAGTAATCCCCTCAACAAACCCTAAGAACTATAGACCTATAAGTCTAATCAGTCTCATCTGCAAGGTTATGGAAAGAATCATCATGGACCTTATTAACAAGGGCATAGGTGACCTTCAAACTCTAGACTCAACTCATTGTGGCTTTGTTAATAGTACATCATGCTTATTAGACATAGTAGATGTCTTTGACAAAGTAACCAAAGGGGTGGATGAAGGTAAGACAGTGCATACTGCCTATCTTGATCTGGTCAAGGATTTTGACACAATCCCCCACTCAGGTATCATTGAGAAACTCTCACAGCTGGGGATTAACCCATACATCACTAGATGGCTAGCCAGCTGGGGATTAACCCATACATCACTAGATGGCTAGCCAGCTGGCTCACTGACAGAACACAAACTGTCAAAGTTGGTGACTCAACCTCTACCAGTAGAGCCATCACCAGTGGCATAAAACATGGATCTGTGTTGGGCCCTTTATTGTTCAGAATCTATTTCTCAGAAGTCCAGGCTAAAGTATACAGCCTTTGGTTTACCATGTTTGCCAATGATAGCAAATTGGGTAAAATCATTGAGTTCACCTGTGATGTAAATGTGTTACAGGAGGGGCTAACACAGACAAATGATTGGTGTCAAGACCACCACTGTCTAAAAATAAATGCAAAAAAAGTGTCATTATTTTTGCTTTTTTGCAAAGTGAAACCCCCTGCTAATTATAGCATTAACAATAATCCTTTCCCAAGTTCAAACCCAGTAGTGCAAGACCTGGGAATACAGGTAGATAGCAATCTGAACTTTGACCACCAAGTTTCCACATTTGTAAGGAAAGCCTTCTATGTCATGAATCTCATAAGTCAGGCCATCTTATCCATGTCTGAGAATGTTATAACACCACTGTACTCGACCTTCATCAGATTACTAATTGGGTACAATGCTCCCTATTGTATATACTTCACCAGGCACTTGCAGCAGCCGGAGAGACCACAGGGGTTTCTCAACAAGAAAGTCCAGAACCTACAAACCATGACATGATGTATGAGGATAGGCTGAAAGCCTTGTCACTGTGCTCTGTATCATATAGGATGAGATGAGTTGTGTGTGGCCTACAGGCCAGTCTCTCACCCTGCCCTGGTGGAAATACTGCACATCCACAAATATAATGGCACAAAAATTGCTTACTCTAGGGATCTTAACCTAGCCTAAGACATTAACAGAACATGCTTGACAGACAGCTATAGCTGATGACATCAGCAGAGTCTGGTGAGGGAACAATAAAAGCAGTGTCTGACATGCTGGTGTAAAATGTTGTCTCTAATGTCAAGCAAGTGCACAAACACACATGCACACACATCAGTTGGCTGCAGTGAGAACAGAACCCCTACCTAGTTAAGTACATTGATTGGAGACCTCTGTATTTAACACAAGTGCCACTGCATAAGTTTGACTTGGAAAGTATCAGACAACACTTTATAAGCGATGACATCAGCAGTGTCTGGTAAGTGGAAGATGATAATAACAGTGTCCGACATGCTGGTGTAAAATGTTTTGTCTAATGGCAAGTAGAAAGCACACATACCAGTTGCCTGCAGTGACCCAAGTACACAGACTAGAGAACTCAATGCTTTACGCAAGTGTCATTGCACAAGTCTGACTTTTACATGGCTGCAGGAAAACTTATAGTGAATGACATCAGCATTGAATGTTTGAGAGAAGATGCTGGGAGGCCTGCATGAAATGGATGTTTAGGCATTTCCAACTGTCAAAATATTGGTACTCTATGGGATTGTAGAATACACAAGTATGCTGTTCTGACTACACATACACACACACACACACACACACACACACACACACACACACACACACACAAACCAAAGCTGGTTGCAGTGAGATTAGAACCCCTATTTAAGTACAGACTAAAGAACTCAGTACTTAACACAGGCACCATGGCACAGGTCTAACTTTTACAAGGCTGCAGGACAATTTATTGTGTATGACATCAGTAATGAACGTTTCAGAGAAGATGCTGGGTGGCCTGCATGTAACAGATATGTAGGCATGTAGAGCTGTCCAAATATTGGTATTCCATGGGATCATAGTGGTGAGTGCAAGATACACAAGCATGCTTTTCTGATTAAACACACACACACACACACACACACACACACACACACATACACACAAGTTGACTGCAGTGAGAACAGAACCACTATCTATCTAAGTACACAGGCTAGAGTGCTCAGTACTTTAGGCAAGTTCCACAGCACAAGTCTGACTTCTAAATGGCTGCAGGATAATTTATAGTTGATGACATCAGTATTTGATGTTTGAGAGAAGATGTTGGGAGGCCTGCATGAAATGTATGTGTAGGCATGTCCAACTGTCAAAACATTGGTACTCCATGGGATTGTAGTGGTGAGTGCAGGATACACAGGTATGCTGTTTTGACTAGGCACATACACAGATGCATGCATCAGCTGACTACAGTGAGATTAAAACCCCTACCTAAGTACATGCACTAAAAAGCTCAGTACTTAATGCAAGTGCCACAGCAAAAGTCCAACTTTTGTAAGGTTGCAGGACAATTTATAATGGATGACACCAGCATTGAATGTTTGAGATAAGATGTTGGGAGGCCTGCATAAAAGATAATAAAGATATTTGTGTTACTACATTGATGAGTATGCAAAGTCTAGCATTTACTATTGTGTTTCCAGTGTGCAGGTATACCTTAAACTGACAGCTTTTCAGACTATATACAAACAGCTGTCCACATTACTACAAGTACTGGAAAATATGAATGTGTATTTCCAATATAAATATGTACATGCCATATAAAAAAGCATTTTTAATTATTTTCTGTAGTGCAGTTGCTATATTTGGGAACAACTATTGACAGACCATATTTCAAGTGCATGTATGCAGGTAACACATGGCTGCAGAGTAACTATGTGTTCTTTCTTTAAAAATGTCCTTCCCTTTTTTTGTGTTGTTACATTTACTTCCATGGACTGAGGAGTAAATGGGCAGTAAACATAACTCACACATGCTCATGCACACTTTTCATATTGCAGCTCCTGGCAGTGGGTTTGTACAATTAATGGTAAAGTGTTTGGACATGTGAGATACATATTTAAGGACTCCTACTGCAACTTGACAAGCACTTATCCCTACTGATTATGGTAGACACATGAGTAGATACAATGGTGTTCTTACATGGTTCATATTAAAAATGTTGTGTCATAATTTTTCTCACCTTCAAAAATTTGTGATACTACTTTCCCCATTTGTGCATAGATAAGCAATGCACAAACATGGTTCTCTGCACTATTTATTTTATTAATTTATTTATATTTGTTTACCTGTAAATTCCGACTGGATGCAGGTCCTTTTTCAGCGGATGCCCGGGGAGAAAAGCTATGCGATTTTGATAGTTTTATTGCTTTGCTCACCTCTGAACAAACATGTTAAGTAGAGAGGTGCACAGTCAGCACTTTGGACAGTACTGAGTAGAATAAAACCACCTGCTGCCTAGCTGACTCTGTGGCAGCAGGTGTAAAACATCAGTAAGCTTCTTTTTTGAAAAGAGATGACACAGTGTTTAAATCCAAGACAATGTAATTTTTTTACATATGTATTCTGGATGCCAATAAATAATTCAATATGATAATTTTAGCAAATGTGAGAGGGAATGCCTACTGTGAAGTATGGTATAAAACAACAGCACTGAATTGATTAATGCGAACAGCACACACATGGACTTACATATGCATACATTACTCAGTGAAAAAATAAAAGGATATGACATTTTTAATATGAGTGCCTTTAATCTGATCTAACTGTGTGTTATGTTAGTGCAGAGTGTTTAAGCAGTATTGTGCTGAGGCAACTACACCATGTCATAGGATGTGAAGAAAACAAAAAGCAGCTTGATGGAGAAGTTAACATGTTGCCAATACCAAATAGAATCTATCTCATGCTCCAAGTCGCAGTTGCCAGTAGAGTTCAGCAACTGCAACTTGGAGCACAGATTTGGCCAGGTTTAAATGAAGCAGAATCTCTGATATGTCTGTTAAAACTAAAAGCCTACACGAGATATATTCTATTTGGTATTGGCAACATGTTAACTTAAATTGAATATAAAATGTTTCAATGAACTGTGTTTAGCTACTTTGTATGTGCAAGTTTGAAACAAGTAGCTTTTGCGAGCAAACACTGTGTGCTGGGGGTGTGTGTCATGAGGCTAATCATGGACTGGCGTCTGAGAAGCGATGTGTATTTTATTTGATTTTGTGATTGGATTTTATCCTATTTAAAGGTGTTTTTAGTTTTTTTGAATGTATCTGATGAAGTTCCGGTATTGTTGGCAGGACGAAATCCTGTACTGATTTTTTTTAAGGATAATTCTATAATTAAACCTGCATTTTCTCCATCAAGCTGCTTTTTTTTTTTTCAGTTTGTGGTGTTGTTCTGTTGCTGGTTTATAGGATGTGAAGAACCATTCACCATCACTCAGCATTGGTGTACAATGCCAAACTCCATGCAAATGCAGGGGATTTGTTACTTATGTGAATGGTGTGTGATTCTATTTTCTGACCAGATTAAAGGTGTTAAAATGGGTTTGATAGGAAAGTGGCAAAACGATGGCCAAGCAGGGGGAAACCCTTTCTGTTTATGTAGACCTTTCCCTGTCCCCAGGTAGTGCTTTGATTTCTATATATGTACAAACTATGGCACCCAGTACTTCAGGTTAGAGTGCTACTGGGTAGAACTCCTGCACATTTGTAACCCTGTCCTCAGGTGTATGGGGAAAATATATGTGGTCACTGGCATGGTGGAGCATAGCATTCAGTAACTGGTGGATGATGCTGGATGTTTATGCCTGTGACACCCCCCCCCCCCCCAGCATGTCCCTTTTTGGTCTCTGAAAGGTTCCTGTAGCTAAAATTCTAAGTAATACACATACCTTTGTCTCCACCAGTATTGGCTCCCTTCTGTTTGTCCATGGTCTGAGTTGAGGATGACAGAGGTTAGAGAGTTCCTGTAGTGTGTTTCTATTCACTCTGTAGTGTTCTACAATTTCTACATCATGCAGACTGTGATAAGTTAAATGGAGTCTGAAAACTCTTCTTCCTCTTGGCCATGGTCTATTAGCAGCAGCAGCAGCAGCATAGACTTTAGCCAGTTGTCCATACACATGAATTAAAGCAACAGCAACCCCTAACATTTCTTTTTATGTAGACTCCTTTCCTTGGCTGTTTTCCAATAGGTTTTAGAATTTGCAGGGAAAACCAGCACTGAGTTTACACTGTTGCTTTATAGCTTGTTGAATAGCTCCTCCATCTTGTATTGGTTGATTAGCATAATTTTCAGCTACTTATGCCGTAATTAGCATACCACAATGTTTGCTGTGCTTACATCACTCTATATGGCGTGTAGAGCAGCTTACTGAATCTAAAACTGGGCTCTACCATGTGCGCATTGTGTCATTATGGACTGTGCAAGATTTATTGAATCTGCCCCCTGGTCTTTAATCTGGTTTTGTGTGGCCACTATGTGCTCTCAATTCTGATTTAAGAATAGTCCTGTGTTTTTTGCTGTCAGTGTGGTTTGTTCTTCATAGTTGTATTTGATTTACTTTGTGGTCAGTGTGATGATTTTTGCAGACATAACTAAGAAAGCTTACTTGGCCAGTATGTGATGTATAAGTAATATGAGAAGGAACTGCTTTCTGTTGTATTTAAAAGTACAATGCTACTATGGTTTGTAATGATCAGAGATTGTAACAGTGAGCCTTAAAAGTTAGTAATCATGATGATATATTGTGTGATCTACATTCTAATGTTACTGGGTATCTAATGTTGTAAAAAAAAAAGAGTACTGTCCTAATGCAATGTTATTTGTCATCATCCTGCTACATGACTGCCATTCAAGGAAAAAAGGCTGTAATTGGTGGTTTTGTGAATGTTTTCACTATACAAAAGCTGGTTTGTAGAAGTGGTTATAGGACAGGAGAAGCTGGACTTGTGTAAAGGCTGCATTAGTGTAAAACAGAGATGGCTTATACATCTAGTACTTACGGAAAATCTGGCTGAAGTCTGAAACACAGTATGTAGTAAGAAAGGGACTTATTTGACTAGTCACAAAAATCTTTGCAATGCATAATCCTTTAAAATTATTTGAAATATTTACTCTGAAAATTGGAAGTGAAATGTGTATAATGTTTAAATGTGTCAATATTTATTTATCTTAATTTTCTGCCTGCAGTGAAATGCAAAAGTTATGGGGGTGTACCATTTTTTTTACATTCTTAGGATGTGCTTGATGTATTGCTCTTGGCCTTCTGATCAATGTTTTCAGTTTTGGTCATTCATTGTTTACTGACACAACTTTGGTTGTCATCTCCACCCAAACTACAGTAGTAACAAATGGGGGCTGGGGGCTTTCATTTTTGTTCCTTAACCTAAACATATTTTAAGCAGTGGTCACCCCTCAGTACTGTGCTCATCTTTATGTGGCCCTTGAGTTGTTTCGGTTTGGAATGTCAGATCATATTTTGTTTTGTAAGTTTATCTTACATATAAAAATGTAGGGCCATATTCAATAAAGGAAAATCTCCATGTCAGAAAAGTGTAGCAGCTTCTGCACTGAATACGGCTGCCGAGTGATCCAGTAAACAAGGCTGGGGTTCTGCACAAGCCTGCAAGCACTATTCTGACATGAACACCACTGAATAATACTAATTACCTCATTTGCTGGTAAAAAAAAGCAAATGAGGTGAATTAGCTATTCAGTAAGCAGGCAGGCATCTGTGTCAGAGAAGTGTCCGTTGCAGAAATGTATTCGGTTACTAACCATGTACATTTCTGCAGAAATCAAAACTGGGGCATGACAGCTCAAAGTAAAGCATGTATTATGACTATTAGGTATGCCAATGGCCATATCTTTGGCCATTGGCATGGAAAACAGTTGCAAAATTATGAAAATCAAAGTTTATTTTTGGGGCCAATTTCGGCCATTTAAGCATAGTGCAGTGGCGCGCAAATGAGATCATGCAAAAAATAAGAAAAAAATGTAAAAAGACAATTTTAAGTGAAATCTGCATTTTGCCATTATAGTGGGTAGCATGCGGAACCAAACCAATAACTGGTCAACTGATAACACTGGTTGCTAAGCAGATAGGCTCCGGTGTAGTTGTGTAACAAGGGACTAAGGCAGTGAGGTATGTAAATGAGCTAAATGTATTAAATAGCAAAATGGGAGACTGTGTCCACCTGCACCTAACTGTGTAGGAGCTATAATGCTACAGTGTAAGCAGGAGGAGCAGCTGACATGAAAAGGGTGTGTGTCATGTTTGGTGTAAGCACATTGGAGCTCTGCTGCCTCTATTGCACTTAGTTAAGCACAGCTAAGCAAGGAGGTATGTCTGAGCTAGTCCATGAAATGCTGAGTGTGTTCTTTTCCCTGAGAGGGTCCTTTCTGCTCAAAACTGTTTACTATAGCTGCAAGAGTTTGTGCGGCACATCATAGGGCTTAAACACAAGGAAAACAATTAAAAAAAACAGAAGCCAGCAGAACTGTTTACATTTGAGCAGTGGATGTGCACAGTGCACTGCAGGGCTCAGAAGAGAAAAAAGGGGAAATAGCAGAATAAAGGCACTCAAGTACAAATAATATAGCTGGCAGGTGGAATGTATCATAGTCAGCCAATCACACAGGCAGCATCTGCAGCACAACAGTATAAACTATGCAAACACCTTTCAGTCTGTTTTTTTCACACAAATTCTGTACCATTGGTGTACAGACTCAGGGGAATTTTAACTGACAAAATGTTAGGGGTTGCTGTCACTTTGATACATAAGTATATGCTAGAGGCTGAGTGTGGTGAGGAGGATAATGCTGACAACGGTCCCAGACTGAGGAGGAGGAGAAGATTGTTCAGACCCAGGATAACCTACCAGGGGCTACATGATCTGGAGATACTAGAGCACTACAGAGTGGACAGGGACTTACTTCAGCAACTCTGCTAGCTGTGCCGGTCTCACCTCAGACACAGAGGGGAAGTCTTCCCAGTTGAAGCCAAGGTATGTGTAGCCTTAAGAATACTAGCTACAGGTACATTCCAAAGACCTACTGGGGACATCATGGCGTTCCCACAGGCAACAACATCCAGGGTACTCCATCAGTTCCTGGATGCCATGCTACCGCATGCTGGAGAGAACATTTATTTCCCCAGGACCTGTGAGGAAAGGACCAGCAATATGCATCTCTTCCACCATGTAGCAGACTACCCAAAGGTACTAGGTGCCATGGACTGCATGCGCATCCACATTAAGGCACCACCTGTTGAAGAGGGTAGAGCCTATGTCAACTGCAAGGGCTATCACTCCATCAACTGCCAGATCATGTGCAATGCCCAGGGCATTAACATGCATGTGTGTGCTGGCAGCCCTGGTAGTTATCACGACTCCCATATCTGGCATGGCTCACAGCTGTACCAGGAATTTGCCAGGGGGACATCCCATATGGCCATTTGCTGGGGCATGCTGGCTATGCACTGGAGCCGTGGATAATGACACCCATCAGAAATGCACACAAACACACACACACACACACACACACACACACACACACACACACACACACACACACACACACACACTGAAGAACACCATAATGAGGCACATGCACAAACCAGGAACATTATAGAGTGTGTTTTGGGGATGCTCAAGTCATGGTTCCACTGCCTTGACATATCTGATGAAGCCCTGCAGTATTCTCCAGCCACATGTGCATACATGTTCATAGTATGTGCCATGCTACACAATATGATCCTGTGAAAACAGATGCAACAGGAATATCACAGGGAAGGCCCACACAGCCCCCCCCCACAATTGCCAAGTCCCCCACAGGCACAGGAGGACTTGGAGGAGGAACTCCCTGAGCCTGCTCCTGTAGGCAGATGGAGGCATGCCCAATATGCCTGGGCCTTAGCAAAGAGGCAATGCATAGCACACTCACCTGCACTGTAGGGACAGGGACTGACATCTCTCTCTGACTTGAACACACAGTAAAATAGATGCCACACACATCATACTACCTGTATCTTATCATGTATAGGCTGTGTACTGTGTGCATCTGACAGCCACCCTCAAGCACCATCCTCACAACTGCCACAGACACAAGATAAGTCACTCTTCTTAACATTAAATGAATGGAGTAATATGTTGTGGTAGCATAGCTATGGTATTGCTGTATGCATGCAAGGGAATAGGGTGGTCTATCGAGACAGCAGCAGACAACCAACAGCTATGTGGGACAACAGGAAATGTCTGCCCAATACTGGCTTTCCCAGAGAATTCAGTAGTCCCCTAGGTAACAATTCTCACTGCAGTATATGTGGGGGGCTAACAAACTGGGGGAGTCATAGGTCACATGCAGGGATGTCATTGTGGGTGTCCCATATTCACCCTTCAGCCTCACCCAGCAAGTCAGACATAGAAAACCATAAAAAGTCTGGCAAAGGCTCACAAATGGGGATAATGATGAAATATGCCCATACAGACCTACACAGTGATGTCACAGCAGGTCTTGCAGTTGCATTAAGGCTCTGAAGGGTGAGTGGTCTGAAACCCAAATGTCTGCCATTACAATCTAACCTGTGGTCTTTAGTGATATGCCTGTAGTCTCCACGACAGGCACCATACTATGCTAAATGGAACCAAAATGTAAAGAAAACATCAGTGCAGTCTGTCCAAATGTGGACAGCTGACAGGTGTGCCCCCCCACATGCATCCATGTTCCCATAGAAATGCAGTAGCAGTAATGTTTTTAGAGTATAAGCAGCAGAGCACACATTCCCAGGGCTGTCCCAATCAACTTGATAACTTGTGGCATGTCTACAATATGCAGGGATCAATGAGCTATGTATATGTGTGGTCAATACTGTCAGTATGTGGTCTGCATTTACTCTTGGCTGCCGTGTCTAAGTGGCCTAGGTACAGTACTGTGGTTGACAGGGTCCATGTTTTAAGAACTGCAGTATCAACTATTCTGCATGTCAAATACAGCTATGGTAGGAGTTGTACACATTGTCCAGATGTCAATATCTGTTACTGCAGGAAAGCTGGACAGGTCAGTGACAGGTGACCACACATATGGACAGTACACAGCTCAGTGTAACCTACACAGTGCCTAGCATACCCCTCAACTGTACAGACATTTTGTAGAATGTCAAGAGGTTTGCAACATATTTATGGTCTCTTTACCATGAAATCATGGTTGTCCGGAAAATCACTGGCAAATCACAAAAAAATAAAGTCAGAAAATAATGACATATTGTAGTTTCAGACTTCATACCCATTATGAAAATGCATGCTAATGAAAACCCCTGTTATTGTATCACCTTTCTAAGTTTGTAAGGCCAATGGTTAACAATGGTGCCTGTCTGTAGGTTTTTGTCCCCAAATTATATATGGCTTTGTCCAGATGTCTGGCTCTAAATAGTCGGGAGGTATGGTGCCTAGTAGGACAGCAGGTACCTGAAGGTCAATGTACTGCCAGGTCATAAAAGGCTGCCAACTTACTGTGTCAGCAGTGACAACATGTCACTGGCCAACATACATACCCCTGGAATGACAGGTTGTCAAAGAAGGAGCACAAGTATGCCTTGTATACCTGTTCTGCTTGTCCTAACATTGCAATTGCCTGCCAAATATGTGCAAAACAGGAAAGGGTCTTGTCAAAACATCAGTGGCAGACAGTGGGGAAGCAGATGTCATACCCATAAGAGAAAGCAAGCAAATACTAAACTGGTCTCTCAACTGTCTATGTTTGGCAGAACAGTAGTAACTCCCTGTCCCCATGTGTGTGCCTTTGTCTGACTGTCATACATGGGCCTGTCCAGATATCAGTTTGTGATGGTTTGACAGCTAGGCCAACATGTAGCCTCATAATAACATATAGCAACACAAACCATCTGAGGACCACAGCAAATGCAGCGATGCAATGATGGACAACCTGCTAAATAGGTACACTCAGATGTGTGAAGTCCACAACCTTGTGTGTGATGTTAAGGAATTTACACCGCTCACATCAGAATTACAAATACATAGCAGCTACTGTGGCACAGCCTGTGAGTGGACTACAGAAGGACAAAGAGACACACATAAGTGGAAAGGGAACCACAGGCCAGACAAATGGAGAATATGTACAACAGAACAAATTGTGCAGTAACATAGGTGCCATGCAGTGTATGGAGTCAGTAAACATCACCTGCAAATACACAACACATACCCATGTACGTGAAGGTCCGTAACAAAATAAAAACCCAAACAAAGTTCACTTCAGAGGCAAAAATACATGAGAACTCCACAAATGTGCACACCACAGACCATGCAGACTCCACACACCAGGGTCTTGCAAATACTAAGGCCTTACTCCAAACTCCAAATACCTGCCCAGCACAGATAGGTCAACAGCACTGTCCCAGTACCCTGTTCCATACAGACTCTGCTCAGGTGACCCCCTCAAAGCAATTAAGACCCTGCCTTGATGGGACTATCACATATCTGGAAATCAAGGCCCACTCGATCAACCCATAGGTGCAGCATCAGCCTGGTCTGTGATATCAGTACAGCTTGTTGGTATGACAGATATGTGTCCCACACATTCCCATATCTGTGGAATACATTTCCTGTCCACATCAAGCCAAGTGCCTCAATACCCCTAGTGATGTGCTCCCTTTATAAGTGCATGGGAAACACAAAATACAGTCCTCTGATTCCACCTGTGTCCCTGCTGGACAGGGGCTCTCTGTGCTGACATTTCCTAACATGGGCTACACTCCCATCTGCATGGGTTATAAGGGATTCAGGGCCAATACCCTATTAATGTCATAACCTATCAGCCTATAAACAACTGTCTGTCAGTGGTTCACCACATTACTCTGTACTGCTCTGCAACTGACATACCTGGAAGTCACACAGTGCTATGTAGAATATACTACACATATAACGGACTTTTCTGCACAGTTCAATGCACTCTATACCCACACCCATACTTCTCAACTTCTGACAGCAAGACATCTGGAGCAGGTTATAAATAAAAGTGGGACAAAGGCTCAATGATAGGCATGTGTTGTAAATATTGTGCTTATAAACTGAGAAAGTTGGTAGAATAATGGGTTTTGAATTAGCAGGAAATGTCTGAAGGTTATGAAGTCTGAAACACTAATGTCTGTCATTAGTTTATAACATCAGTCTTTAATTATTTGCAACTAATTTGCCATAAAAACACAAGTTTATGTAGAATGGAAAAAACTTCTAGACAATCCCTGGGACAATCCACCAAAAACTGCATACTTGAGAGGTATGGACCAGGATATGACTTTTCAGGTAAGAAGAATGCCACACAAGCAGGAGATCAGTCAACCGGCTGTAGCCACACTTCTCAACTGGCCTTTTTCGGCAAGAATGTCTATAGTTGAGCTCATAATATTGGTCTGTGCATCATACATCTTGTATTCCTCTGGTAAAGTACTGTGATGATCTGAGGATGTCTGTCACTAGGTAATGACACAATACATTCCAGTGTCAGACTTCAGATATGTCAGAAAATGTCTGCTAAAACAAACCCTGTACCCCTAACATCATCCTGTTTACTGCTGAGAGGTATGGCTGTAGCACAAAAAACCCCAGACCAGAGTACACCTATCTCTGGACTGGAGTCCCACTCTTACTATAGAAGGTTTTACTGGGCATGCTCTTACACTTAGAGAATCACAGCCCATGTCAGAACCCACATCAAACAATATAACTGTATTGTGCATATATGTCTTTGCATACAGACAGCTATGTACACCTTAATTGTCTCTACACACACACACACATTAGGCAGTATTACCCTCAATTAACTGTAGGTGGCCCATATGTGATATAGCTGCATCTGTTGAATGTGATACACAGACATATATATGGGCAACATAGAGCAATATGTCTAGCATACACACACAAAGATATGAGGAAGAGAGAGACAGACAGTGACTGAGAGAGAGAGAGAGAGAGAGAGACAGGGAGATATACACAGAGAGTGAGCCATACACAAAGATACCCTGAATGGCATAGAGTGGTGTCCTGCTGCAGTTAGTGGCATACCGGTCATAACCAGTCACACATGCCAGCATGAAGGTGAGCTCCATTGTGTAATTGTACTGAGGTGGGGGTTATAACATCACATCACCTGCCTGTGTGTGTGTGTGTGTGTGTGTGTGTGTGTGTGTGTGTGTGTGTGTGTGTGTGTGTGTGTGTGTGTGTGTGTGTATGTCTGTAGGTTTAAGTATTAAGAGGCTGTTATCACTCAGCACACTTCCCATTCCCCTATTTCACAAAATTTGTTGATGTCATTCACTTTAGAAGAGCCATTGGACACCTGTCAGCCCTATAAACTCTGTAGTGCGTGCGATAAATGTGTAACACTATAGTACAGATAACTAGATAGGTAGGGGTTCTAATCTCAGTCCAGGCAAGTGTGAGTGTGTTTGCTTGTAAGTGAAACAGGTTTAAGCCATTCCCACCAAGTACACTTTCCAGTGCCCTACTTTAGCAGTCCTGCTGATGTCATTCACCATAGATGTATCTTTGGGCAGCCCCATCCCTATAAGTTCCATGGCATGTGCAGTAACTATGCAACAGTATAGTAAAATAACTAGATACGCAGTGGTTATATTCTCAGTTCCAGTAAGTGTATGTACAAGTGTTTGCAAGTGTATATGTTTATAGGATGAAGTATTTTGAGGACTGCCCCCATAACACTTTCTAGTGCCCTACTTTAGCAGTCCTGCTGATGTCATTTACCTCAGAAGTACCTTTGGACAGCCCTCAGTCTTATAAGCTCTATAGCATGTGTGATAACTGTGTAGCACTGTAGTATAAATAACTAGATAGGCAGGGGTTCAATTTTCAGTAATGGTAAATGCGTTTGTAAGCATGTATGTTTGTAGGATCAAGAATTTTGAGGACTGTCCCACCTGCAACACTTCCCAGTGCCCTACTTTAGCAGTACTGTTCATGCCATTCACCTTAGAAGTACTTTTGGATATCCCTCAGGCCTAGAAGCATTGTGGTACTGCAATAACTATATAACACTATTGTACAAATAACTAAATATGTAGGAGATATTAATCCATGTCCTGGCAAACGTGTGTGTGTGTGTGTGTGTGTGTGTGTGTGTGTGTGTGTGTGTGTGTGTGTGTGTGTGTGTGTGTGTGTGTGTGTGTGTGTGTGTGTGTGTGTGTGTGTGTGTGTGTGTGTGTGTGGGTGCATTTGTTGGGAAGAGAAACAGTTTTAGTCCATTCCCAACCACTACACTTTCTAGTGTCCTACTTTAGCAGTCATGCTGATGTCATTCCTCTCAGAAGTACCTTTGGGCAGCCCTCAACTCCATAAACTCTGTGGCATGTGCAATAACTATGTAACAGTATAGTACAAATAACTACACAGGCAGGGGTTCTATTCTCAGTTCTGGAAACTGTGTGTGTATGTTTGTAGGAATGTTTTGTTTTGAGGACTTTCCCCCCACAACACTTCCCAGGTGTCTACTTTAGCAGTCCTGCTGATGTCATTCCCCTCAAAAGTACCTTTGGATAGCCCTCAGTCCTATAAGCTCTTTGGCGCATGCAATAACTATGTAACAGTATAGTAGAAATAACAACATAGGCAAGGGTTCTATTCTTAGTTCTGGAAAATGTGTGTGTATAAGTGGGTGTCAAGGTATTTGTAAGTGGGTATGCTTGTAGAGTAATGTATTTTGATGCCCTTCCCACCCAGTACATTTCCCATTGTCATACTTTACAAGGGCTCTTGATGTATTTCATCTTAGACATACTTTGGGGCACTTTTAAATCCTATAAACTCTGTGGCCTGTGTGATAACTGCATAATACTGTAGTACACATAAGTAAATAGGTAGGGGTAATAAACTCAATACTGGCAACTGTGTGTGTGTGTGTGTGTGTGTGTGTGTGTGTGTGTGTGTGTGTGTGTGTGTGTGTGTGTGCGTGTGTGTGTGTGTGTGTGTGTGTGTGTGTGTGTGTGTGTGTGTGTGTGTGTGTGTGTGTAAGAGAGAATCATATCCACCCTGTGTGTATGTGTCTGTGTGAGAATCACATCCTCTGGGAGTGTGGTTATACCATTTTGAGGCATGTACCACCCAGTACACTTCCCATTGCCCTACTTTACAAGGCCTGCTGATGTCATTCACCATAGATGTACCTGTATACACTTATCAGCCTTCTAAGCTCTGTGGCATGTGCAATAACTGCATAGCAGTATAGTGCAAATAATTAGATAGGTACATGTTCTAATCTCAATACTGACAACTATAGTAGTGTGTGTGTGAAGCATATCTTCTGTGATTGTTGTGTGTGTAGGTTATACCATTTTAAGGTCTGTTGATCCCCTACCCATGACATTACTTTAAAGAGCCTGTTAATGGCATCTGCCTCAAATGCACCATATAACACTATACAGCCCATACCAGTCATCTGTACAGCTGTACATGGAATATCCACATATTCAACCTATACATGTTCTGTGTTCCCTAACAATGAGCATTTCTGTGATATTATTGCCAAATATGTCACAGTAACCATAGTGACACACATGCCAGTAGCAGCCATTGTACTGACTGACACATCATGCTGCTACAAAGTCTGTCACTCTAACATTTGTGCAGGTTTATAGGAACAGTAGATGAGACCAGTCACTATTTCTGGTGGGTTATCCCACCATCCATGAAGGCAGTCACAAGATTACTTGTTATAAGAGGTTATGTGTTATGTCCCAGGCATATAATTTATAGCATGTCATGTGTACATATCATTATAGTACATACAAGTGGATATGTATGATTACTACTACGTATCTTGGCAACTGTCTATGTGTTTCTGTATGTACAGCCCCTGTGACTGTATTTACTGTGTGTATTTGATGGCTATACCATCTTGTGTGCCTTTTCCACCCTGTGAACTCCCCCATTGCCAACCTAGTTTTAGCCCATATAGATGTCATCCACCGTACAAGCACAGTTACACAGTTTTTAACACCAGGCCACTGTGGTGCATGCAATAGTTGTATCACTGTGTATTGTACATAAATAGATGGGTAGGTCATCTACTCTGAGAAGTGTCATCTCCATGTGCATGTGTGCTTCAATGCACATCCCCATGCAGCAGTGTGTGTGTGCATGTGTGTGTGTGTGTGTGTGTGTGTGTGTGTGTGTGTGTGTGTGTGTGTGTGTGTGTGTGTGTGTGTGTGTGTGTGTGCGTCAGATGGCTCTACCATGTTAAGGGCCTCTGTACCTACCATTGGCAATCCTAACAGCCAATGCAATTGTCACCCACTTGAATAGTAGTGGCAGACACTGCAACACTACATTACCTGTGTGCTATCTGTGTTATGTATCTAGCGCTATTGTTCGTAAGACTGTGCAGGTAGGGGCTGTGCTCAGCCCTTCAACAGCTGCCCCATGTACAGGACTATAACTCTGCGTGCACTACCAGCATGACAGGCCAGACATGCATATGAGTTAGCAGACACACATGCTGGTGATTGCCAAGTTAGACTAACACAGGCTGACCTTTGTCAGGAATACATACCCCACACCTGTCTTACACAGTACCAGGCATACCCTCATCACCTGCATGAAGGTTGAGTGGATGGGACAGAAATGGCAGCGTCAACAGTACCAATAGGTGAATCTGTTGCAGTTAAAGTAATGGCTAAGCTTGTGAGGGACCCAGTGCCAGTACTCTAGTAACCTCCTCTGTATGTGTGAGCCTGCAGTCCTACAGAACACCCAGGTGACATGTATGAAGGCTAGCTGGCTGTGTCAAGGGTATGTATGCAAGGTCACGCTGTCTGCCACAATTGTCCCTCACACACTGTTGCATGTAAACACACCTAGTAAACATGTACATATACAGCTGACCCTTGGCTATGAAAAGGTCAGTGTTTCCACTCCGCCATACTCATCATTGCTATTGTCAGCAGGCCTACAGCCTGCAAACACACAGACACCTGGAACACAAACAGAACACAGCACATGACACTACAGTCAGTCAGCCGTACTAACAGCAATAATGCATCATGGTTAACAGGGCACATACACCTCGATGTGCGCCCATAACTATTGCCAGCAGACAGCACCTTTCACATCATTACTTACTACACTGTACTATATTCACCCTGTGCATCAGACCCATATGAGCATGTCCCTGCATTGATGGCATAGATAACAGGGTTGTGGCACAAGTAGCATCACTTGCACAAGGTGTGGTATGGGATTGCCAGAGGCATAGACTGGGCCATATGGTTAACATCGTGTGTGTGTGTGTGTGTGTGTGTGTGTGTGTGTGTGTGTGTGTGTGTGTGTGTGTGTGTGTGTGGAGAGGTAGTGTTCAACTGTGCCGTGCAGAGGAGTTGTGCGTGTCTGGTGGTGACTGGCCTGTGATAGAGATGTGTGGGTGTTTATCTGCACACAATCAAGACATGTAGATGCCAGACACAGGGCTATGTTGGACAGCCATGGACCATACATGGCAGGATGTATGGCTCACCATTTCCTGGCAGGGATACAGGAATTGGTCCTGCCAGGAGTCTCACTGGCACCACCAGGCCAAAGGACAGATGCAGTACTACTCCCTGATGGTTACTGCTGTCTGCTGGATTTGCATCCCTGATGGGAGTGGCCAGGACCAGGTGCCTATCGTCTGCTCCAGTGTGGTGTGGACAGCACCATCCCTTTGTTAATGCTGGTGGTACTGGCACTACAGGACTGTGAATGTGCACACTCATGTGGGCTATCAGCTGATCATGTTGCTGACCCACATCTACCTGGCTGATGCCTACTCCCACCACATTCTCAAACACAGACATTGCATGGTCGAGCAGTGACAATGTTTCACCCCACAGTCTATCCACGACATTGGCGAAATGACGTATGGCATCACAAATGCTGTGCAGGTCTTCACACATGGCAGGAAGTGCTGCATTCGTGACCCTGAGCATCGGTCTGGTGTTGAGGTCAGTACGCACCTGTGCCTCCATGATGGACCATAACATGCATCTGGTGACATCTGCTGTGGCACTTCTGACAGGGGCTTGATGGGCAGCAGTCCTCCGTCAAGCACCCCTGTCCATCTGCCTGTGTGTGACCCCGCCTGCCCTCTGGCTATAGCTAGTGTATATACTCACACTTGTCATAGTCATCACTCTAGCATGTTCCATGCCACCACCCTCAAACTGTCCATTATCTGTGGCTGCTGGGGACTGGGTATGTGTGGGCATACTGACTGTGTGTGGGGACATTGTGGGTGAAGGTGGGATACCAACCAATGGCAACAGATTCAAGGCCCGACAACCCCACCTGTGCCTCACTATGACCACCATCATCTTGAGAGTCCACTAAGACATTGACATCAGGTTGTGAGGGGGAGAAACACCAACCACCATGTTCACCTGCAAGGGGAAGACAACATATTTAAATTAGCCTGTAGTATTATGTTTGCTAGTACACACACACACACACACACCTGGTAATGTCTGGCACAGCTTTGCTACCTATGGGTGCTTCAGGCCAGACCTTACCGTAGTTCTGACAGCCACAATCCACCTCCTTAACAGCTACTATAAGGCCCTCAACAAAGGTTGACAAATCCCACTGTGTGATGGGCCTATTTGCAGAATGGTAAGCGTGACCATGACCAAGGCTATTGGAGTGAGCTACACAGTATCACCAAGTGCATATGCAAGTAGTGTAAGAGCTGACTTACTGCTATATAGACAAGACACAATGACAAGGTGTAACAATATGTGATAATAACTAATGAAGGAACAAGAGAATATTCTATTACTGCAGTACCTGCACAGTTCAGACTCATAGGGATTCATTTCAGACAACATTGCAGGACAGTCTGCAATACATACAGGAAACATGTAAAGTACTAGATGCATAACTTCATAAGATGATACCAGGCTATTGGCACAGATGCCCTCATAAGCCAGGCCCAGACTTCCACACATGTCTCTTCAAAGCCAGCACCTGTTTCCCCTGCCAAGCTAGGATACACGTGGACATTTCCCATACAGTCATAAATCTTCTTCTTCAAGAGGGATATACAAGTGCTCTGCTAGACATGGGGAGGGATTGTATTATACAGACAGTGTATTGTGTGGAACACTGCACTATCTTGTCAACAAGTACTATACACGTCACAGACCAGGTGAGGGCCTTGCATGCATGTTGCATGAGTGGGGTTTCTCTTATGGGTATGCAGAAACACCATCAATGCTGGTTTGGAAATGGCCTTGTATGCCAGACGCAGGTCACCTATGATCAGTCTGTATGAGACTGAGTACAGGGACAGGGCTTTCAGCCCATCTGTATAGGATAGGTGCTACAGACCCTGGAATTCCCTGGTCAGAAACCTCTCTGGTGTCTGCAACTACTGCATTTACTTGGCAAGGTACATGCCAAAGGAGCCATTGTACTTGGTAATGCGTCTGATAAGGGTGGAGTACAGGGATGTTGTGTCCCCCTGGTTCCTGGATGACATACCCATATCTGTGAGGTTGGCCGTGTAAACAGCCTTCCATACAATGGTGCCCACATGGTAGGAAACTGTCAGGTTGCTACCAGCCTTGGTGCACAAGTTGCCTCACACCTGATTGCATGCTCAGTACATTGTTATTACTGTCATAATTAGTGTGGATGACATCTACCACAACAGGGAAAATGATCCATCTCCTGGCATTCAGTTTGAGACAATGTTTCTTGCACCACTCATTAATTTGGGTAAGGGCCTCTTGGAGGGTGCTCACATCAGTAGGGGAATGTAAGACAGTGGCCAGCTTGCAATCATCTGCAAACCTGGTCAGCCATAGACCACTGTTTTTTTCTTGTACCTCAGAAATATATATCTCAAACAGTAGAGGACCCCAGACTGATCCTTGGGATAGACCACTCTGTAAGAGTCTACTACTAGAGGTGGCTTCCACTACTTTGACCGAGTGGGTACTATCACCGAACCAGTTAACTACCCATCTGGTAACATACAGGTTGATGCCTAGCTGTGTAGGCTTTTGTATAATGGTCACCCGGGATTATTATGAGAGATTCAGGCTAGGTGAAGGTAGGCAATGTTCACCATCTTCCCCTCATCCTTGTGTTTGTTGACCACTTCAGAGATGTTGACCTCACTTAACAGACCTGCTCTCCCTTTGACAATACCACACTGTGTTGGCTCAAGCATTTTAAGGTTGCCAATATCCATGTTTATAAGGTCCTTGATATTGCCTTCCATGCCCCTGCAGATCAGGCTAGTTAAACTGATGTCAGTGGATTGCTCCGCCGTTGTGTATAGGATTGACAGTGGCTGTCCTCTGTGCAGATGAGATGACAATGATGCTCAGGCTTTGGTTGACCACAGTGTGTAATGGAGCTGAGAGCTCATGCCTGAGGTCATGTAGGATGCACCCAGGGATGGTATCAGGCCTATGGAGACTTCTGTGTGTTGCCTTTGAGAAGGCATTAAGGACCTGCTTCCTGATGAAGAGAGGGAGGCAGGTGCTGTGCATGTCCAGGTATACCAATGGGGGACAGGGGGTGATGTTTACACTTAACCTGTCTGCAGCAGGTTGGCTATATCTATGCCGTATGTGTATGTGTATGTCATGTTATTGGCCACCACTACAGAGTAGATTTGGGTGTTGCCTTTGGGACTGCAGACATATGTGTGGAAGGCCTAGTGATTGGCCTTAGTGGATGTGTCCAATTTACACTCAAAGATAGCCTTAGGGTAATTCACCTGTGACCTTATTTGCTTGTTCATACCAAGGAGACATTGCTTCCAATTAGGCACCTGCTCCTTCTTAGCCCTGTCCAGCAATTATTTTCACTTATTATGGTATTTGTGTATTGCTGCTGTCCACCACAGAGGTTTACCCTACCTTGAGGGAGATGATGTTGTCCTGTCAGGTATTTCTGAGTCCATACAGCTATGTAGGTGCTCATATAGTATTGTGGTGTGGGCTTGGACATGGGTCTATAATAGAAAAACAAAATTATGAAAAAGCGAACACTCTTTCATTGACACTTAAAATCCAAATTCTAAAAAGACCATAGTTACAGAACAGTGATTTTTTCCCAGGGGAAAAAAATCTCTGTTCCAAAGAAATATATATATAAAGACAAAATAAAGTGGGGGCTTCACCCCACCCGATAATAGAGGCTGCCCCCCCCCATATTTAAATATACCAATTCTGAAATCACACCACTGTGGGGAAAACAACAAAGTCCCAAGAACGGACCAGCTGGGAAAAAAATTGCTGTTCTGTAACTTTGTTGTTTTCAGACTTTGGGTTTTAGGTGTTGATGAAAGAGCTTTCACTCTTTAGTAGCTTCACTCTTCTAATATAGACCGCTTGGACACTACTGCTAGTTCCAACTGACAAGACAGTGGCTGTAAAGCTACTTCTACCTGTTCTATTGAGATTTATAGTCACGTTTGTAAAGTTATTTTGTTTGACCCTGACAAGGGGAATCAGGGGAGATGATGACCTCAACAGTGATGGCTATGTGGTCAGATCTTACCAAGAGAGATGACACTGTAGGAGTGCAACAGTGGCTACTCATGTTGGTTAAGACCAGGTACAGGATATTTCCACCTTTCGTTGGAGTGCTGATGAGCTGATCCAATGCATTTCCATTGACAAAGCCGACAAATCTCTCTGTACTGAAGTTCAGGTAGAATAGGTCATGCACACTATGGTTGGGTAGTTAAAGTCACCCAGGAGCAGGGTAGATGGTTGAATCTTGACAGATTCAAGCAAGGCCAGATAGGTGTAGTGGATATCCAGAGTCATGGTTGGAGGTCTGTAGCTAGCTATGATTTGAGTAGGTGTTTTGTTAACAGTTAACTGCACTTGGGATGTCTCCCATGTGTCATACTGTCTGGCTAGCCTGGATGTGTGTATGTGTATGGTAATGTTTAAAACTCCACCTCCTGTCTCTTTGCAGCCATCCATTTGGGGTCTAAACATATGGTGGAATGAGTAACCTGGCAAGGTTAGTGTGTCCTCCACAGCTGTGAACATGGTGTCAGTGACTGCACATATGTCAGTATCCCCAGGACAAGGTACACTTGCAATGACATGAGTTTCATGCTAAGACCCCTAGCTCCTGTTAGAGCAAGACATCTGCACAAAGACACACATCAATGGTTGTCAAAGGCTGGAAAATAGTGGCACTTTATAAATCTAGCGCTGACACACATAGTTGCTAGCAAAGATGGTTTCGCATTCACAGGAATAGTCTGTAGGATATGACATCTGACATTCAAATTTATGCTATTATGTTATGACTTCAGTCTTTCCTGGGTTGCCAGTGATTTGCCAGACAATACACGACTGTATGAGGCATTGACTACAAATATGAGGCAAACATGTGGTCAGTCTGCAACACTCTGAACAGTTGCAAGATATGAGCTCAGTATATAACATACAGTTCAACACACACTTCTGCACCAGTTGTGTACTATGCACATACCCTATATAAGTCTCTTACATTTGTAAGACAAGCATATATATCATAATAGCATTCACAGGTGACTTATGAATATTTACATCACAGGTAGCTGGCCTAGTAGTGTCACAGTCAACAGATACTCCCGTAGTACTCATACATGAGTTGACCTTTGCTGGGGTGACTCTGGGGCCAAAGCTATGATCTATGTCACTGCAGACAGGGCCAGCAGGAATGGCCATAGGTGCCAGACAGCAACATGTGAGTCCGGTAAGTCCTGTTGCGACCTAGTGTTTAACTTCCTATTTCACATTATTGCATCCTCCTTTCTGCATTTCATTACATGTTAATCGATTGGCATAACTGCTGTAGTGCTGAAGAGTTTCCTCAGAATAATGCAAATGTTTAGGTTTGTGTAGTCACAGTCTGTCTCTGTGTAGGTGGGTTCAGACCTATTTTTCATAGGCAGCATCTTGCCTTTTGTAAGTAATGCTCATGAACAGGTGATGGCCTGTGTACCAATTGGTATCTCCCACTTGCTACTTGCATCTAGAGCAGCTGTGTTGCCTTTCCATTAGCCAATACCATAGCAACACAGTGCTATAATTAGGTCCTTCAGGTGAGCCTTGTCCCTTTTCCTTGCCTCTCAGGACAAGAAATGTGGAGACAGACCAACAAAATGGGGGACAAAGTCCCAGAATTCTGTAAAGATTGTAAATAAGTATTGCTATTATATACATAGAAGATTGCTAGATTAACAGGGTTTGTCTGGACATGCATTTACTGCGTGGCTTGACGTCTGATAGTGATATGTCTCTGACATACCTCTCAACTGCCCAGATGTCCACAGAATACCCATAGGTTTGCCTCTAATGTTTAGTCTGTTTCTCAGACAATTTCTGTTTTTGAGATATCAGTAGGATAATGTGAGGAGTGAAGTCAGTAAATGTTGACATCCATTTGTGTTTCAGACATCATATCCTTCAGGGATGTTAAGCTACAACAAATCCTGTAACACCAGTAACCATTTCAGTTTATAACACCATTATATGAGATATGTTCCTCTTTTCAGCCTCCTGACCCCAAGTATGTCAGGCTTTGTCCAGATGTCTTGCAGTAAGAGGTTCAGAGGTATGGTATATCATAATTTAGTGATTTTACTCCTGATATCATCCCAGTGACTTAGCAGACTCCCAGAAGCAGTATGCATCAGTGGCCATAGATATGGTCTCACACCCTGCATATTCTGTGGAAATCTCTACAGCTGAGAGTTATGCATGTCTGGCTATTAGCAGATGGTCAAGGTTGTGTAGTAGTGTAGTGTGTAAATGTTTGGTGGGCTGAGTAGGGAGAGTGGCAGATGTGAGTGTCATAGGTCCTATATATGTGTGTGTGTGTGTGTGTGTGTGTGTGTGTGTGTGTGTGTGTGTGTGCATATATATATATATATATATATATATATATATATATATATATATATATATATATATAAATATATATATATGTATATATATATATATATATATATATATATATATATATATATAGGGTCTATATTAGATCAGTGAACGCTTACAAAAGCGAACACTGATTGATCGACCTTATGTAAGCGAAAGCTTACAATCTCGAACTGTCAGATCAGCGATGTTTTCTTAGGAAAAATTGCTGATCCAAACATACACACAACACAAGCACACCAAACAAACAGAAATCCACACACATATACCTGAAATCTGACACCTAACCCTACACTACACTATGCACACACCACTAACTATCCACTTACCTTAACCCAAACCCTAACCCTAAGGTCCGTCACTATCGCACACTCACCTCACCCGCTCCCTAACCCTAATTCACCTAAACCTGCCCTAACCCTCACGTCCACACAATCACACACATACCTAACCCGAGCCCTAACCCTAACTCACCTAACCCACCCTAACACTCACATCCACACAATCGCACACTTACCTGAATCTGACCCGTAACTTTCCACCACAGCACTGAAAATACCAAAGCAACAGAAATGGACAACCAAATTCTTTCCCTAGGAAAAAATTTGGGTTTTTGTTGCTTCAATATTTTGAACATTCGCTTAATAAGGTCGATCAATCAGTGTTCACTTGTTTAAGCGTTCGCTGATCTAATATAGACCCTATATATATATATATATATATATATATATATGTGTGTGTGTGTGTGTGTGTGTGTGTGTATATATATATATATATATATATATATATATATATATATATATATATATATATGTATTTATATGCACATATATATGTATCCAGTAAAACAAGAACAAAAAACTAGTAAAAAACAAAACGATGTCATACGAAGCCAAAGGTTCAAAAAGAAGAAAATGCACTTTATTCACTACAAAAGGACAGCGTTTTTCGCCCCTGTAAAAACAGGAGCTTCATCAGCATGTAATTCAAAGGATTCACTCATTTTTAAAAAGGATTCATCGGAACCCCTTAATGATGTCACATCCTCCAACAGGTAAAAAAAGGTAAAAAAAAACATTTAAAGAAACATCTTACAGCAGAATATGTCAGGCTGGATGATGACCGCAAATTCACAGATCAAACCAAACCATGTAACAATGCCTATCTAAGGATAATCAACTAATATATAAAAATGTAAATGTACACATATAACATTTAAAATAAACCGCCAATAATCTGGCAAGGGTAATAAAAACAAGTTTTATGAAAAAGTTTTATAAAAAAAAAAAAAAAAAAAAAAAATTTTTATAAAAAAAATTTTTTTTGTAGAAGAAAAGGTAGCAAGTCAGCCCATAATACAACAAGATATTACTTTATTACTTAAAAAGATAGCCAGGCTTAAACGACAACTGTAATATTTCATCTATCTTAAAATATAAAAGTTATTTGAGGTAGTGTGGCTTTAGGGTTGGCGTAGGATGTGACTGGTTGGAGCGGTCCGCTGGTTATCCACCCAGTCCAACATAATGGATGACATTATATTTAACAAGGGGCTGTTCTTCCACTTTAGGGTATTGTTTGACTTCGTCTTACTCATTTCAAAGTATTGATTTTATTATTTTTAAAGATAAACCAAAAATAATAAAATATGAAAGCCACTTGAGGAAAGGTGGCTCTAGTGTTGGGTCCTGACTGGACTATTGGATTGTCCAGCCAGGCATTCATCTGGGGCATGTATTAGATGATTTTATATCAATTATATGACTGTCTTTCCCGTTATGGGTATGCTGGCCTTAGTTGCATTTTAATTTTGAATGATTGACCTTGATTTAAGCACCTTAAAATATAGGAGCATTCAGGTATATTAGCTAGTAATATCTTGTTGTATTATGGGCTGACTTGCTACCTTTTCTTCTACAAAAAAAATTTTTTTTATAAATTTTTTTTTTTTTTTTTTTATAAAACTTTTTCATAAAACTTGTTTTTATTATCTTTGCCAGATTATTGGCGATTTATTTTAAATGTTATATGTGTACATTTGTACTTTTATATATTAGTTGACTACCCTTAGATAGGCACTGTTACATGGTTTGGTTTGATCTGTGAATTTGCGGTCATTATCCAGCCTAACATATTTTGTTGTAACATGTTTCTTTAAATGTTTTTTTTACCTTTTTTTTACCTGTTGGAGGATGTGACATCATTAAGGGTTTCCGATGAACCCTTTTTAAAAATGAGTGAACCTTTTGAATTACATGCTGATGAAGCTCCTGTTTTTACAGGCGGCTTGTCCTTTTGTAGTGAATAAAGTGCGTTTTCTTCTTTTTGAACCTTTGGCTTCGTGTGACATCGTTTTGTATTTTACATATATATGTATATTAGAGTACTACGGATATGTATTTTTCCCTTATGTTAAATGACTAGTGCATGATATGTTTGTAAAAGTATTACAAATTCCTGCAGCTCAAATGGTGCAGAGGTACATTGATATGATTGTAGCGCACAGGGTCTTTGGTCAAGAGTTGGCAGTAATGAGTTTTTTTTTTATTCGTGTTAAATGACCATAATGCATGTTATGTTTGTAAAAGCATTACGTATCCCTGCAGCTCAGATGGTGCAGTGGTATGTTGCTGTGATTATAGTGCACAGTGGCCTGGGTTTGAGATTTGGCAGCGCTAATTATTTTGTTGCTGGGCAGAACAAGGGCTGATGGAGACAGAGTGATTAAAGCACATTTAAGCAGGTGTAAGCTGGTTTGCATGGTTTTGCATGAAGCTAAGTTATGCTAACAGAGAGTTAAGTCCTCTTAGCTTCACTTAGCACCACTTACTCCCGCTTACTCCTGCGCTAATTTTAATTAAAGAAAAGACAAAAAGGGTGATAGGAAAGTGGTGAAATTGGGGCAAGCAAGAGGTAAAACATTAGGAAAACCAGCTAGGGATGTGGAGGATGGGTGTAGGAAAGGACCATAGCTCTACATTTCTACTGCAGCAGCAGCTGTCACTTATGTGGAAAATTTGGAATTTTCAGCCTCACACCCCACAGGGAGGGGTGTTGGCAACATACATTTGTAGAGTAATTTGAGTGTTGATTGATTTATGTCACTGGACATGGGGGTGAAATGTAGAGCTATGTATGGGGTAATGATTTTTTTGTGGGACAGATGCCCCTTTTGTTTTTTATTAAGGTGAGAGTGGGATGTTGGGGAAGTGCTGTAGGTATGTTTGGGAAGGTAGGTTGAGTTAAGATAGGTTGCATTCACAGACAGACAAGACACACTAGACAGCAGACAGGGGAGGTATATGACACATGAAGGGTAAACACCTAGGATGGGGAGGGTGGTTGGGAATCCAAGGCCCATGAGCCCCCAAATGGATACAGTGGGACTGAGGTCCCCACTCATGGGCAGTCACCACTGCACCTTCATGGCCCCAAAGGTGACTGTGCTGTGGGCTGGACAATAGGGGCAGCCTACCCCTCCAGGTGCACCAGATGGCCCTCCATCTGGCGCAGCCATCCATCCAACTCAGAGCAGATGATGCTGTGCACCATACCCCAGAACTTGAGGTGGGTGGCAGGCTCCTCTCCATGCCCAGGGAGGGGGTGGGCCCCATCACCTGAGGTGGTTCCACCCAAAGGTGGTGCAGGACCAGCAGATGAGGAAGTTCCAGGTTGGGTTCCAGACATGCTGGGGTCCTATACCATGTCCATATGAGGCGGGACAGGTGGATCCACTGGGATCTGCCTTTCCAAACGTGCTACGGTGTTGAGGTTATCCAAGATATATTGGTTAGTCATGAACAAAACATTTCAAAATTAGTTCTAACAGCATGCATGGGTGTTCCAATTAACCCAAACCAACAGATATGAAACAGTTGCATAACAAACAGAACACATGCATAAATGGAACAGCAGTAAGCATTTTAATACCATGCAAGTTGCACTGATGGCAACAGGCCACCAATAATGGTATTTGAACAATGTATATTAAATTGTAACCAGTTAAATATATGAACAATAATAGAACACATGTCCCAACAATAGGTTTTGAGAACAACATACCCGTAGTATATGAATAATAATTATTGATGCAGATGAGGGGTGGGGGGAGAGAAAAAAAGTCCATTAACAACTGTATAGGCTTCTATTTTTCACAACAGTACTGGTCAATACTCTACAGGTCTACCCTCACGTTACATCTACCTATGGCCCATAGCTTCTGTAGCACATACATACCTGTTAGACTGTCAACCTGTAATCGTATGGGGCAGACTGGGAGAACAATGGCTACATTACTGGAGTGGGCTTGTACATGTCAGGGATACATATTTGACAGAGAAGAGGTACCCTGCACTGATGTTGTGTGAGTCTGCTACTGGCATACTTCCCTGGATTCCTATCTGTGTCCAAGGATATTTTCAGCAGTGACCACTAGCTGTGACAGCATGACACTTGAGGGCCATGTATCGGGGAGTGTGCATGATGTATGTACCTATCCTGCTGTCATTTGCAGACATATGGGTTTGGACAGTGGAGCAGTTGTACACAGTGTATTAGTATACCCTTCATACAGCTACTACACACATTTCTTTACCTGTAAGACCTGTGGAGAAAATACCTGTTAACACTTTCTGACTGTTTCTATAAACATTCAAGATTTCTTTAGTGTATATATATGCACACATCTCAGTGCCACTCCCTGGATTCGAACCATGTTTGGCTGTGCTAAATTGAACAACAGGGCTATTTTTCATCACACTGAGCTACTGGGAAACTGATGTCTCTTGCTTGACTGATTTCTGCCTAATACTGTCTAGATTGGGCAGTCAGACCTTGTAATCCTGACATTCATGCATGGCAGATATTTATTGTACTGTGCATTAATCCTTTGAAATAATACAATCTGGAAAGCAAAGGTTAACACAAGAATACAATGGTGCAGGGGACACACTATAATACTGTTGACATTACTCTTCATGGTTCAGAATAATACAATCTGGAAAGCAAAGGTTAACACAATAATTCAATGCTGCAGGGAACTTTCTGCATACAATATTTCATATTTCCTTTATATCTTGTTTTACAATTCCACATGATGCCACTTTGTATACTAACTGTTTCTCAGTACAGCCTCAGTTACTTCATGCTGTCAACACCATATTTGCTGTGGGGAACCTGTACACATTCTATTTCTACAACAACATACCAGAGTAAACACAATGGTTTGTGGTATACATCTTTATCACAGTGAAATGACACTTTTATTAATGGCTCTCCTGTGGATCAATATTAGTGTGACAAACATCATTTATTCATTAGACTCAGTATACACTATACCTACTGGCAGTAAACAATGTACTCCTTCTATTTTATGCCACTATATACTGCAAGATAGATCTGTACTCACCAGCCTGTCAGCACATCCATGTCAGTCTGTCTGCATGAGGCTCAATGTTACTAGCCCTCTCCACTGCAGTTGTAGGGGTGAGAAACAAACATTATGCATACCTGTCTATCACATACTCAGGCTAGAATCTGTTACACCTATATCTGTGATACTTACAAACTGCAGGAGCATGGTTGTCCCGAGCATCTTAGATCCATTGGGCCTACAGCACCCCATTCTTCTGCTTTACCTTAGCATAGTGATGCCATAACTGCTCACCAGTTTGGGGGATACCAATGGCACTGGTGAGTTCATGTGCCAGATGATCCCAGGCCTCTGATTTATACTGTGAGCCCTGGTACTGGCCCTGTAGCAGTCTGTTGTTATGATTTGATACAAAGAGCCCAGCCATGACCCTGGACCCCAAAATGCCCCAGCACTGTGCCTGAAAGCGCGAGCCCTCTCCAACACCTGACATAGTTTCTGCATGGATCAAACTACAACAGGCTCTGGATGTATTCCTGCCTGCATGGTTTAAATAAGGCCATATTTCTGCCCTTTGCTGTCATTGGACCATTTTAAAAATGCTAAACTCAGCTAAGTGGTGCACAAATCCGCTAAGTTGAGTTGAACAGTGCTTAAAGGGGTAAATGCTGAGCACTGCTTAACAGTGTGTAAATCTGCTTAGCTGAGCTAACTGCTGCTTAGAATCTAAGCAATGCTTAAACTGGCTTAGCATAGCTGAGCACTGCTTAGCATTGCTCAGTTTTCATTTTAAAATTATATCAGGATTGTAGATTAATTCATCATTACTGACATATTATTAAGTGTAGATGATTTACTTTGCATGACATCCCATATGTGCTTTCATTACATTACCTTGGGGTGTGACTATACTGTATGGGACACTTGTGTATACATGGGTGATTTCACATGTTTTATAGGTTCATAGGTTCATACTAGGCTATCTGCCCTAGGGCATTTATAAGCCTAGCCAGAGTGTGTTTGGCTTTCGCCACCCATTTTAAATTAATTTTGCTATGCCTTTTTTGAGGTTAGTATACTGAGCCTCTGTCTAACAGTGACACAGAAGTGATAGCCGGGGTAAATAGGTTCATAGGTTTGCACTCACACTTCCATTTTGGACCAGATACAGTACCCTGGGTGACAAATATTACTTACTACATAATTTAACATAAAATTAATTTTAAAAATGCTTTCCCATGAAAAATTAAAGTCCTTGTCTTGGTACTCAAATTGGAACACCTGCATGCAAAGCCGGGACTCTAACTACTATGCTATCTTGTCACTAAGATTTTAGTGATACATTTTTATTTAGCTGCTGTGAGATGTTTGGGCAATGCTGACCAGAGGGCCCTAATGCGTAAACCCACTCAGCTACAATTAAACATACCTTAGAATGGAAAAAAATAAAAGGAAATTAATAAAATCACTTTATTTACATGTATCAATACTCCTTGTCAGTCACAGTAAGGGCGATTGTAAGGGGACAAATAGGGGCAGATTTTAAATATTGCTCTTACAAACGTAGGAAGTTGATAGAATAATAGGTTTTGCATTAGCATGACTTTTCTAAAGGATGTGGAGTCTTATACTCAAATGTTTGTTATTATTTCATGACTCCAATCCTCTGCTATTTGCCAGGTAGAGGCAGATATTTGGGGGAACACATCAAAAATATGAAGCAGCAAACCTCTCAACTGTACAGATTTTTGCCTCATATTTTTGATTCATTTCTCCTATGATTGTGGTTTCCTAGCAAATCATTGGCAAATCGCTCAGGGTTTAAATCAGAAAATAATGACAGACATTTGCATTTCAGATTTCATACCCTTCAAAAAATATGTGCTAATGCAAAACCTATTATTCTTATCGACTTTCCAAGTTTGTAAGAGCAATATTTAAAAAGTGTCCCTATTTTTGGTCCTTTGTCCCCCCCCCCCCCATTATTTATGGCTTTGTTCAGATTTTGTGCACTAAGAGGTTGAGAAGTATGCGAGGCAGACATCTGGACATTCTGCAACAACCTGTACAGTTGAGGGGTATGGCTGTACAGCACTTTTGCAATGCAGGGGGGGGGGTGTCAGTACCTGCCATACACCCCCTGCATTGCTTCCTATCCACATAGCTGCTTTCAGTGTCCACAGACACTGAAAGCACTTACAAAGTGCCATACAGCACTTTCAGAGTGCAGGGGGCATGTTAGATGTGCGGGCACTACTTAAACACTCCCCCTGCACTTAGTAGTGTTTGTGTCCACTTAACCTTAGCAGTAGCATGCCTTCATGAATATGCAAGGCACGCTGCTGTTAAGGCTATGTGGAAATAGACACAGTTCACTCCATGCTGGAACAGCACTATTCCTGCATGGAGTTTATTGCATCCTGGGGGTAGTGTTAGAGGGGATGCTAATACTATCTTGTTATAACCATATATTTGGAATTATTCCTTTTGTTAGGACAATTTTTAAATAACTATAATTGGAATTATTTATTTTGCTAGGACTATGTTTAAACAGAATAAAGTAGTTGATGCTGGGGAAACAATTTTGAGGGTTTATAATGTATACAAGTATAGTATACATTATGACTGTATTCTGTAAACAGAAGAGACAAGTGGCTGGAAAGTGTCATAGGTGGTATATATAAAGGGGTAGGTGGTAGGTTTTCAGAGTGAACTTATACTCCAGATACTTGATGTTTATGCTTATTTGATGTTTGGTCTGGGGTTTGTATTTCACATGTCTTGTGGTGTGGCGCATCTCTGCACACGAGTTGAGTGTCTCATTGGGTTAAAGTTTGTCTTCTCATACAATGCTGTTTCCTGTATAGTTATTGTGTGGGCAAGTTAAAAGCCAGGCTGGGTAGATCAGTTTGCGTTGATGGCATGGTGTGCAAGCAAGATTGTGATGTATTGTAGCAAACAAGAATGGTATGGCTTGAGAGGGGTGATGTTAACCCCATGTTTTATTGTAGCTCAAAGAAAGTGGGATTGGAAGGTGTATCTGAAGTGTGGTGCTTCATACCAACATTATAATAAGGGGACCTGGTGCCTGATCGTCTAGTAATTCTGCTTATTTTCATTCTTAGTTAGAATGAAACACATATTTCTCAGGATCAGAAAAAGAAAGCTGCAACAACAGAGGAATAAGAATGCAAAGAGAGCAGTATTCCATTATGAAAGTCTTATCTGGGTCATCAGAGAAAGAATACTCAGCAAAAGGTGTGCCTGCAGTAGAACAAAGTGGCCCTGCAGTATGTGCTACCTACAGTGAACTCAGTACCCTTGTGGTGAAAAGTGCTTACACTGTAGTAGCTGCAGCACCAGCTGCCCAGTGTGAATGCAGTCCTGCTACCCTGAAGGACTGCATGTTAAAATGTGAAGACACAACTTTACAAGTTCTGCCTGCATCAGCTGGGTTTGATAATGAAGCAGCCCATACTTCCATAATGACAGCAAAAGTGCCTTGTGACTGGCAGGAAGTGTCGGGTGTCTTATTTGAAGATGTAAGAACTTGGCCAGACTTAGTAATGGATAAGTTTAGAGTATCTGTAGTTGAATGTGGACCTGTGCAAGTGACGTTGTCACAGCTTCCAGTCAAAAAGCAGCAAAGATTTACATCAAATTATTTCCAGATGCTGCCTAATAGTGAGAGAGCAAGTTGCATGTGGTTGACTATTTCTGTCATAAAGGATGCACTGTTTGCTTTCCATGCAATTTATTTGGACAATCTAACCACCTTCCCTGGTCAAGTGGTTACAGAGCATATAGAGAAATGTCCAAAGCTTTAAACTGATAAGCACTAGAGCATGCAGCATGCATGCTGAAGTGGAAGGAGTGGACAGCAGACTAAAGAGTGGACAAAGGAAATGGCTCACTGGCATGGTGCCTTTGAAGGCATTCTAGCTATTGTCTTATACCTGGCAGAATGGCACTTGACATTCTACAAGGCAAGTGATGCTCTGTACACACATTGATGATTTCTTTAGCCAAGTACAGCTTTTGTCATGCTTTGATTCCATTATGGCTGAACATTTACATCATATCATGAATAAAGAAGTAATGGGTCATAATCTTGGGAAGGATTCACAGAATAAAATTATCCGGTTGACTTCAAATACTATTCTATGGAACCTTGTAGGGAAGGTGAGGGATACCAGGTACTTCTCTGTGATTCTTGAATGTACTCTAGATATCAGCAATCAAGAGCAAATAACTGTTGGGGTCCAGTATGTGATTGTTTCAAGGACTGCAACCATAGATGGGAAACTCTTCTTGGAATTTGTGCATGTGAATGGCACAGCTGGAGCAAGATTCAGAAATGTATTTCTAACATCATCGACTGCATATTACTGACTGCCAAGGGCAAGCATATGATAATGACAGCAATATGAAAAGGAAATGAGCTGGAGTGCAAGCTAAAAAAACATAAATGAATTGCAGGGCATTTTATGTGCCATCTGCCTGTCTCAGTTTAAATGTGATAGTCGAGGAGCACATTTGTCACTATCTGTAGTGTCTTTTTTGATGCCTGCAGAACATTTGCATAAGCTGTTCAGCATCAACAAGCCAATATCAGATCTTAAAAAGACACTTAAACACCACTGTGAAGCTGCTGCCAGAGACTCACTGAGAATGCAGGATCGATTCCATCAGGGCAGTGTGGTTTCAGCTAAAAGGAGTCTTGGAAGGATTACAGGAGATAGGTGAAGCTTTATGGACAAGTGACACATCATCAAATCAATAGGCAAAGGAACTATGCAAAGAACTTCTGTCATACCATTTCATTCTGTGCTTACTGGTTCGGTATGATGTGCTGACAGAGATACATCATTTAAGCAAAGTACTGCAGAATCCATTGTATGTGTCAAAGTACCAGCTTCAACTATGGACATGCTAAGAAACTGCAGAAGACAGGATTTGAACATGCCTTGAATTGTATTTTAACACTACATTCTAGGAAGAAAGGCAAAGAAAAGTAAAGCATTTCTTTAACTATGATGGACAGAATGAGACAGTACAGGGCCCAAAAGAAAAACTGCGAGTGGAATTCTTCAGTGTTATGCTAGACACTGCTCTACTGTTATTTACAGACTGATTTGAACAGTTTTCAGAATTTGATGACCTTTAGGTTTTTAGCAAATATTAAAGCTTTAAGTGACACTGAAGACATTTTGAGACCAAGGTGACATTGAAGACATTTTGAGACAATAGTACAAGGCTCTAAAATTGACAGAAAGGAAAAGTGGCCATTATGACATTGATAACTATGACCTAAGTTGTACATGAACTAAAAAACCTGCTTCAAATACTTCACACCAATGCATTACCAAAGACTGTCTTAAATTTCCTCCTTCTGAACCAGCTACAGCCATCTATGAAACTATCTCTGTTGTTAATCAATGGCACCTGATACACTGGCTACTGCAGAATGTGACTTTTCTAGACTCATAAGGACATACCTATGGATGTCAATGAGTCAGGGCAGACTTTCAGGCTTAGCTGTGATCTCAATTAGACATGAAGTGGGACAAGGCTTATGTACAGCAGCCTCAATGATGACTTTGTCTGGAAGAAAATTTGGAGGATACCAGATAAATCTAGCTTGGTGGGCATCTTTCCTTTGTTGTACTCTAGTTTAGAATAGTGCATGCTAGTACATTTCAGATTGCCCATTTGCCTGCCTTGTATAATACCATGCTGTATATCCACTCTGATTTTTTACTTGCTCCTGTCAGTATGAGCACCACCCTGGACAAGAAGGATAAAGAGCAACAGAACTTACAGTGAAGCAAAGACAGGCTAGGGGCAGCAGGATTCATGGTGAGGCAATAGTGGCTAGAAGCTATGAGGATCAGGAGTCATCACTAGGCAGGGACAGATAGGATCAGCAGGAGTCATCATGAGGCAGAGACAGATAGAATCAGCAGGAGTCATCATAAGGCAGGGACAGATTGGATCAGCAGGAGTCATCATGAAGCAGGGAAAGGTAGGATAGCAGGAGTCATCTTGAGGCAAGGACAGCTAGAAATGGCAATATTAGCTGTGATGCAGTGAGATCTATGGGCAGCAGGATTCATTAAGACACAGAGACACTTTGGGGCACAGGAAACAAATATTGCTCATCTGGCATAGTCAAAGGAGTGACAGAAATCTGATAAGGTGAGACGCTAACTGCAAACTAGAGGTAAAAAACACTGACCAAGCATGACAAAATTCTATCAATGTGGTGTCTGCTTTATGTGTGTTTTTGTGTTTATCTCTTTACCTCTGTGGGCTGGATCCTTTTGAGTTTCTCAGTCCCAGATTCCTGTGACTTTTTCCTTTATATCTTGTGTGTCTGTGGTCTCGTTTCCATATTTCTGTCCCATGACTGCCTTGTGTACCTCTCTGCAGAATGACTGTTTTGTATGTCTGTAGTTATCTTCTTTGGTTTGGGCATTCTGTAGTTGCAGTAGTGTATGAGTACCTTGTGGGACATGCAGAGTGTGCCCATGACAGGACCAGCAATACACTCACAGAGTGCCCATGATAGGACCAGTGATGCATGCACAGAGTGCTCATGACAGGACTAGAGATACACACACAGAGCGTGTATGTGACAGTACCAGTGATACAGACACAGAGTGCCCATGACAGGACCAGTGATACACGCACAGAGTGCTCATGACAGGACCAGTGATACACACAGAAAGTGCCCATGACAGGACCAGTGATACATGCTCAGAGTGCTCATGACAGGACCAGAGATACAGGTACACAGTGCATGTGACAGGACCAGTGATACATGCAAAGAGTATATGTGAAAGGACCAGTGATACAAGCACAGAGTGCCCATCACAGGACCAGTGATACATGCAAGAGAGTGCCCATGACAGGACCAAAGATACATTCCCAGAGTGTGTGTGACAGGACCAGTGATGCACACAAAGAGTGTGCGTGACAGTACCAGTGATACAAGCACAGAGTGCCCATGACAGGACCAATGATACACCAGTGATATATGCAGAGTGCCCAAAACAGGACCAGTGGTACATGCACAAAATGTCCATGACAGGAATAGTGATACATAGACAGAGTGCCCATGACACAACCAGTGATACACACACAGAGGGCCCATAACAGGAACAGTGATACATGTACAGAGTGCTCATGACATTACCAGTGATACATGAACAGAGCGCTCTTGACAGGACCAGTGATACAAGCATAGAGTGCTCATGACAGGACCAGTGATACACCTACAGAGTGTGCATGACAGAACCAGTGTTACACACAAAGGGTGCCCATGACAGGAACAATGATACATGCACAGAGTGCCCATGACTGGACCAGTGATACACGAACAGAGTGCTCATGACAGGACCACTGATTATCGTACCAATGACACATGCACAGAGTGACCATGATAGACCAATGATACATGCACGGAGTGTCCATGACTGGACAAGTGATACACCAATGATACATGCAGAGTGCCAATAAAAGGACTAGTGATACACACACAGAGTGTCCATGACAGGACCAGCGAAGCAAGCACAGAGTGCCCATGCCAGACCAGTGATACTTGCACACAGTGTGTGTGACAGGACCAGTGATACATGTACAGAGTGCCCATGACAGGACCAATGATACATGCACAAAGTGCCCATGACAGGAACAGTGACACATGCATGGAGTGCCTATGACATGAATAGTGATACACGCAAGGAGTGTGTGGGTGACAGGACCAGTGATACATGCACAGAGTACCCATGACAGGACCAGTGATATACGCACAGAGTGCCCATAACAGGAACAGAGATACACAAGCAGACTGCACATGACAGGACCAGTGATACATGCACAGAGTGCTCATGAAAGGAACAGTGATACACACACAGAGTGTGTATGACAGTACCAGTGATACAGACACATAGTGCCCATGACAGGACCAGTGATGACAAGACCAATGATACATGCACAGAGTGCCCAAGATAGGAACAATAATACACTAGTGATTCATGCAGTGGGTCCAAAACAGGACCAGTGGCACATGCACAAAGCATCCATGACAGGAATAGTGATAAATGCACTGAGTGTCCTTGATAGGAGCAATGATACATGTGCAGATTGCATATGAAAGGACCAAGGATACATGCACATTGTGCCTATGATAGGACCAGTTATACACCAGTGATACATGCATAGTGCGAATAATAGGACCATTGAAACACACACAAAGTGCCCATGACAGGAGCAGTGAGGAGCAGTGATACATGCACAGAGTGCCCATGACAGGACCAGTGATACACGAACAGAGTGCTCATGACAGGACCAGTGATACATGCACAGAGTGCCTATGACAGGAGCAGCGATACATGCACAGAGTGCCTATGACAGGAGCAGCGATACATGCACAGAGTGTCCATGACAGGACCAGCAATGCAAGCACAGAGTACCCATGCCAGACCTGTAATACTTGCACAGAGTATGTGTGACAGGACCAGCGATACACACAAACAGTGCCCATGACTGGACCAATGATATACGCACAAAACGCCCATGACAGGAACAGTGATACATGCACAGAGTGTGTGTGTAACAAGACCAGTGATACATGTGAAGAGTGCTCTTGACAAGACCAGTGATACATGAACAGAGTGCTCATGACAGGACCACTGATGAAAGGACCAATGATACATGTACAGAGTGACCAGGATAGGACCAATGATACATGCACGGAGTGCCCATGATTGGGCAAGTGATACACCAATGATACATGCAGCATGCCAATAAAAGGACTAGTGATACACACACAGAGTGTCCATGACAGGACCAGTGATGCAAGCACAGAGTGCCCATGCCAGACCAATGATACTTGCACAGAATGTGTGTGACAGGACCAGTGATACACGCACAGAGTGCCCATGACAGGACCAATGATACATGCACGGAGTGTCAATGATTGGACAAGTGATACACCAATGATACATGCACCATGCCAATAATAAGACTAGTGATACACACACAGAGTGTCCATGACGGGACCAGTGATGCAAGCACAGAGTGCCCATGACAGGACCAATGATACATGCACAAAGTGCCTATGACAGGAACAGTGACACATGCACAGAGTACCTATGACATGAATAGTGATACATGCATGGAGTGTGTGTGTGACTGGACCAGTGATACATGCACAGAGTGCCTATGAAAGGACCAGTGATACATGCACAAAGTTCCCATGAGAGGACCAATGATGCATGTGCAAAGTGCCCATGACAGGACCAGTGATATACACACAGAGTGCTCAGAACAGGAACAGTGATACACAAGCAGACTGCACATGACAGGAACAGTGATACATGCACAGAGTGCTCATGACAGGAACAGTAATACACACAGAGTGTGTATGTCAGTACCAGTGATACACACACACACAGTGCCCATGACAGGACCAGTGATGACAAGACCAATGATACATGGACAGAGTGCCCAAGATAGGACCAATAATACACTAGTGATGCATGCAGAGGGTCCAAAACAGAACCAGTGGTACATGCACAAAGCATCCATGACAGGAATAGTGATAAATGCACTGAATGTCCATGACAGGAGCAATAATACATGCACAGATTGCATGTGAAAGGACCAATGATACATGCACATTGTGCCCATTATGGGACCAGTTATACACCAGTGATACATTCAAAGTGCCAATAACAGGACCAGTGATACACACACAAAGTGCCCATGACATGAGCAGTGAGAAGCAGTGATTCATACAGAGAGTGCTCATGACAGGACCAGAGATACATGCACCAAGTGCCCATGACAGGACCAGTGATACACACACAAAGTGTCCTTGACGGGAATAATGATACATGTATAGAGTGCCCATCAAAGGACCAGTGAACAGGACCAGTGATACACACACAGAGTGCCCATGACAGGACCAGTGATACACACAGAGAGTGCCCATGACAGGACCAGTGATACACATACAGAGCACCCATGATAGGACCAGTGATACATGCACAGAGTGTTTGCAACAGGACCAGTAATATACACACAGAGTGCCCATGACAGGACCAGTGATACATGCACAGAGTGCAAATGACAGGATTAGTGATACACACACAGAGTGTATGTGACAGGACCAGTGATACACACACAGAGTGCCCATGACAGGACCAGTGATACACGCACAGAGTGCTCATGATAGGACCAGTGATACACACACAAAGTGCCCATGACAGGACCAGTGATGCAGCGATACATGTGCAGAGTGCCCATGATAGGACCAGTGATACACCAGTGATACATGCAGAGTGCTAATAACAGGACCAGTGATACACGCACAAAGTGTCCTTGACAGGAATAGTGCTACATAGACAGAGTGCCCATGATAGGGCCAATGATACATGCACAAAGGGCTCATGACAGGTACAGTGACACATACACGGATTGCCTATGACATGAATAGTGACACACGCACAGAGTGTGTGTGTGACAGGACCAGTGATACATGCACAGAGTGCCTATGAAAGGACCAGTGATACATGCACAGAGTGCCCATGACAGGACCAGTGATACATGTGCAGAGTGCCCATGAAAGCACAAGTGATACATGCACAGAGTGCTCATGAAAGGAACAGTGATACACACACAGAGTGTGTATGACAGTACAAGTGATACACACACAGAGTGCCCATGACAGGAGCAGTGATGACAAGACCAATGATACATGCACAGAGTGCCCAAGATAGGACCAATAATACACTAGTGATGCATGCAATGGGTCCAAAACAGAACCAGTGGCACATGCACAAAGCATCCATGACAGGAATAGTGATAAATGCACTGAGTGTCCATGATAGGAGCAATGATACATGCACAGATTGCATGTGAAAGGACCAATGATACATGCACATTGTGCCTATGATAGGACTAGTTATACACCAGTGATACATGCAGAGTGCCAATAACAGGACCATTGATACATGCACAAAGTGCCCATGACAGGAGCAGTGAGGAGCAGTGATACATGCACAGAGTGCCCATGACAGGACCAGTGATACACGAACAGAGTGCTCATGACAGGATCAGTGATACACGCACAGAGTGCCTATGACAGAAGCAGCAATACATGCAGAGAGTGCCTATGACAGGAGCAGCGATACATGCACAGAGTGTCCATGACAGGACCAGCAATGGAAGCACAGAGTACCCATGCCAGACCAGTGATACTTGCACAGAGTATGTGCGACAGGACCAGCGATACACACACACAGTGCCCATGACAGGACCAATGATATACGCACAAAGCGCCCATGACAGGAACAGTGATACACACACAGTACCAAAGCATACACACACAGAGTGCCCATGACAGGACCAGTGATGACAAGACCAATGATACATGGACAGAGTGCCCAAGATAGGACCAATAATACACTAGTGATGCATGCAGAGGGTCCAAAACAGAACCAGTGGTACATGCACAAAGCATCCATGACAGGAATAGTGATAAATGCACTGAATGTCCATGACAGGAGCAATAATACATGCACAGATTGCATGTGAAAGGACCAATGATACATGCACATTGTGCCCATGATAGGACCAGTTATACACCAGTGATACATGCAGAGTGCCAATAACAGGACCAATGATACACGCACAAAGTGCCCATGACAGTAGCAGTGAGAAGCAGTGATACATACACAGAGTTCTCATGACTGGACCAGAGATACATGCACCGAGTGCCCATGACAGGACCAGTGATACATGAACAGAGTGCTCATGATAGTACCAGTGATACACGCACAGAGTGCCTATGACAGGAGCAGCGATGCATGCACATAGTGCCCATGACAGAGCCAGAGATACACGCACAGAGTGTCCATGACAGAGCCAGTGATACATGTGCAAAGTTCCCATGATAGGACCAGTGATACACCAGAGATACATGCAGAGTGATAATAACAGGACCAGTGATACACACACAAAGTGTCCTTGACAGGAATAGTGATACATGCACAGAATGCCCATCACAGGACCAGTGAACAGGACCAGTGATACACACACACACACAGAGTGCCCATGACAGGATCAGTGATACACATACAGAGTGCCAATGACAGGACCAGTGATACATGCACAGAGCACCCATGATAGGACCAGTGATACAAGCACAGAGTGTTTACGACAGGACCAATGATATACACACAGAGGGCCCGTGACAAGACCAGTGATACATGCACAGAGTGCCCATGACAGGATTAGTGATACACACACAGAGTGTATGTGACAGGGCCAGTGATACGCACACCGAGTGCTCATGACAGGACCAGCGATACACGCACAGACTGCTCATGATAGGACCAGTGATACACAAAAAAGTGCCCATGACAGGACCAGTGATGCATGCTCAGAGTGCTCATGACAGGACCAGTGATACATGCACAGAGTGTGTGTGACAGGACCAGTGATACACACATAAAGTGTCCTTGACAGGAATAGTGACACATGCACAGAGTGCCCATAATAGGACCAATGATACATGCACAGAGTTCCTATTACAGGACCAGTGAACAGGACCAGTGACACACACACACAGAGTGCCCATGACAGGACCAGTGATACACGTAGAGAGTGCCCATGACAGGAGCAGCGATACATGCCCGAGTGTCCATGACAGGGCCAGCGATACATGTGCAGAGTGCCCATGATAGGACCAGTGATACACCAGTGATACATGCAGAGTGCTAATAACAGGACCAGTGATACACGCACAAAGTGTCCTTGACAAGAATAGTGATAAATACACAGAGTGCCCATGATAGGGCCAATGATACACGCACAAAGGGCCCATGACAGGAACAGTGACACATGCAAGGATTGCCTATGACATGAATAGTGATACACGCACAGAGTGTGTGTGTGTGACAGGACCAGTGATACATGCACAGAATGCCTATGAAAGGACCAGTGATACATGCACAGAGTGCCCATGACAGGACCATTGATACATGTGCAGAGTGCCCATGACAGCACAAGTGATACATGCACAGAGTGCTCATGAAAGGAACAGTGATACACACACAGAGTGTGTATGACAGTACCAGTGATACACACACAGAGCACCCATGACAGGACCAGTGATGACAAGACCAATGATACGTGCCCAAGATAGGACCAATAATATAATAGTGATGCATGCAGTGGGTCCAGAACAGGATCAGTGGCACATGCACAAAGCATCCATGACAGGAATAGTGATAAATGCACTGAGTGTCCATGATAGGAGCAATGATACATGCACAGATTGCATGTGAAAGGACCAATGATACATGCACATTGTGCCTATGATAGGACCAGTTATGCACCAGTGATACATGCAGAGTGCCAATGACAGGACCATTGATACACGCACAAAGTGCCCATGACAGGAGCAGTGAGGAGCAGTGATACATGCACAGAGTGCTCGTGACAGGACCAGTGAAACACGCACAGAGTGCCTATGACAGGAGCAGCGATACATGCACAGAGTGCCTATGATAGGAGCAGCAATACATGCACAGAGTGTCCATGACAGGACCAGCAATGCAAGCACAGAGTACCCATGCCAGACCAGTGATACTTGCACAGAGTATGTGTGACAGGACCAGCAATACACACACAGAGTGCCCATGACAGGACCAATGATATACACACAAAGCGCCCATGACAGGAACAGTGATACACGCACAGAGTGTGTGTGTGACAGGACCAGTGATACATGTGCAGAGTGCTCTTGACAGGACCACTGATACATGAACAGAGTGCTCATGACAGGACCACTGATGAAAGGACCAATGATACATGCACAGAGTGACCATGATAGGACCAATGATACATGCACGGAGTGTCCATGATTGGACAAGTGATACACCAATGATACATGCAGCATGCCAATAAAAGGACTAGTGATACACACACAGAGTGTCCATGACAGGACCAGTGATGCAAGCACAGAGTGCCCATGCCAGACCAGTGATACTTGCACAGAGTGTGTGTGACAGGACCAGTGATACACACACAGAGTGCCCATGACAGGACCAATGATACATGCACAAAGTGCCCATGACAGGAACAGTGATACATGCACAGAGTGCTCATGACAGAACAGTGATACACACACAGAGTGTGTATGACAGTACCAGTGATACACACACAGAGTGCCCACGACAGGACCAGTGATGACAAGACCAATGATACATGCACAGAGTGCCCAAAATAGGACCAATAATACACTAGTGATGCATGCAGAGGGTCCAAAACAGGACCAGTGGTACATGCACAAAGCATCCATGACAGGAATAGTGATAAATGCACTGAATGTCCATGACAGGTGCAATAATACATACACAGATTGCATGTGAAAGGACCAATGATACATGCACATTGTGCCCATGATAGGACCAGTTATACACCAGTGATACATGCAGAGTGCCAATAACAGGACCAGTGATACATGCACAAAGTGCCCATGACAGGAGCAGTGAGAAGCAATGATACATACACAGAGTGCTTATGACAGGACCAGAGGTACATGCACCGAGTGCCCATGACAGGACCAGTGATACACGAACAGAGTGCTCATGACAGTACCAGTGATACCCGCATAGAGTGCCTATGACAGGAGCAGTGATACATGCACAAAGTGCCCATGACAGGGTCAGTGATACACACACAGAGTGTCCATGACAGAGCCAGCAATACATGTGCAGTGTTCCCATGATAGGACCAGTGATACACCAGAGATACATGCAGAGTGCTAATAACAGGACCAGTGATACACACACAAAGTGTCCTTGACAGGAATAGTGATACATGCACAGAGTGCCCATCAATGGACCAATGAACAGGACCAGTGATACACACACAGAGTGCCCATGACAGGACCAGTGATACACATACAGAGTGCCCATGACAGGACCAGTGATACATGCACAGAGCACCCATGATAGGACCAGTAATACATGCACAGAGTGTTTGCAACAGGACCAGTGATATACACACAGAGTGCCCATGACAGGACCACTGATACATGCACAGAGTGCCCATGACAGGATTAGTGATACACACACAGAGTGTATGTGACAGGACCAGTGATACACACACAGAGTGCTCATGATAGGACCAGCGATACATGCACAGAGTGCTCATGATAGGACCAGTGATACACACACAAAGTGCCCATGACAGGACCAGTGATGCATGCTCAGAGCACTCATACAGGACCAGTGATACATGCACAGAGTGTGTGTGACAGGACCAGTGATACACACATAAAGTGTCCTTGACAGGAATAGTGACACATGCACAGAGTGCCCATAATAGGACCAATGATACATGCACAGAGTGTGTGTGACAGGACCAGTGATACATGCACAGAGTTCCTATTACAGGACCAGTGAACAGGACCAGTGATACACACACAGAGTGCACATGACAGGACCAGTGATACACGTAGAGAGTGCCCATGACAGGAGCAGTGATACATGCACAGAGTGCCCATGACAGGGCCAGCGATACATGTGCAGAGTGCCCATGATAGGACCAGTGATACACCAGTGATACATGCAGAATGCTAATAACAGGACCAGTGATACATGCACAAAGTGTCCTTTACAGGAATAGTGATACATGCACAGAGTGCCCATGATAGGACCAATGATACATGCACAGAGTGTGATTACAGAACCAGTAATACACACACAGAGTGCCCATCACAGGACCATAAACAGGACCAGTGATACACACACACAGTTTCCATGACAGGACTAGTTATACACATGCAGAGTGCCCATGACAGAACTAGTAATACACGCACAGGGTGCCCATGACAGGACCAGTGATACATGCACAGAGGGCCCATGACAGGACCAGTGATACACGCACAGAGTGTGTGTCACAGGACCAGTGATACACACACTGAGTGCCCATGACAGGACCAGTGATACACGCACAAAGTGCCCATGACAGGTCCAGTGATACATGCTCAGAGTGCTCATGACAGGACCAGTGATACACGCACAGAGTGCCTATGACAGGAACAGTGATATATGCGTGGAGTGCCCATGACAGGGCCAGTGATGCACAAATGGAGTGCTCATGACAGAACCAGTGATACACACACATAGTGCTCATGACAGGACATAGTGCTCATGTGAAGACTGCCCATGATAGGACCAATGACACACCAGTGATACATGCAGAGTGTCCAAAACAGGACCAGTGGTACATGCACAAAGTGTCCATAACAGGAATAGTGATACAGGCACAAATTGCACATGACAAGACCAGCGATACATGTATAGAGTGCTCATGAACACTTCTTAAGCTCTCCCTTCCTCTGATCAGACATGCCTCCATGATAGCATACAGAGTATAGACACAACCTTTTTTGAGAAAGCGGAAATTAACAGCTTGGTCCAATCAATCTACTAGAATCCTATATTACATAGGTCACAGACTCGGAATCCTTCATTAGCAAAATCAAAGGGAAAATAACATGTTTTCTGTGTACATTCAACAGATTTGTCATTTGATAGATTTCATGAAAAACAACTTTCTTTTTCCATATAATGAAAATTGCAATGTGTGAATTAGTTTAAGAAACTTTAAGTTGGAAGCAGTTGGTTGAAGACACTGACTAATAGTTTAGAATTTTTCAAAACACAAACGTCATTAAAAGACTATAGTTTTAGGAGTATCTGTGTATCCTGGAAGTTTTTTTAGTCCTGCATCTTAAACTTGTTACAGAGGTACCTATTATGGTGTTCAACAAAAAAGCACCTGTTCCAGGAGTGATCTTTCAGGACACTCAAAGACCACCTTAAAGTTTTGATCATACCCACTCTGAACAGAGCAAATGATGTTTAATACTATAGAATCCTTGTCTCTTTTCATCTGCATTAGGTACATTTACGTATGGACCGGTCTGATTTCCAAAAAGTTTTCCTCATTAAACTAAGCTGTGCCTTTTATAAAAATGATATTCTATCTGCTGTGACATAACATTTATCATAGACACTTCTATGCAACTTTCCTGAGATCATATTCTATATCTAATGAAATCTGTAAGCTAGTATTTCTGATGCTGTGATCTTTGACAATGTTTTCCATTTCCTGTTTTCAGATACCAAACAATTCTGGGTTCTCCTAAATGTTTTTAAGCAAATGTACTGGATTGCATTAATTAGCTTGCATTTCTGAATTATTCGTTTCTCCTTATGTAGCCCATTATATTTTATGTTCTATATTTTTCTTTTTGTTAGCCAGGTAAGACCGATCAGGCACAAATTATTTTGTTCTGTGATGACCTGCCCCAGGAATACAGGTCAGGCTAAGTGACTTACTCACTTACAGTATCAGGTATATGTTTTGGGACTCAAACTCAGATTAATAGAAAATAGCACAATTGTAACATGCTGTCTTACAACAGCAAGCCATGCACAGAGACATTTTATCTGTAAGCATTGCTTCCTAATGATTCTTTTCACTGCGTTGACCCCAGTCATTCTTGTGAGGTCTTTCATATCATTACAGAATATCAAATGACAATAGTGTTATATCAGCATTAGCATTTCCTTTTCACCATATTAACTTAAATTAATTCAGAATTGCAATGCCATCCTATTTCTCAAGGTGAGTTCTTAATGTGTTGACAAAGGCAACTGTTACATGGTCCTATCATGTTGCTTGTGTATGTAATCTGCATTGTACACAGAGTAACTATAACATGCAACCCTATTTCTTTCTCTGTAAATATAAAATGTTTGGAAATTGTGTGAACAATGCATGCAGAAACATGCATTTGGAGGAGGAATGAAGTTTAACGGAAGGCAGGAATTGAATGAGCTATGTAATGTTCGATGACAGTGACTGTAGACATTATATGTGATATATAATGTTTGCAACTTAAAATATGTTAATATGGGTTGTTTTTATTTATAGAAATGTTTGATTGTCTATGTTATAAGTGATAATTCAATAAAAATGTTTTTCTGTTAAAATAAGTTTTATATGGAAATGCAATGATGTCTACTATGATGCAGTTAAAAGTTTGAAGTGTATCTAATGACACAAGTCTTCATATTTTGTAATGCAAACCATCCCGGGACTTGCCACTATCACATGACCTGGGTAGTGGCTGAAAATGGTCCTTGAACCAGTCTACTTACCTGGATTAGACAGTCTACATAAATTCTGCTGTACATTCATATCAAAACCGAGAAATTTGCAAATTAGTGCATGTATAGTTTTGATTTCACATTTTGACTTTATGTTTTCTGTCAACAAAATACTTCCAAATTTCAACAAAGAGAAAGATTAGATAAAGATTATAGTTTAATCTTAGACCAATGTTTTAGAAGTCAAAGCATCTAAAGTAAAACACTTTGTATTTAAACATTTGCTAATTCTTTAATTTTCATCAATTACATTTTCTATGTTTGTAAAGTAACACGTCCTTTATTTGTTGTGTTGCTCAGGTACAGAATGTATGTTAGAAAACTCTGTGGAAATTTAACTGAATATATATTAAATGTATAATTTCTGGTTTTGTCCTGTTCATTTGGGTCAGTCAAAAACAGTGACTATTCTGCTACAAGTACACAAATCAGTGGCATGAAGATTGCAAATGGACATTTGTCTTAAAGGGGGAAGCATCTTGTTTCTCGTCACATTCTGCTACTTAATATAATCTACTCCAACATTACCACTGATGTGAAATAAGGCAAAATATGATTTTAGTACAAATATATCAAGCATTTATCTTTCAACTTCCTTTTGTAAATTCAGAGAAAAGCACCATTTTAGAAACACAGTGCTCAAATTAAAAACACTTGAGTACCTATGTCCTGTGAAATATCATTATACTTAAAAACTCTGTTAATATATATATATATATATATATATATATATATATATATATATATGCATAATATCATGTTTTGGGGCTGCAGAGTACCTCGTATCACATATAGCGGATATCCGAAGGTTACTTAAAGGATTATTTTCTGAATGACAGTTACACTTAAGTCATGAGATGGCACACTACTGCCTATCTCAGCCACCTTTTACTGTAACAGATGTGTTCACAGAGGCCTCCTTGGTTATTGTCTAGTCATTTGATAGCCAAGAATATCCACTGCTCCAAAGACCCTTTTCATCAACAACTTCTACCAGACAGCACAGTACAGTTAAACAGTGATGAATAATATGTTTGCAAGTGATGCAGATGATAATATTTATAGTCAGAATAGTAAACCAGACATAAAATACATTACACTTGCCTTGTGATACTGACAGAAAGTCATATTTAATTTTGGTCTGTGCAGTTATGCAATATACATCTGAAATATAAAGATTATTTGAAATATATGTCTTGATAAATGTATCTATAAATATTTATCTGTTTACCTATCTATGTATCTTCTATGTATAAGTATTAACTGGCCAAGTGAACTGCTCATAATGGCCCCTTTTCAGAGACAAAGGTGTAACACAAGCCACAAGGACAAGGTTAAATGAAATCTATCTATATGTAGATATAAAAACATCTCTGCTAATAAACCATCACTCTAAAAAGACTGAACACAGAAAACATAAAAAATAAAAAGAAAACACTATTTTTCCCTCCCTATCTACTCATACTTTTATAACATGACATACCTATAGTGTAGTAACATAGCATACTCTGACTGTAATAACATGACATACCGATAGATAACATGGCATACAATGACTGTAATAACATGACATACTGATATCGCAGTATCATGGCATACTCAAACTATAATAACAGTACATACTAGTTTTGTAGCAACAAGGTATTCTCATACTGTAATAACATGCCATACTGAAATTGCAGTAACATGGCATTCTCTGACCATACCTCTCAACCTGTTATAGCATGTAACCTGGACAAAGCCACAAATAATGGGGGAACAAAGGTCCAAAAATAGAGACACTTTTGAAATATTGCTGTTACAAACTTAGAAAGCTGATAGAATAACAGGAGTTGCACTGGCATGAGTTTTCTGAAGGATATGAAGTCTGAAATTCAGATGTCTGCCATTATTTTCTGACTTCATTTCTCAATGAGTTGCCATTCATTTTTCAGAAAACCACAATTTTATGAGAAACAGTCCAAATATCTGAGTCAAAAATCTGGGCATTCTGCGAAAATATGGACAGTTGAGAGATACGTCTCTGACTGTAATAGCATGACATATTGATATCGCAGTAGCATACTCTGGCTCTAATAACATGACATACTGATATCATAGCAACATGGCATACTCTGACTGTAATAACATAACATACTGATATTGCTGTAACGTGTAATGTGATGCATGCATACATATAGCAGTAATGCAGGATGTGCGCAACAGTAATATAACATTCACACAGTAGTAATTTATGTTTATTGGGGGATTCAATAAACTCTACATGGCAGCAATGAGTTTTAGATTCAGTAAGCACCATGTAGAGGCATCCACCACTGCATAAACCAAGTAAACACTGTGGCATGCTAATTACAGCATAAGAAGCTGAACCACATGCTAATCAACCAATCCAACATGGTGCAGCTATTCAACAACCTATAAATCAACCATGTAGACTCTATGCTGGTTGTTCATGTGAATTCCCAAACCTTTTGGAATACAGCCATGGAAAGGAATCTACACAGAAATAATGTTAGGGCTGCTGCTGCTTTAATTCATTTCTATGTACTACAGGCCAAAGGCAATGCTGCTACTGTTGCCAACGGGTCTAGGTCAAGAAGGAAAAGAGTTTTAAGGCCCCATTCAACTTTTCACAACCTACTTGATGTAGAAATTGTAGAGCACTACAGGGTGGATAGGGACACATTACAGAAACTCTGCAACCTCTGCTATTTTCATCTCAGAGCTAGGGCCATCTGAGGGGAACCCATCCAAGTGTAGACAAAGGTATGTGTAGCACTTAGAGTGTACCTTTCAGAGACCAAGAGGGCCCACGCTGAGGGTGTTAAAGGCATCATCATCCAGGATCTTCCATCAGTTCCTGAATGCTATGCTCCAACATGTCAGTGACCACATATATTTTCCCCATAGTTCTGAGGAGAGGGCCAGAAATATGCATATGAGAATGAGAATTTCGTAACAGAGGGTATCCTGAAGACCTAATAGAGGAAATTTCCAAAGAAGTGTCTTTGGCTAGAAATTCCAGGTTTGCCCCCATACTTGGTTGTAATAGTGAGATAATTCATTCTCATAAAGAACAGACGATAGAAAACTACAGTAACAGTGTGATAACTACTTTTGATGGACAATCTAGGTTGGTCAGAAAAATTATGGAGAAAGAATGGTCCAATTTCTCTAAAATATCTGACTTGACTAATATTTTTTCTGACACTTTGAAGTTTGTATATAAAAAAGGTAGAACAATAAAAAATCATCTTGAGACGGGGCATATGGACCCGAAATTTATCAGGTCAGACAATAAAAATCAAAGCAAAAAAGGTTTATTTAAATGTGGGGCGTGCAAATATTGCAAATACTTACTAGTAGGGGAGAGTTATTATTTGAAGCATAGGAATAGAAGACTGTGCTTAAACTCATTTGTTAATTGTAATACCTGTGGTATTATTTATTTAGCGGTATGTATGTTCTGTGGTTCATTTTATATAGGCAAGAGTGAAAGAAAACTGAAACAACGCATTTATGAACATCTGTATGAGATTAGAACAGCTAAAGAAAGTAATGCTTTGTACAAACACTCTTGCCTTTGTACAAAATCAAATTTTCAATTTTTTGTACTTGAAGTGGTCAATACTGACGCCAGAGGTGGTATGTGGGAGACCAGGGTAGAGTTCAGGGAACTTTATTGGCAGGTTGTATTGGACTCAAATAGGTTACCTGGTCTCAATGAAATGGTTTCCCTGGCACCTATATTGAAAATGAGGGAAGCTAAACTTTAAAATCTAAACTTTAAAATATAAACAGCAAAATTACAGAATACAGGATCTAGAAGTACTTTATAGATCTGTATAATTTGTTTTATGCAGCAGAAAAAAACCTTCAAGTGAATTTTGCTTACTATTTTACTGTGTTTTTAAAATGATTTTTTACTCTTGGTTTTAAATTGTTAGATTGGTGTGATTTTTCAATTAACACTAATTGTGATCAGTATATAAAGTAATGGAACTGGATGTTCTGTGTTTATTCTGATGAAGTTGGCGACGAAAACAGATCTACAAATAAAGCGTGTATATTTAGTTATCTGCAATTGCCATTGCCTTTGTGCTTGCTTTTACATCAGCCTGTTTTTTGACTGTTACACTACAAGGGATTTTGAGAACTTATTGGTGCTTGCCTTGGTCCGTTGGTGTTCTTTATTTGGTTTACTTGTTTCGTTGGACACCTTCCTGTGTCGGTTTAACAACATAGACAAACTTGAAACCATCCTACAATGGTCCTCCAATAACCTCCCAAAAGAGACCATTTTACTAGGGGACTTTAATATTAACTGGTACTCCTGCAACTCTGACCACCCTACCACCCATATCAACCTTTATGGCTTTATCCAATTAATTCAAACCACAACAGGATTTGATAAAACTACTAAAAAGGAAACTATCCTTGACTGGATTCTCATCAACTACTCCACACTTTCCTATAGTTCTGGTACCCTCCACAATTCACTCGGTGACCACCTCCCAACATACATTATATGTCATCAGGCAAATCCTACAAAAAAACCCATCTACTTGCCAAATTTGCAACACCACAAATGTCAGGCCTTAAGATTTCATAATATTCCTTAAGCTCTGCAACTGGAAACCCCTCAAAACTATATCCCTGGATGATCACTTGTCAACTCATGATTGGCAGTGGAGTTTTTATGGTGTCAAGTTGCCAGCCTCGCTTAACCTTCCACAGAAGGCACACACATGCACACACTCACACCTATGGCCAGTTTAGAGTATCCAATCCACCTACAGCATGTCTTTGAGATGTGGGAGGAAACTGGAACACCCAAAGGAAACCCATAACCACAGTGAGGACATGCAGACTCAACACAGAAGGCACCCCAGCTGAAGATTGAACCGGAAAACCTCTTGCTGTGAGGTGGCAATGCTAACTGCTGCACCACCGTGGCCGCCCCTTAACACCACATTTCTAAATATATTAAATAACATGGTCCCTATCAGGACAATACGAGCAAAATCTAATTACTTTCCTTGGCTCACTAAACAAACAAAATCACTCCTAAAAGAAAGGGACAAAGGGTGGCATGAATGGGCCCACAAAAATTCAATAGTTACTCACCAGAAGTATCTCCAGCTAAGAAATAAAGCCAAAACCCAAATAAGACTTGATAAGAAGAATTACTATACTAGCTTACAAGCTAAATACCAAAATAATCCTCAAAAATTCTGGACCACTTTAAATAACATACTACAACCAGGTCAAACTAAGACCCCTCAACCAACAGCAAGTAATTCCCTAGAATGTATTGCTACCCAGTTTAATAAATACTTCATTAACTCCATCAAAAACCTTACTAACCAAAACTTCTCATCACTGTCCAACAACCTCACCTCTCTACTAGATAATAACAACACATTCTCCTTAAAACTAGTCCCAGACCACAACATAAACAAGTACTTACACAGGGTAAAGTCCACAGCCCTGGCAGCTGACAACCTACCCCTAACATACTTACACATAGCAGCTGAAGCCATATCCTATCCAATTTCCCTACTAATTAACCATTCCATATCTAAGCAATGTATCCCCTCTCTCTGGAAAATTGCTCACATCATTCCCCTACACAAAGGAGGTCCCTCCACTGACTTCCCTAACTATCGCCCATAGCAATCTTATCCCTCTATCAAAAATCCTTGAAAGGTGTGTTCACACCCAAATACTTAACCATCTCCTAGACAATACATTACTTACAAATACTCAGCATGGCTTTCACCCCTACTATAGTACTACCATAGCCCTTATTAGCTTCACTAACACCATCAGTCAACTTAGAAATAAAGGTGAGTTACTATCAGCAATCTTTTTAGACTTATCAAAAGCCTTCGAGACAGTGTCTCATAACAAACTGCTGACTGCCTTGTCCAAACTGAACCTAAGCTACTCCACTCTAGCCTGGTTTCAGAGCTACCTCATAGATCAGCAACAAGTGGTATGGTGGAACAAAGCTCTTTCTCCCTTACTACCAGTGACTATGGGCATGCCTCAAGGGTCTATTCTCAGCCCCTTCCTTTTTAACCTGTTTACAAATAATCTCCATAATGCTACAACTCGAGCCCTACCTGCAGTGAAGAAACCAGCCACAAGGACTCAAGGGCTTTAAATAGAAAATAAGTTACTTGACCACTGTCCCTGCGAACGGGTTCTCTATCAGCCCCCCCCCCCCACTTGCTGAATCCTTGGCCATTGACTGCATCTGCAGTGAAGAAACCAGCCACAAGGACTCAAGGGCTTTAAAAAGAAAATAAGTTACTGTAGGTGTCTAGCTACATTTCCCTCTTAGCCTGCTACTGTAGAAAGTACCTGGTCTAAAGCAGAAATAACTGGCTCTACCCATGGCAAAGGACAGCAGCTGCTCCCCACCCCCATCAGCTGTAAATGCATTCCCCAGTTAAACATTTTCTTTTTAGTTAACAGTAAACCAAGATAAAGCTCTAAGTGAAAAAAAGGTAACTTAGTACATACACTGGAATTGTCCACTTCTAAAATCGAGGCAAAAAGGTACTTAAACTGCCACTTTTTGTCTGCTTCAAACTAGGTATCTATCCAGAAATGACACAGCTGAAATAAGGTCTATAGATTGTTTTTTGAAGCATTTGCTGCTCAATTTCTCCTGTGTGCAACCTGCTCTGCTCCTCTACCTTACCCCATTACCACCCACCCCATTCAAATACATTTATTCCTAGCCAACCACACCCATTACTTCTCTCACCAAATTAAAATTCATCAGCACTCCTCACCAATTATCTACTCATAAGACACCACTTAGACACCGCCTCTAGTAAATTAAGACCATATCCCATCTTGCTTTCACTTCCATAATCACCTCTCCTTAGTCCTTCACACTTTATTCACCAAAATACACTTACCAACCAATACACACACACCTCATTCTTACCATACTCACTGACTTTCTACTACACCATGTTCATCCTTCATTGTGTAGCACTATTCACTCTTAGCACCTTGTCCTGCCTTACAACCTATTACACAAACTTAAGTTACACCCAGCACAATTACTTCCATCACCCATATAATCCATTCAAAGTCAAACCAATTACATTTGCCATTAACCCAGCTATCTACAACTACACAACTTTAGATCTCCCTCCTCTCAAATGGCTCCCCCAATATACTACCCTACAGGCAACCATGCAATAAAATAAACTAATACTCAAATACCTAAACAATAACTACTTAACAGCCATCCTACACAGTCTCAGTGGAGATATTCACCCCAACCCCAGACCCTCACCCTTTCAGGACAACACAATCAGTGCTCAACACCACTCTCTTAATATCCCCAGAAAAAGTAATGATCTACTCATAATAAACTTAAACATAAGAAGCATTTTAAATAGAATACAGGAAATTAATGCAAGCCTATCTCTATATTCCCCTGACATAGTCCTTCTGACAGAAACCTGGCTCAAACCAGATATCCTTGATAATGAAATTCTTCCCACTGGCTATAGCATTCTCAGGCAGGATAGGAAAACAAAAAGTGGTGACAGTATAGCCCTGCTCTTCAAAAAACATTTTACATTAGAGAGGGTTAACCTTAACCCCCCCCCCCCCCCCCAATATCTCCAACTTAGAAATACTTTTGGTTAAAATAAACCTCAACCAAAATAAAAATATCAACATTATACATACCTATATTCCTCCTGGCAACAACATAGACAAACTTGAAACCATCCTACAATGGTCCTCCAATAACCTCCCAAAAGAGACCATTTTACTAGGGGACTTTAATATTAACTGGTACTCCTGCAACTCTGACCACCTTACCACCCATATCAACCTTTATGGCTTTATCCAATTAATTCAAACCACAACAGGATTTGATAAAACTACTAAAAAGGAAACTATCCTTGACTGGATTCTCATCAACTACTCCACACTTTCCTATAGTTCTGGTACCCTCCACAATTCACTCGGTGACCACCTCCCAACATACATTATATGTCATCAGGCAAATCCTACAAAAAAACCCATCTACTTGCCAAATTTGCAACACCACAAATGTCAGGCCTTAAGATTTCATAATATTCCTTAAGCTCTGCAACTGGAAACCCCTCAAACCTATATCCCTGGATGATCACTTGTCAACTCATGATTGGCAGTGGAGTTTTTATGGTGTCAAGTTGCCAGCCTCGCGCCCAACCTTCCACAGAAGGCACACACATGCACACACTCACACCTATGGCCAATTTAGAGTATCCAATCCACCTACAGCATGTCTTTGAGATGTGGGAGGAAACTGGAACACCCAAAGGAAACCCACGCAACCACAGTGAGGACATGCAGACTCAACACAGAAGGCACTCCAGCTGAAGATTGAACCGGAAAACCTCTTGCTGTGAGGTGGCAATGCTAACTGCTGCACCACCGTGGCCGCCCCTTAACACCACATTTCTAAATATATTAAATAACATGGTCCCTATCAGGACAATACGAGCAAAATCTAATTACTTTCCTTGGCTCACTAAACAGACAAAATCACTCCTAAAAGAAAGGGACAAAGGGTGGCATGAATGGGCCCACAAAAATTCAATAGTTACTCACCAGAAGTATCTCCAGCTAAGAAATAAAGCCAAAACCCAAATAAGACTTGATAAGAAGAATTACTATACTAGCTTACAAGCTAAATACCAAAATAATCCTCAAAAATTCTGGACCTCTTTAAATAACATACTACGACCAGGTCAAACTAAGACCCCTCAACCAACAGCAAGTAATTCCCTAGAATGTATTGCTACCCAGTTTAATAAATACTTCATTAACTACATCAAAAACCTTACTAACCAAAACTTCTCATCACTGTCCAACAACCTCACCTCTCTACTAGATAATAACAACACATTCTCCTTAAAACCAGTCCCAGCCCACAACATACACAAATACTTGCTCAGGCTAAAGTCCACAGCCCTGGCAGCTGACAACCTACCCCTAACATACTTACACATAGCAGCTGAAGCCATATCCTATCCAATTTCCCTACTAATTAACCATTCCATATCTGAGCAATGTATCCCCTCTCTCTGGAAAATTGCTCACATCATTCCCCTACGCAAAGGAGGTCCCTCCACTGACTTCCCTAACTATCGGCCCATAGCAATCTTATCCCCTCTATCAAAAATCCTTGAAAGGTGTGTTCACACCCAAATACTTAACCATCTCCTAGACAATACATTACTTAAAAATACTCAGCATGGCTTTCACCCCTACTATAGTACTACCATAGCCCTTATTAGCTTCACTAACACCATCAGTCAACTTAGAAATAAAGGTGAGTTACTATCAGCAATCTTTTTAGACTTATCAAAAGCCTTCGAGACAGTGTCTCATAACAAACTGCTGACTGCCTTGTCCAAACTGAACCTAAGCTACTCCACTGTAGCCTGGTTTCAGAGCTACCTCATAGATCAGCAACAAGTGGTATGGTGGAACAAAGCTCTTTCTCCCTTACTACCAGTGACTATGGGCATGCCTCAAGGGTCTATTCTCAGCCCCTTCCTTTTTAACCTGTTTACAAATAATCTCCATAATGCTACAACTCGAGCCACCCTTATACAGTATGCAGACAACTCTACTGTCATATGTTCTTCCCCAAATCTACCTGAACTACAGAACTTAACCCAAACATCCTTCAATGCTATTGAATCATGGTTAGCAGATGCCCAATTAATCTGGAACCCATATAAAACTAAACTCATGCTCTTCCACTCCACTAAATTCAAAATGCAATCCACTTCAACATCACATCCAGTAATAAGGCTTTGATTGAACAAGTACCATCCACCCAACATCTCGGTGTTGTTATTGATAAAAAGCTGAAGTTCGACTTACACATCGCCCAGACTGTAAAAAAGTAGACAAGAAAATAGGTACCTTATACAGATGCAAAAACTACCTAACCACAAACTCTAGAATAACCACACCCAGAACTCATCTTCTATCAGATTCACTGTACGCCTTACCCATCCTTAGCAACCTCTCCAAATCAGACCAAAGCAACTAGATGCCTGCTATAATAACATAGCTAAATTTGCCACTAGCTGTCCTAGAACCCATCACTGTAAGACCCTAGGTCAACTATCTTGGTTACAACTATCCCACCAACTCATTCTCACACAACTGTCTACCACCCACCAAATGTACTATAAACCCGATAAAACATCAGCTCTACAAGGCCTCCTCAATCCCCATATAAGTACCTGTCCACTAAGATCCACTAATAAAGCTCTAAGTGAAGTAACCAGGAGTAAAAATAGCTCAGGTGACTCTCTATACTCCTTCTACATTGCTAAACTGTGGAATGCCTTACCACTTGAAATTAGAACTATAACTAGCTTAAAGAATTTCAAGCATCACATTATAGCCCACCTCAACAATTCCTGGACTTGTACACGTACTGGGCATGGGTAGCCCAAACCATGGAACTAGCTGATTTTAAAATTTTAATTGCATATGTAATGAGCATTGAATTTAAATCATATGACTGCCTTATGTGTTTCTTTTTCCTTCTCACTGTTAATATCTATCAGATTTTAAGTCTTCAGTTTGCTATGCTACCCGTATATAAAGTAAGTATCATAATTGCACTCTTATTGTATACAATGTCATGACCTGCTACTACTGTAAGAACGGTCTTCTAGAAGAATTGTTATACAAGATTATTGGTCTTGTCTCCCACTTAACCAGTTTATTCTGTTTTAGTCTTTTTACCATTATGAATGTGTGTTACTATTTATTTCTTTTATTGTATTATACAATTTTCCTTCTACTAACAAAATAGTTTACTAACAATGGAGCTTTTCTCCCCGGGCCTGAGCTGAAAAAGGGTTTTATGCCCAGTTGGACTCTCCCAGTAAACAAAAGTAAAATAAAAAAATATATTGCAGTTTCTGACTTCACAACCCTCACAAGATCATTCACAATAAAGTTGGGAAATGTTGATGCTGTCAACTGTCTAATTTTCTAAGGCCAATATAAGTCAAAGGTAAAATTACCAGTTCAACACCACAAATGCATATATACTAAGCACTAAGTTAGCTATGCACCCAGAGGCTCATACACAAAGCTTATGTATATCTGAAGCCAAAAGACAGAAAACAGGGACATAGCACAGGGTGCTGTGTGGGGGGTAGGAGGCTTAGGCTGACACAAAAGGTCAGTGACTATGAATGTGAGTAAGAAAGAGAACCAGGCAGACATTTGGATAAACCAACAAATGCCCAATGAGACAAAATGAGTTTTAAGCTGCACAGCTGAACCATGTAACTGTTGAGTGTGGTCTGTAGAGGTCTCCCCCCAGGTGAAATTGGTGTGTGAGTGTCTGCATGAACACAGCCAAGATCTGTGCTGGCTCTACATCTTGGTATGTTGGGCAGGTGTGAGTCATGCATGGTTGAGGTGGTAGTTCATTCTTGTCATTCCCGAACATGAGAACTGGCTCTATCAGGAGTTGCACTGGCATGTCCATGACCACAGTCAGATGCACTGCTGCTATCTGAATGGAATGTGACTGAAATCTGCTGGATGAGCTCCCTTCACAGGGATCCCCAGTACCATGACCCCATGGCCTGACATGTCTGGGGGTGGACAGCACACTCACTGACAGAGCAGTGGAAGTACTGCTACTATTGCAGCATGATCAGGCACAGCCACATTGGCTAACAGCAAATGATGTGGCAAACCTGAATGGAATGTGATTGAAATCCACTGGATGAGCTCCCTTCACAGGGATTCCCAGGAACATGATCCCATGGCCTGGCATGTCTATGTGTGGATAGCACACTCACTAGCGGAGCAGTGGAAGTATTGCCACTATTGCAGCATGATCAGGCACAGCCACATTGGCTAACAGCAAATGATGTGGCTGACCTACACCCATGAGGATGCCATTCCCTTCCCAGCAGATAGTCCTTCACAGACAACACTTGTTTCATGACAGACACTCCCCTCATTCCAATGTATCATTCATCAGATTCATTGAATCGGCAACATGGTGGAGACAGTCATGCATGTCAGCCTGTGCCACATCTACAACCCTGCGCATTTGTCTGGAGCACCTATGGGAACATGCCAGTGCCTTCATCATGACCCTAAATATACATTGAATGGCATGGGAAGATACACCTGGACCAGATGAAGGCGGGACAGTAGGTGTCCTCTGAGCACCCCTATCAACCCTCCTGCATGGCACCTTGCCACTCTTTGACTACAGCCAGAGTCAACAGGCACTGAAGCCTCTGTAACCACACTTCTCTGATCAATTGCCTAGTCCTTCACCTGTCCAATATCTGTGGGATCACTGAATGGATAGGTGTAGGCCTACTGGCTGTGTCAGTTGGAATTGCAGGGGATGGCTGTATGTCAACCTCAGTGTCAGATTCACCCTCTGCACCCCTTGATTGTGCCTCAGTTTGGCCACCATCATCATCAGAGTCTGCTGATACACTGACATCAGGTAGCAGAAGGCCCACAATTCCACTGTCATGATCACCTGTTATTAAAAGCAACAAACACAGGAACATTTAAAACCTACATTACTCTAGTCCAATAAATGCTAACAAACTAACAGTGGTGCCACTATTACAGACAGTACAGCAATACACTCAACAGGTCTGACATCAACAGCACGCATTAAAATACTTCTTGAAATTGCTCAGCAGTACTGACATAAAAATATTTGGCTTACCATCTACAAGTGAGATTCTACTCTACAATCCAGATTGTCCTAGAAGAAGTTAAGCAAAAGATAAAAGCAACATAATCCTTTACCCCGTTTTATGTCGATTAACTATACTTTCAGCAAGAACATGGCTGATAACTCCAACCTAAATTAATAACTGTAGCAGTCTTCAATGCCAGCCCCCCCCCAAAAAAAAAGAGTGCATGTGGCACATAAATAATTTATTGATTTCAATTGTTTTACTATACAGCAGTATTCAACTGTTGAGATACCAAAGTCTACCTGGAAGCTCCTCCTGAAATGTGCTGGCTGTCCTTGAAGTTGTTGCACTGGCATCCTGGATATGCTGTACTGCACTTTCCTGAGAGCTGTCTGGATCACTGATACTGGCCAGGAACTCTTAATTCAGTGTTAATGGTGGCTCCATAGCAGACCCTTCCCTGGTACCTATCTGGTCAAGGCTCACTGCAGCTGCACTCTTCTGTGCAGATGTAATCATGTCAGTGGACCTGTGGTGCACCTGCTGATATATCCTGCCATGGCCACCCACAGCTTTCACATCATGCACAATCTGGTGCCAAATTTGCATTCTGCATGCCATATACCCCAGTCCCCTGTCAAGCAGGAAGGCACCATGTTGCTTAAAGGCATCCACTATGACCTGATTCTCTGCATCAGTGAAGGGGGGGGGGATCTCAGAAGATTTACATACCTGGGTGGGATACTTGAAGGTGTCCTAAAATACAACAGATGGAAAATACACATAAGTATTTAATAACTAAAAAATAACTGCTCCTTGTTAAAAAAGAAAAGGTAGCCACTCAGTATTTTCCACTGGAGAAACATAAAAGAGCCTAGAGATGTGACATATGAACAACAGGCATGATGCAAGAAAAGGAGATTAAGAATAGAAACATATCCTTATTTGTGCTAGAACAGTAACTCTGCCTTGCTCCCTCCCCCCAAAAGAAAGAACAGGCAATGGAACATTTTGCTAACAAACCATCTTTGAAATGCTAAAAGTGCTGTCAAAGGAACTGTCCCAAAAACATTTGTACATATTTGTCACAGAGAATTCCATTTTCAAGAATTGGCAGTCATGTATACCTGTGAAATGGTTTGGCAAACATGCCCATGGCATCAGTACACTTCTAACACATACAGATAACAGTGCAAAAGCCTTTGCTCAGATTTTTCTTAAATACATTCCAGCATATGCGGTATGTAGTTGACAAAATGCAAGCTTACCTTCTGAAGTTTAGTAATCCACTGTATATATATACACACACACACACACACACACACATATATATATATATATATATATATATATATATATATATATATATATATATATATATATATATATATCCAAAGAATTAGTGTATGTTCAGTCCTCACCACATAAACAAGTCACCTAACCATCACTTTGCCTAGCTACATTGTTGCATTTTTATATAGTGTAGATTCAGAGCTGTTAGCACAGTGAAGATATGAATGAGGTGTGAACTAATTAGAATTTCTGAATCTCAAATACTTGGATTCATGTAGGAGATATAAACATAGTGCAGGCATTCCCTCAGTATTTGTTTTTCATGGATTGCAACAGTGTATGATTACTGGTTGGGAGAAGGAAAACACAACAGCATTGCAGACTGTCTTAGATACATTGAGTGTGTCAGGTTAGATCTACAAAGTGTTAGATGTAAGGTTGGAAATGTAAGTAAGCAGCACACAAATCACAGGTTGTGTACCTTAACATCCAGCCTGCCCTTTATTTGTTAGCAACTGCATATATTATTATTTCCAGTTAATATCCTCACACATATTAAGGACAATTATATAGAATGGCTTACAGACTGCACATCTCACATTACTGGTCAGATAGCTTGAAGAATGACCAACAAACACAAAGATGTAAGACAGAGCTGTATGATCACTAAGTGTACTACATCCAAAAATAATAAATATACTAATAACAGTTGCATGGTTTCATATTATTGTAGATGATGTTGCAGTTGGTTGTGTGCAGAATGATTTCAGTTCCCTGTTGCAAATCTGGTTGTGTGGCAAAGTGGGATAATGCACTTATCCTGTGTTCTGAAGGTTCATTGGAGTAAAAGTTAAAATCCATATCTATGTAGACACATCGCACATGAACCATTATTTGCTAACATGTATGTCACAGATTGAGTTTTCTTCATTTTAACTGTTTGTCCCTTTTTTCCTTTTCTGTCTCATTATTTATTTATTTATTTTTATTTATTTATTTTTTGTGGAGATAAGTGTTTGCGTGATGCAGAGCTTAGTTCAATCACAGGAAAGGATGAACTGAACGGTAGGTTTGGCTATGCTTATATTATTTGCACGAAGCACACCAGTGTGTAAACTGGACAACCAGTCCACCCAGGAAGCAGACAGCACCCAGACACCCAAAAATAGAAACTGGATAATTCAGTTAATTCTGTTGGGCACTGCACAAACCCAGTAAGTGGCATTACATGGTGGTTGACACAGAGACCTTAAGAATGGTTAGTAAATTAGGGAATGCCATGTAACTAGTCCTGTGGCAGCAGGTGTAAGTGTAGGGCTGGAGTATAGCTGGTTCTGGGTTCTATACAGTGTGCATAACTTTTTTTTTTTTTTTACTGTTGTGACATATAGCAATGAACACCAAAAAATTCACTAGGGCACCACAAATTACTAGTAAAACCACCAGGCACCACCAGTATGGATTAGAGACCAGAGAAATAACAATTCACAATTTTATTAAATGACTGATAAAATCAAACATTAACACTTCCTATTAAGTTTCAAAGTAGGTTTTCATTTTAAGTTACTTCATCAGATGGGGACTGAATACTAAACAATTACATTTATACCTCCACTGTACTAAAAAGTTTAATTGGTTAACCAACGAAATTGAAAAGAATCTCTATTAATTAATACAAAAATATATGAAAACTACAATATGATTAACCATGTTAATTAATGTTCAGGTCTTTGTATTATGCCTTTCTTGTAAAGTTGTAAGCTTTAGATTTTCAAAAAGTATTTTATTGAAATGTATTGGTTTTATCATTATTATTATTATCCACATGATTTTAGGATCATGCATATTTATTGAGTTAAAGTGGGAACTGTGTTTACTGACATTTTTAAAATGTTTGAAACATGGTTAATCATATTGTAGGAGATGTTAATGTAGGATTTTATCGGTCATTTAATAAAATTGGGAATTGTTACTTCTATGTTTGATCTCCAATCCATACTGGTGGTACCTGGTGGTTTTATTACATATAGCAATGAACTGAAATATGAGAAAGTGTTATTTCAAGTGTCTTGTGGCAAAGGGTGTAAGTGTAGGACTGTTATACATGTGGTCCTGGGTCCTAATACAGGATTTTCCATGCATTTCTATTGTTGTTCCATTTCCCATTATATTGATTCTCAGTTATAACACTTCAGATAGTGGATCTGATATTAATTATATGTATGAAGGATGTCACGATACTATTGTGTTTTTATTTATTCATTTATTTATGTATTATCAGATTTATTATCAGATGTATGACTGAGAGTATACTGTGTACTATATTTTTATAAGTATAATTCTGTTATCTGGACTTATATGGCCTTCACATTTTCCTAAGATACATACACAACTGCCTCTATATCCAATAACCTTGTCAGGATGCACACATATATGTGTAACAGCTCATACTGTCACATGCATTTATGTGTGATGCCTGAAAGTGTCTAAACAGCCCTTCTTCTGTGGCAAAGATGAAAAAGGAATGCAGTGGAAATAAATGTTTTGTTCTTTATACCTAGGTTTGAATCCCACAGTATAAAAATCAATTTTCTCATTCCTCACTGGTTGGCATTGCTGCTCTCAGCTCACCATTGCACAAATGTTTAGTATGGTTGTGCTCACTCCAGTAATTGCGATAACTGGAATTGAAGGGAAAGTATCAGTATCTATTGCTCTAGCTCCACTGGTAGATAGACATGGCAGGTATTAGTGGGAAGGTGCCAGGTTTAGGGCACAGAGGTGGGATGTCCAGGAGTCCAGGATATTCTTTGGACTCCTATTAAACAGCACAACCACAGGCTTCTGCAGGGGGACTACTGTGGCTCCCAGGACAAGTCTGAGGCATGGGATAGTTTAGCCCAGGCTGTATCCAGTGCCACTGGTATCTCACACACTGGAGAGCAATGTAGGTAATGACCTACAGAGAAGGAAAATGGATACTCTTGACTGACAGACTGAGGAATTTAGGACTATGGACATCCCACCACTGTGTAAATATTAACTACAGAGAGTACTTGTAAGACTTAGAAAGCTGAATATAGGCACGACTGATATGCATAATGGTCTTCTGTTCAGTTCTGTTTTTTTTACCAGGTACCAGTGATTAGGAGTGCAATATCTTAGCCCACGGGGCTAGATTAGTGAGATTGAGGGAAGCAAGTGTTATGTATGCATCAGAAGAGTAGTATTATTGTAGTGTTTAAAGTTAAAGATAGCTTTTTGGTAATTTATAGACTTGTATCAAATTGAGCATGCATATCCTAACTGTAACAGTAAGGAAGCATGCATTAGTCTGTAGCACAAATCAACTCTAAGAGTCCAATGCTAGACTTTAGTCAGAGGTTATGGGTTCAAATACCACACTTTACAACTATACAATACTGTTATTTCTTCAATAATGTTTACATTAAATTAAAACCTCTATGCCCATTGCACAAATGCCCTGCTGTAAAACTGAAATAAGCATATGTGAATTACGTGCACATTTTCAGGATTACTTGCTGCAATCCATAGCATACTGTGTGTCTGTTAGCAGTTGGTAGGCTTAAATGAAAAAGTTAAGATAATGGCATAGTAATAATTGGGTTAATGCATTGTATCTCACATGATGATACTAATCTTATTTCTTTTTTCTCTCAACCCCCCAAGCCTTATCTCTCTTTTTTATTTTCTTTATTTTTATTGTATTTTATTTCATTTTTAAAAATAGTTTTATTATTTTAATTTATTTTATAAATATATTTTTATTTTATTTTATTTGTATTTTATTTTTTTTTAATTTATATGTTTTTTATTTTATTTTATAAATAATTTTAAGTTATTTTTATTTTATTTAATTATTTTTTATTTTTATTATGTCATAAAAATGTGTCCATGTCATCCATGTGTACCAGATCACTAAATGCTCCACAGCACAGTGAGGAAGGCCAACCCCATTTGATCAGCCTGCCCCCACTCCACCAGCTGCAGCATCAATTCCCAGCACATCTGGGAGCTAGCCTGGTAGCATTGCCTCGGCTGTCTCTGCACTACCTGCACCCTCAAGTAGTCCTGCTCTGAAAACTGATTCAGAGGTATCCTACCAGAACAGTGGCAGAGGTGGTGACTTCATCACTCACAGTCAGTTGCCAGGAATGGTGCACAGGGTGGTGCACTGCACCATTGGTGCTTGCCTACACTGGCTGGAGAGGCTGATCCCCCTTATTTTGTGTACACTAGAAGGAGGAGGAGGAGACATCAAGCACTTCAGCTACCACTGGAGTGAGGTGACAGTGATGACAGTCCAGTGGGTGAGGACTCAATTCTCACTGTCTCCTAGCTTGATGACTGTGGTCTTGGGATGTCTCCACCCTCATCCCAATCATGGTGTCCCCCAAACTTTTGTGTCCATCACCATCCCTGTCTCTTGTCTTGTCTGTCTTCTCTGTCTGCAATAGCTTCCTCAACTAGCCAATTTACCTGACCCAGACATACCTACATCCCTTTCCCAATATTCCTCTCTGTCTGAAATAAAAATTAAACAGGCACTTGTCCCACAAAAAATATGTCTCCATTTCACACACATGTTTTCTTGACACACTTTATCTGGTCCAATTGGCTATACAACATGATTGGGTTGCGGCCACCCCTCTCTCTGGAGGTGACAGTAAAAATTCAGTTAGTATTTTGCACATAGGTTCACTTTACACTGGTAAAGAAATGGATAGGTATTGTTCTTTCCTACCTCCATCCTGCACATTCCTGTCCTGCTTAAACTTTGTTCTTCTCCCTGCTTTCTCCCCATTTCACCACTTTCCAATCTACCCCATTTCACCACTTTAATCTGGTCAAAAAAATAGAATCATACACAACACATAAGTTGCTGGAAAAGCAACTGATCCCTTCACTTTTGGGCTCTATGTTTGAGCGAAGGCACACCTCATGCAGTAATGTAGCAACTGTGAACATCAACAAACTGCTGTGGTTACTTCAGTGCAATGCTGCTTAACACTGCCGTGCTATGCCAACACACAGTAACACATGTTCTATAAAGAATTCATGTCATTGTGTTATCACTCTGTAATTTAAAGTATGTAAAAGTATTAGATACACCTGGATTCAAACCTAGTACCATCTGGCCCCAAAAATGAATGCATTCATGCATTAACACATGCTGCTACAGTGTCAGTTATGGAGTAGATGTGTTTCATAGACTCAGTACTAACTATCAGAATTTGGCAATGTGGCTCGTGTTTGTGCACTTCCTAGCTATGTGCAAACATGTGTATCTTGCATACATATACACTTTGCCAACTATCATGCAAACCTACTACTCACCACACTATGGAAATGTACATATTATACTGTATTACTGATGTTTACTGTCCAGTTCCTGTCTATGACATGAAATTACATGTGGAAACATTACAAACTGAGGGCCCTATCTAACAATATGTCACATATTTACAATACATCCATGTATTGCCACAACTCCCAAGCACTGCAACCCTGGTGTCTCAGTACCTTTTTCAAACATTTATTATCTACACTACAAAATGTAATATCAAATGTTGTATGATATGCAATGCACATCAATTTGTTAACATGCAGACCTACAACTATTAACCCATAAGCCTAATAACCGTTATCTGCGAGGCTTGGGAAGGAGTCAGCATGGATCTTATCCACAGGGACATAGCTGACCTTTAACACACTTGACCCAACCCATTTTCTTTTTGTCAAGGGTAGATCATGCTTACTGAACCTTGTGGACTTCTTTGATACAGACCCCAAAGAGCTGGATGAGGGATAACAGGACATGTCAAGTATGTAGAGTTATCCAAGGCTTTTGACATTATCCCTCATTCATGTCTCATAGTGACAATCTCCCATGTGGGAATTAAGCCTTACAGTAGTAGATGGATAACTAATTGGCTCACTGATAGAAAACACTCTCAAAGTTGGGGACTGCAACTCCACCACTAGCCACGTACTAGTAGAATACCAGAAAGATCTCTGCTGGGCCCTCAACTGTTTACAAACTACTTCCCCTAAGTGCAGGCAATTGTAGATGGCCTGTGGCTTACCAAGATTTCAGATGACTGTTAACTGGATGGAGTCATATAAAGTCCCCCAGTGATGGTAACATATTACAGAAGGGGCTGACACAGACAAATGATTGGTGCCAAACTCATGAAATGAATCTTAAAGCAAACAATGCTCCCTTTGGCAATGAAGTACAACTGCTAATTATGATATACATAGCACCCCTCTAAGCTCAAACACAGTGTTGTGAGACTTGGGAACACATGTTGATAGCAATCTACACTTTCATCACTGTGTCTATAGTGTTGACAAATACATTCTGCATTGTGCACCTCATACATATAGGCATCACATCCAAGACCAGGGTGGTCATACTTCTGCTGTACTCTACCCTTATCAGACCACTAATTGAGTGCAATGTTCCCTTCTGCCTGTACCTCACCAGACACCTGCAGCAATCGGAGACAACACAGGATTGTGCCTGGGAGAATCCAGGGCCTCTAAATATGACATACACGGAAAGACTGAAAATAAATAAATGTTGAAAGGACTCCATTCACAACTAAATTTAAATTTATTTTTTTATTTTAACTTTTTAAATTTATGTAAAAGGTTATGACACTCAAGCTTGGTAAACAGTTTTTTATTAACACTGTATTTATAATGTGAAAGGCTATTCTATGTGACATGTACTGCAAGGGGTTAATTAAGGAGGGTATTTAAGGAAGTGATGTGGAAGGCATTATTTGTCTGATGAAGTCTCTGTGGTGAGACAAAAGCACTCAAGTTATTTTATTAACTTTTTATATTATAATAAATTATTAAAGCTATTTAGTTGCGACTGGAGCCCTTTCAACATTTATTTCTTTTCAGTCAAGTTATTTCACTTTGGATAGATACATGGAATAACTGAAAGACCTGTCACTGTACTTAGTATCATGCAGATTGTTGAGAGATGACCTAGCCTACAGAGCAGTCTCAGACCATGGCCTACTGGAAATGCTGGACATCCGTAAATAAATGGAACAAGAATAACTTAGCTTTTACTCAATCTAGCCTGTGACATAAATAGAAGATGCTGAGGAGACAGATATATTGCTGAGTGATTCACAATCCTCTGCATGTGAAGCAATGTTCCTTAATCACCCTGTTCAGGTGCAACCTTCACTACTGGATGGGTGATTGTAAAGTCACCTCTGGGTGGTACCTATGTCCCTCATGGACAGGGCCAGTTGGTGCTGCTCACAAAATCACTCTGCCAACAATGACCATCTAATTATGTCAAATATGGATACTTGTGTTTTTACACAGCTAGGCTTGTAAACCTACTAGGGCTATTAAGCTAATAGCCTCTTATGAGCCTATGAAGCTATGAACCTATGCAGGTCTTCCAACATCTTGTCTCCCACATGGCCTGTTGATGTCATTTACTATAAGTTGACCTGCACTGTTGTAAAAGTCAGACTTGTGCCATGGTGCAAAAGTACTGTGTTCTGTAGTCTATGTACTTAAATAAGTAGGTGTTATGTTTTCACTGGAGTCAAGTGTGTGTGTGTGTGTGTGTGTGTGTGTGTGTGTGTGTGTGTGTGTGTGTGTGTGTGTGTGTGTGTGTGTGTGTGTGTGTGTGTGTGTGTGTGTGTGTGTGTGTGTGTGTGTGTGTGTGTGTGTGTGTGTGTGTGTGTGTGTGTATGTGTGTGTGTGTGTGTGTGAGAGAGAGCTCTTGTTTGACATTACAGAGACCATTTTACACCAGCATATGGGTCACTGTTATATTCTCCTCAACAGACACTGCTGATGTCATCAGCTATAAAGTGTTGTTTGAGACACTCCAAGTCAGAGTTGTGCTGTGGTGCTTGCATAAAGTACTGGGTTCTATAGTCTTTGTTCTTAGATAGGTTGTCACTGTAGTCAACTGAATGCATGTGTGTGTATGAGCTCTTGCTTAACATTGTAGATAGCATTTTACACCAGCATATGAGACACTGTTCTTACCATATTCTCCTCAACAGACACTGCTGATGCCATAAGCTATATCAAAATTTTGGATATGCAGTACTACCACCAGGACATGGTCAGACACTGGCCTGGAGGCCAAGCAGAAGCCATCATCCATTACAAGACAGATTACAGTGACAATGGCTTTTAACCTATCTACATACATTATGGCATGGTTTGTAGAGCCTGTGTTATCTTGCTGAGAAAGCCCTGTGGTGTCTACAGTTGTTTTTAATTTCTCCAAGTCTTTTGAGTTTCTAATACCATGACAGGAATAGACCCCATTCCTAAGTCAAAGTACGATTAAAGTTCATGAAATTAGTATTGTTTCACTCTTTGATGTTAGACAAAAGTGCTCTTCACAGCACCCACAATGTGCCCAGTAATGACTCTTTCTGCAATTCGTATGGTGTTACAGGCATTGGTAACATATCTAAATACGATTGTAAATTCTTTTTTAAAAGACCAGTTGCTCATACTACTACTGGAACTGTCTGGGTATCTTTCTTCCACATGGCTCTCGTTTCTGCCTGCAGATCAATGTATTTTATGACTTTGTGTCTCTCTGTACGCAGGACACTGTAGTTACTAGGTGTGGCGATTTCAATAATCAATGCTACTTTTGTCTTCTTTTCTTGGACCACTATATCCAGTTTTCTAGCATCTATCTTTTGAACTGTTGGTATTGGGTGATCCCATGTGATATAAACTTCATAATTTTCTATGATTATATGTGGTTCATGTTTCCAGTGTTTTTTAGCCACTTCAATACCATAATGGTTGCACAATTTCCAGTGTAACAGTCTTGCCAAATTATTATGCTTTTCAGTGTACAGTCCCTCTGTCACTAGTGTTTCCAATTTGGTTTTGCAAAACTTACATATATCTGTTTCTCCCACATGTTCAATGGACTTTGTAAACCAGCATGTACATAACCCACTGTCTTGGGCTGCCAATATTAACCTTTCATTTCATGATGTGAATTCACCTCTCCTTAACCATTCCTGTGTCTGTTCTTCCAGAAGTTTTCTATACTTGCAACTATATTTATATTTTTTCCACATTTCTTGCCTTCTCATCTAGTCCTTCACCTTATATTCTTTCTTTTGTTTTTTTTAGCACATTCAGTTGCTGCCTGATTTTTATCCACTTCTGGTTTGATTTCCATTCCTGCTTGATGTCGATATGCTTCTGCTAAATTAAGCAGAGATGTCATCTTAGATTTATTCTCCTCATGTTTCAAAACTTTCACTACATTTGGATCTTGTGAGGTCAATAAATATGTGTGAAGTCCCATAACTGCAGATCTATACATGCAATCAATTTCAAGGAGGCCGATACCTCCTTCAGAATGGGGAATATATAATCTTGGTATACATTGATTTTTATAAATCATTTGGTGAGCATGAAGCATCCTTCTTGTTTTAATATCCAATCTATCCTTTGGGGCCAATCAATTATTCCAAAACTATACATTAGGACAGCAAGAGCAAATTGATTTTTGGCTTGGATCTTATTCCTAGATGTCAATGCTGTTTTCAGGATCAATTTAAGCCTTCTAAAGTATTCCTTACTAAGCTTTATTTGCATTTGTTCATGTTTTATTGCTGAACTTTCATCAATTTCCAAGTATTTATACACTCCCTCTTGCTCATGCTCTTTTATATCACATTTTTGTCCCAAACTGATATTTTTCTGGTGCTGTATTTTTCCTTTCTTAAAGGTTGCTTTTGCACATTTATCAAGACTGAATGACATTACAATATCATCTGAACAAGTTTTGACAACCTGCAGCTGTGCTTTCAGTTCCTCATCTGATGAGCTATATAGTTTTAAATCATCAACAAAGAGAAGATGACAAGTCACTAGACTTTGTTGTTTTCTAGAAACCAAATTGCAGCCATGACCTAAGCTGTTCAGTAAACAGCTTAATGGATTAATGGCAAGGCAAAATAGCAACGGTGACAGGGAGTCACCCTGGAATATCCCCTTTGGATTTTTATCCCTGGGATAATAATCTGTCCTTTATCATGGCTTAATTGCAAAGTGGTCTGCACTGTTTCCTGGTTACTGCAATGTAATCAATCAGTGTAGGATGTATCTTATACATTTTTAAGCACTCTTTTATCCATGAATGTGGGATACTATCAAATGCTTTTTCATAGTCAATCCATGCCATATTTAGATTCTTCCCTTTCTTACAGTTCTCCACTGTAACTTTATTTAACAACAAATGATCTTTCGTTCCATATGACTTTCTTTTATTGCCCTTTTGTTCTACTGCCATAATTGAGTTTTCTTCTAAATGACTAAACTCTGTCAGCGTCAATCCCCATGTATAGTTTATACGTCATCAGAAGACAAGTTATCGGTCTATAATTTTTAGGGTAGCTTGCAGGTTCACATTTAAGTAAGAGCATTGTTTTTCCTGTTGTTAACCAGTGCATTGTCTGCTCAGGGTGTGCATATAAATAGTTCTTACTCATGGCTAGATCCTCGTGTAAAGAAGTTAATACTTTAAGCCAAAAGTTGGGTAGTGCATCCAGGCTTGGGGTTTTCCAATTAGAGGCTTTTCTCAACTTTGTTTCAATCTCTATGGCTGTTATTTCATTCCATTTCATATCCTGTACCTTTAAACTTCTTATTCTTTTTTTTACTTCTATCCATTTAGCATCTTTGTTATGTTCCACAGGATCTTCATAGATACTTCTCCAAAATGTATCTACTTCCTCTTTTTCAGCAGTCTATCAATTCCTTTTACCTTATTTCCCAATTCTCTATAAAAACTTTTGGGTCATCATTAAATTGCTTATTTTGTGATTTTCCCTTATATTTATCTTCGTATCTTCTGAGTCTTTCTGCCTGTTTTGAAATGTTTAGTTTATCTCTAATAGTGCATAATAGAGCCTCGTCTGTTTTAATACTGCATATTGCTTTTATCACATCTATCTTTCTTAATATTTTTGTTGATCTGATCCCTCTTCTATAATCTTCTAACAATGACACTTCTTGTCTTAGCTGCTTTAAAGTTTTCTTTATTCAATATTTCCATGATGGAATTTGCTTTCACCCCCCCCCCCTTTTCACTTGCTACCCTATGTTCCTGTGGTAGAATGTCATCAATTATTAATTTAGCAGCACAGTAATATATTCTGTTTACTTCTGTTATATCACATGGATCTCTATGGACAGTCCTAATTACTGTGTTCATTTGTTTTATCAAGCTTTTGATTTTTGGGGGTTTATTAACCATCTGCAGTCTATTTCTCTCATTGATCTTGATATATCTCTCTTTGTCTATTAAATCAAGCAACTCTTAACTCCTTTTCTTCCATACTGAAGGCACATACCTTGTTTTCCATTTCCTGCGGGCATTCTATAGAAAGTTCTATAGCATCTTCTTGTGGCACATTCTCTTCAATTTCATCCTGTGTCATCTGTTGTTCTGTCATATGGGAACTCACTGGCCTATCACTCCTCAACATTGACTGCATCAGAGTTTCCTGTTCCTTTCCTTCCTGTCTAGCGTCAAGTGAACTTTTATACTGGTTTTCTGTGGAAGGCGCCAAACTATCTTGATAAGGCACCTGACCTGTTGCTTCATTTTCCAATGGTTTCCCCTTAATTTGGATATCCATTGCTCTATCCTGTTGTGGTGCTTTCTGCATTTGATTTTCTGCACTGACTCCTTCTCTTTGCAGCTGTTCCATTAACTCAATTTCTATTTCTTTGACTTCTCCATTACTAATCTCTTTTTCTGCTTTTCCTCTTAGTCTTCTTATGTTTTGTATTGTAAAGTTTTCCATATCTGGATTCTTTTGCCTATATTTTTCTTCAAATATCTTTGGTGCTGCTCTTTTTGTATTAGTTAGTTTTGCTTTCCCCTTTGCATAAATATTACACCATATTAAATCTCTTTTCCTTTCCCATGTCCATATTTCTTCTTCATGTCTCCTGATCTTCTTGCTTTTCCTTATTCTGGGGACTCACATCATCATGCTGTGATGTAGTCCGTTTTAGACCTTCTACATTAAATCCTTCACTTCGCAGACACTCCATAACTTCAACTTCTATTTCTTTAACTTCTACTTTACTAATAGTCTTTTCTACATTGAATCTTTGTGTTTTTAGTCTTTGTATTGTGAAATATTCCATATCTGGATGCCTTTCCCTGTATTTTTCTTCGAATATCTTTGAAACTGCTTTCTGTATATTAGTTAACTTGGCTTTCTCCTTTGCATAAATATTGCACCATATCAAAACTCTCTTTCTTTCCCATGTCCATATTTCTTTTTTATATTTTTCAAATATCTCTAGGTTTTGTTTATATTTTCTCACTTCCTCAGAGGCTTCTTTTTCCAAAGAGATCAAAGTTTCTTGATCTATATACTGTTTTTCAAAATGCTGTTGCATTAATGAAAGCAAATTTTTATCTGAAACTTGTGACAGTTTTTCCTGCGGAAGTATTTTTCTTTCCTGTAATTTCTCTCTTAATCATTTTGCATATCTTGTGTCTGGAAATTCTGGGCTTTTTACATAATAGTAATAATACATAATTTCTTTCTTATCTTCAATAGTCCACTCTGTTGTCTTTATGGCTATTCTTTGGCCAATCAATTTTTGTCGTTTTTGTGGACTACTACTTCCTTCTACAACAGAGGTGGCATCCTTCCCCTGAGCCTGGCCTGGGCACATTGTAGGATTGTTTCTGTATTATGAGAATTCTACACTGTCATTTTTCTAGTCCTGGCACCAGTGCACCTACCAGGATTGGGCACTTTGCTGTATGTGTCTAGTGATGTACATGCAAAAAAAGCATTATACTCTATAACTCTTCTGATGAGGTTTGACTACGAACTGAATATGATGGTATGGCATATGATGTGCACAACATAGGCTTTCAAGACCAGTGTGAATACTTGGTGGTCGAACTTCAGATTGCTACCTACATGTGTTCCCAATGCTTGTATCACTGGGTTTCAGCATAGCAGAACTGTTGTCAGTGCTGTGATTAACATGAAACTCCACTTTTCAGATGAGCAATATAAGAAAAGGCACATTTCTGTATTTATGTGTAGATTGTGTGTCTTTGTCATGATTCATTTCTCTGTGTTAGCTCCTCCTGCACTACGTTATTATCATTGATGGACTCAATGATTGCTCACAATATGCAAGAATCAGCAAACTTGGTAAGCCAAAGGCCATACACTTTAGCCTGAACTGTCGAATAATAGAGTCCAAACATTGAAGAAACAAGCACAGATCCCTAGGGGTTGCCAATGGTGATTGCTCCAATGGTGATTGCTCTACTAGTACAGTTTGATTCATCAACTTTCACAGCACATGTTCTGTCAGTGAGGCAATTCATTGCTCATCTGCTGATGTATGGGTATATCTCCAGATGGGAGGGTTTCTCAAAGAGACCTGCATGAGGGATTGTGTCAATACCTAGGCCAGATAATGATAGGCTGCATGCACTCTCTTACTTTCATCCAGGCCTATCACATGGAATCAATGTTCTGTGAAAACATCACAGGCCAGGTATGGCATGGCTCAGCACATCCATCTACCTGATACAGTTAAATACACATTTCAACACACCCTCCACATGGGCTATGTTCCCATACAAGGGTGGACATCAACATGGATCCATCTGAGTTGGGGGGGGCAGCACAATGAATGCATGTAGATAGACATCTTGACTCTCCTTGACTGTGAGATAGACCAGCATGGCATCATGGACCACTTCTACATGTATACTAGTAATATTCTGGCTGTGTGCAGCAGACCTGTGTGAGTTGTTAATGCTGTTACACCCGATTGATGTCCTCAGAGATTATCAAGGACAAGCATGATGACAACAGTATCATTTTGTGGAACATGGCCACGTCAAGGCATTTGACACAAATTCACACTGAGGTATTCAATCAACACTATCATTTGTGGCCATAAACACCTATATCACCAAATGGGTAAGACCAGTGTATCATGTACATGGCATTGCGCTATTTTGAAATGTGTGACATGATCTATATCTCAGGTCCAGTGATCAGGTCCATACATCAAGGCTGTCTGCTAAGCCCTTTCCTAAACATTAGTTAAGTGATGGACATCACAGATGACAGACATATCCTGTGTCCAGACAGTTGACTGAAGGACTGCAGACTGTGGAATATCATTGACTCCAACTGTGATATTAGTATAATATAGACAGTATCGACACATATCAAAAAATGCTGCCACAGCCATGACAACATCTGCATTGACAAGAAACATGGGGGGATGTGTTAAGTCTGGAAACAAACACACCACCCAAGTATAATGTGGACATCACACTCTATAATCTGACCAGTAGGCATGGTAAGTGGTACATCCATCACATGTGGTCATAGTGCTGACTACTCCCTTGAATGTAATACAAGTATTGGATATGTGAAGGACATCCACATTGAGGCCATAATGCTGTCATGGTTCCCAGCCTTCATCGCACCAATAACTGTGTACAATGCACCCTCATTTGTGCACCTTCCTACACATTTTCCAGTGATATGTAACTGAAGTGTACCACCTTTGTCACTGTGAGCTGTCACACAGCTTATTGGCCATATCTAGGTATTCTTTTAGTGCCATATACATGTCTGATGATGCAAAACACCAGTCACATTGTTACATCACATGCATGTGTGCTACCTGCTCTGTTGCTGCACATACTACATACATAGGTCTTTGACTATATTAATGACATGTATATCATTTGTGACAATGTGGATTGTGCCATAGATATATGCCATGCACATGAGACAGCTAGCCTATGTTGCCCATACTGTCACATACAGGTATAGCAGTGTCCCTCCTAACACTTCCCCCAGCTGTTACAGTACCAGGACAGCATGCATGGTTACACTCATAGAGTGTGGATGTATCATAATAGTTGTTCAAATGTGCATGTGCAGACTTATCTTTTTTTATTCTAAATCACATATGTTATGTTAGAGGCATGGGATTACCGGTAGTATTATTTTAATAGTGTCCATGCTTGTGGTTGACTCTTGCAATGTTTTTCATGAGCCTTTATCTGTGCCCACCTTGCTGGAGACCTCTGCTGAGAGTATACTCATATTCAGGCATATCAGTTTGCACAGCTTCACTATATTCACCCTACCCCAAATATATTTCGGATCCCTGATAGATGTCCTCTACATTATTCATGTAACAATCCTTATCTCACGCAGACATCCCCCTCATTGTTACGTCACCTTGTATGACAGCCACATAAAATACATTTTCATTGCACAGTACCTACTGTACCCTATAGGTATGTGATTGGTGTTGCTGCTACAACCATCTTCCATTGACATGCCCTCCTCTGCTGTACATTAGGTTTTTCACCTGTTCTCTTTCCTTGTGTTCATTCCTACAATTCTGTGTGTCCCTGTTCAAATACACACACTTCCCTGAGTGTTCATTTTGCATGGCAGTCCATGTCCCATTACAGATCTTTACACAGTTTCAGTAAAGAATGCCAGGAATGGGTGAGCACAATACTCTGTGCTGTAGATACACTGTTCTGTACTGTGTTTCGACCGTATACTTTGCATTCATATCTCTCAACTGTCCAGATATTCCCAGTTTGTCCTGATGTGTTCCCTATCAAATTTGTGTCTTTCTGCCATATCACTGGGATGATCTCAGGACTGATGTGAGTCAGTATTACATTCGAGTTCATACCTCTCAACTGTCCTTTTTTGTGCAGAATGTCTAGTTTTTATCTCATATTTTTGATCTTTTCCTCATAACATTTTGGTTTTCTGACAATTCATTGTCATGCCATTGCAGATTGAATTCAGAAACTGATGGCAGACATTTGAGTTTCAAACTTCATGCTCTTCAGAAAATTCATGCTACTGTAAAACCTATTATTCTATCACCTTTCTAAGTCTGGAAGAGCAATATTAGAATCTGTCCCTATCTTGGGCCATTTGTTCCCCCATTATTTATGGCTTTGGCCAGATTTGCTGCTCTAAGAGGTGAAGAGGTATGTGTGGGTTTCATTTTGACACATTTGTATGCAAATATGTCCCTATTACTGGTTAATTGTCCATGCATTATGGTGGCTTTTTTGCAGATGTGTTGCACTAACAGAATAACAACCATCTGTGAAGCCCTGGTGATCACTCTGATATTCTATTCAAATCCATGGTCCGTAGGTGCTCTGCTTTAAACAGAATTGCTATCCATGTTCACTTACACAGTTTTCCTGGCAGCCATCACTGTTGCCAGCCACAAAACCTCACTTAGATGCACAGCACAGCATGAATATGCATTGCAAGGTAGTGTGTGCTGCTGCTCACCGTGTACACATAAACTTCATGTAGGCGTGAAGCCTACACAGAGTTTACTGAATCCCTAGTATGTCTTTTTAATTTATTCATTTGTTAACTGGGAAAGTAGAACTAATCATAACAGACCTTTTTCAACCAAAACTCAGGCCACATGGACAATGTAAATACAAGATATAGAGCCAGTTTTAGAAAACTCAAGCAACCAACATAATAGATTCATGGTAGGCTAACATGCAGTGCTCATTGTGCAGCAACACAGAATCTAATTCCAAAGTAACATGATACACCCATACAATCATAACAGAACATACAGACTCTAACATACCATGATGTATTCATAGGGCAGTAGCACAACACACTCAACATCTGTAAAAGGAAATGTCAGTAATATGAGGCATTCAGACAGTAGTAAAACAAGGTACTCATATTGCAAATATATGATGTACATGTACAGAGATAAGACAAAGTACTTGTGAAGCCATAACATAGCACACTTATACAGCAGTAACACAAAAACGTATGTAATAGTAACATGACTTCCACAGTGATAGTATCACATGTTAAATATTACAATAATATTATTTACTAATACTGCATTAAACTGGCACTGCTGTAGTGCAGCACAACCATCTCTCCATCCTTAACCCCTTTTCCCATATGGGGTTGGGTAACTCTTCAACACTGACAATTATCTAGAGGCAATGTTCACACCACAGGTAGCTAGCCCTACCAAGGTTATTCATCCATACCACTCATACACATGCTCACAACTATGGCCAATTTACAGTGTCCACTCCATCAACTGCATGTCTTTAGAGTATGGGAGGAAACCGGAGCACCCAGAGAAAACTTACACATACCCAGAGAGGACATGCAGACTCCATATAGAAGACATCCCAGATGAGAACTGAACCAGAGAACCTCTTACTGTGAAGCAACAACACTATCCACTGCACCACTGTGCTGTCTCTGCAGGACAAGCATAACCTACCATAACTACAGTACTATATCATACTAATACTGCATTAACTTATCTTACTAATACTACAGATACAGTACACTCTACAAAAATGGGTCTATATCACTTTGTCAAATCCCACCATCAGTGAAACCTCTTCATTGAATACTTATTTATCAATGCTCCAATTCAGCAAACAGACTTTTCAGAGGAAGTTTTCCAAGGGTAGAACAATGTTCGGCCACCATCTGGAATTTGCCCTTTATCTCACTGTAGTGCAATCTCTGAGTTGGTACATTTAGCTGGGGGGTGTGAGGGCCACAGCCCTCCACATCAGGGGCCCCCCACCTGGGAAGATAAGTTTTATGATTTTATTCACGTTCGTTAAGGTGGACTACTGTTAGTTTGCCCTAAGACAAAATTCGCTGAAAAGTCCCTTTGCTTATTAGGAGCTTTGATTAATAGGTGTTCAATGAAGAGGTATTCATTGATGTGGGATTTGATAATGTGATATAGATCCTTCAAAACAATATATGATAATAGCATGCAGAGAATGTAGACTTTCAGTAGTAAATAAAAGTTTAGTGATAAATGAAAAGAATTAGAAGATAAATAGGAAACGTCGCACCAAAACAAGTAGTAATATTTACAGTTTTTTTTTTTCAGTGAAAGCTCTCAGAGGAAAACAAATATACCAGTACTACCTAGGGACTTTACATTACAAAATTAAGAAATAGTCACACAGTCCTTTAGGTGCCTGTATCCTTTGATTAGGTACACATACTAACATATTACAAAGGCCTGCAGGAACAAGTTGAATTCCTCTCATTTTCCAATATAATTAGTAGACTCATTCAATTCATACAGGATGCAGTTTCTTCCATGGGAAAACAAGCTTCTCTTCCACACTGCCAAACTATCTTCTTCTACACAAATGTGCCTGAAACTCCTCCCAGAATTCCCTCTAGGATAAGATGCAGTTAGTGAGGAGTAAAGCAATTTAATTATACAGACTAGAACAGTGGTCCCTCATTAGCTTTAGCACCTGCTACCTGCCTGAAAATAGTGTGTCAGCATAACTTTGAAAATAAATTTGTTTCAGAGAAGGGCTATCCCTCTCTTTGTCTCAGTCATTTATTGTATATTTAGATCTCTGGCCCTAGTTTTAATTGGACTAGTTGATTTATAAAAGTGTAAGAGTTCTTAGTCTACTCAATCACTTATGGCCCTATAAGTAAAACACAAATCAGAGTTGATATATACAGAATCTGTATGAAACTAAATATAGGGACACAGCCTTCAGTCTTTCTTTGTAGTTCAGATATTTTAGGTCCCTGACCTTTTTAGATACAAACCTCTGTGGACGTTCTAATTGCTTAATATGTTTGGTAAGGTATATCCCAAAGGGGGCATTGTATTCAATGATGGATCTAATCAATGTAGAGTACAAGGAGGTGAGGGCTTATTTTGATCTGAAAGAAATACCTTTTAATATGAGCTGTGCAAAGCAAAAATATTTCCTAACCACCATTGCAATGTGATGGTCAAATATAAGGGAGCTGTCTACCAAAGTATCCAGGTATTTCACAACCTTTTCATTTTGAAGTGGCGTGTCATCTATGTTACAAGCTGCAGCTGGGGATGATTATCTAATGCAACAATGTTGCAGCTGGAGCTAGGAATTATTATCAAATGCAACAATGTTTCAGCTGGAGCTGCAGATGATTACCAAATGCAACAGTGTTGCACTTCTTGGCCTTGAGCTTGAGCCCATTTATTAGTACACCAGCTTTTGACAAATTAAGTTCCTGCATGAGTACTTGTATGTCAAATGGAAAACTGACAATGATTCCTAGCTTGCATTAATCCACAAATTTTGTTAACCAAAGATACCCATTTGATAAGTGGAGACCTGAGAAGTAGATTCTAAATGTCAAATTTCCCAGGACTGATCCCTGCAGTGCTCCACTAGTCATCTTCATACTATCAGAGGATGCACCCTGAACGCTTACTGTGGGAGTCCTGTCTCTAAGCACGTTGGTTATCTATCTTGTCATATACAAGTCAGCCTGGAGATCCTTAAACTTGTTTATTATATTTTGATGTGGTATTGTATCAAATTATTTGGCTAGGTCTAGGTATGCTGTGCATAGAACTTGACCATAGTATTCAGCCTGAGTAACTCTCTCAAATAGGTTTACAAGATTCATTTGTCAGGATATTCCCTTGACAAAACAAAACTGTTGGGAGTCAAGTCTGATAAGTTTTTTTTTTATGTCACAGTAAATTAGATCAGTTATGATACATTTCATGGCCTTGCACGTAAAATTTGTTAGGCTGATGTGTCTGTAATTCCCAAGGTGTGTGGTAGGGCCAAACTTGTGGAATGGCATCACAACAGCTGTAAATCATTCTTGTGGGACCAAGCCATTTGCTATGCTCAGGTGGAAGAGGTACTTGCTTAGTGCTATTAATTAAGCAACAGGTATGTTATTAGTCTCCATGGATGAGGTATTCATCAGTTTGGAGAGTGCCTTCAGTAAATTCAGTGTCATAATGGTTGATGGTGTGCTTCCATCAGGGATTAGAAGGTTTAAAATGGATGTCTTTCAGATGAAGTAAGTGCTAAATTTATTTGCCAGCATGTTGCCAATATCCACTGGATCTGATTAGTTAGTGCCATTATAAATAAGCTTAGAGCAATATTGGGTGTTATTTCTTATTTTTCTGACATTAATTAAGAAGGATTTCTAGTAGTCCTTAGATTCTGTATCTAGTCTGAGTCACAGGATGCCTTCATTTTTCTTATGTCCTTTTTATTTTCTTATATAGCTGTTTGATGTTCTCTTTAATGTGGGTTTCATTTGTTTTGCTATATAGGTTTATGAATTTCTTCCATTTATTACATAGTTAATGCCTGAAGATCCCCACGTTGGTTTATGTTTAGAGCTTCACTTTTCTTTTGATCTAGTTGGGGTTGTCAATTTGAAACATTTGTCCAGGTGGGAGTAGATTATTTTCTGCATAACTCTTCACAATATCAACATTTTGGGAAATATCGTTAGACTGAAAATCAAAGACTTCATCATAGAATTGCAGGAGATTTGTACTTGAAGTATTAAAATTATGTGATATTTGATTCTGAAAGTTTGGGAATTTTGATGGAGAAGGTTACTAGTATATAGCCTGACTTGAACAGTGATGGAGATACTTCAAGCTGGTACATACAGAAGCTTAGTTTGTTAAGACCAGGTCAAGTGTATTATGTTCTCCAGCAGGCTCTTTAGCAATACAATTCATGGAGTTTTTGTTTATAAACTCTAAAAATAGCTGTGAACATCCTCCATATAGGTCCTCAGGTAATAATCAAGTAGTTAAATATACAAAGGATTACAGAATCCTTATCTAAGTTGAGTTCATCAAGAATATTTAGGAATGGTGTATGACTTTCTAGTGATATGGAGAGAGGTCTGCAGCATGCTATGAACTGATGGCTGATCTTATTTGTCATGATTTCAATCTATGTAAGTTGAGCTTCAGGATCTCTACATATCTTTCTAGAGGTAATCTAGTCCCTGACAAATATGGATGCACCACCACAGTTCCCCTCAGGTCTAAATAATTGGAAATCACAAAACTCAGGTATTTAGGGGGTGCTCTCTAGGCACTTAACTCAGTATAACCTGATTACGTCTCTAGGCAATATTTAAGTTACATTCTACTGACTCCTCTAGGCATCAAATGTTGCTTGTTCATATTTGCATTAACAATTTCTAACCTATGCTACATGCAGGATTTTAAAAAAATTCAGTTTAATGCTTATATGATGGCAAACACAACTGTACTGATATTTGAGCTTTATCCAGTGTAGCTTAAGAGACATTGAATATTATTTCTAGACTCTTTCCCCCGGATTTACTATTCCTCCATGCAGGACTAGCTTAGTCCTGCACGGAGGTGGCCATTTAGGAGCAGGATGGCAACGCACCATGCATAGTAATTAGGCACGCTGCCTGAGCTCCTAGTCTTACATGGAGCATGTAAGAGTGCAGGGGGCGTGTCTGGGAGCAGACCTCGTAGAATATATACACCCCTGCAATGAAGAACAGCAGAAAGTGGTAAGAAATGTGTGAGACCACTCATAGGTGTCCGCATATCCCCACCAACAGTCCCCCTTGTGTACAACAGCAACAGTATACATAAATAAAATGAACAAATGCTTTATTTTTTTTTAAAATCCCATTAAAGCTAACCATAGGTGCATGGGTGTGCTCATCGCTTAGCTACGGTTAATGCAGCTTAAATGGCTGAAGAGGATAACAAGGAAGAAATATGCAAATGAAGCAGCATAGCAATAGTTCAGTGGGCAGAGCATTTGCCTTAGGAGCAGGCATTCCCGGTTCGAGTCCCACTGCAGCAGATTCCATTTTCCATGGCAAAGCACATTATGAGTAATATTTATGTTGCATAACCCACTAAATAACATATTATTTTGAACTGGTGTACTGCAGTAAATGCACATGTGAGGTGTCAGTGTCATAATGAATAAGGCACTAGTAAGCAGGTTTAAGCACAAATAAGCAGTAGTAAGGATATTTAAGCACTATGCACTAAGCCCGTTTGTGTGGCGGTAAGCAATGCCTACACTGGTTAAGTAGTTCTAAAGCTATGTCTCTGTAAGCAGATGTAATGGCAGGTTAGCAGTGCTTACCATCACGCAAACCCATGCAAACCCGCTTATAAATGCTCAAAAGTGCCTTAATCACTCTGTATCCAATGGTCCTTGTTCTGCCCATCAACAAAATAAACAGCCATGTAGGTCTTAAACCCAGGACCCTATACACCATAGTAACAGTAGTTAACCACCAAGCCATCACAGAAGTACATAAGAATGAGGTATCAGCAAACAAGTCCTCACCATAGCATAACCAAATTGAACCTGTGAAAAGAATCAGTATACAGTCATATATTCCATAACCCACTACATAACATAAATATGTGAACTGGAGTACAGAAGTAAGCCTAGAAGTGAGGTGTAATTGTAAGATAATGTTGAAGTCCCCAATAAAACACAAGGACCGCATTGAGTGTACGTACACATTAATCATGGATACCAGGCAGATATATAAGATGTAATGAATAAGAAATCAATGCTAAAAAGGAAATATAATGCAAAGTCTTATGTAAGCAATGCTAAGCATTGCACATGCCAGCATAGGAGGTATAAGCAATGTGTAGACCAGCTAACTCATTCTGCTCAGTGGTATACCCCTTTAAACAATACCAACCTTAGGTAAGCAGGTTTGCCCATAGCTTAGCCTTTTCAAAACCAGTCAATCGTGGAAAGGTGTGGGAGATCAGCCCTACTTAAACCCAAGAGGTGGGAATACATCTCATAACTGGTTGTAGCTTCTCTTGCAGGCACCATGGCGGTAAGGGGAAAAGGTGTGCACTTTTGGGTGCAGCACTGGTGCATCCAGGAGTCCAAGGTCATGGCAGGACCCCTTGTCAAAGACCATGATCAAAGACTGCTGCAGGGCCAGTACCAGGGCTCCCAATATAAGGTGGAGGTCTGGGACTGTCTCGCCAGTAACCTCACCAGTACCACTGGCGTACTCCAAACTGGTGAGCAGGTCAGGCACCACTATGCCAACCTGAAGCAGTGTAAGGGGGACCTCTTGGAGGAGTGGCTCCAAGAGGCTAGAGCGGCAGGGTTTGTTCCTGTTGTGTGTAAGTATCACCTCAGTGTGTGTGTAATAATTGCCAGCTCAGGTATATCACGACTAGGTATGTCTAAATATTCCTCTTATGTCCCCCACAGCTGCAATGGAGCAGGTCACGAACCAGGAGCCCCACATCAGTTGCCTGGCAAGGTTACGATGAGAGGCAGGTCAGTAATACTCATGCATTTACTGTTATAGGAAATAAAACTAAAAGTAGTGTAAATTAATTGCCTGTATAAAACCTGTATTATTCAAGGCAAGTACTGCATATACTAGAGAATATGGCAAGAAGAGTCTCATATTGTTTGTATGTCAATAAAAGTGTAATAGCCTGATAAAACAAGTCTAACTGCTGGACTGCATGTATATATTCTGGTATCATGTGGTAATGTAGATTTGCAATCATGTAATAGAACTGTTGTATTAAGCACTGTTACCCACACCATGCACCATAAATTTAATGTGTAGGAATGCCTGTATATGACAGGTGTAATCCCCAGAGGCCATTTAGTACAACTGAGATGCACATAGACAGTAAACAGGGAAAATGCAGACAAAAAACGAATAGCACATGCAACTGAGATGTGAACTGTTGCTTTTTTAGCACACACACAGCCACTGTTCGAATCCTGCCAGTGATAGTAGTCTGCATACAGAATCATACCCCACAACTGTACAGATATGTCCAGAATGTCTATTAAAGTGGCCCATATCTATTGCCTATCAACCTGCCCCCCTGGGAAATCAGTGTGATGATCCCAGAGGTATAAGCAGCAAACAGGAAATAGAACTGATTGACACACATCTATGAGAACAAAGCTGGCACACTAGCAACTCCCCAATACCTTATGTGACTAAGAAGCCACGTATGTCCCATTTATACCCCAACTTGCCAAGCTGTGGTCAGAGTGTGTACAGTAACAGAGTGAGATGTATGTGCATAATATTAATGTGGAATCTGGTACTGTGTGTGGGAACATTCAGGTAGTGCTAATAAACATTCCTCCCACAGGTCTGTCAGATACCAGCACTGTGCCCAGAAATACAAGAATGATACCCAGTCCTAGTACTGTTCACAGGGGTATTGTATGGCATTGTAACTGATGCAGTTGCTCTGAATAATGAGGTATTACAGATCACTGTCATTCACACTGTCCTACAACATATAACTGTCTAGGAAATCTGTATAAAAGTGTTGTAATACAAGGGTAGAATGCAAAAGCACAGGGGATTAATAAGACAGAAAGCAGATAGGAGATATACAGCAATATCTATATAGCAGACACAACTGTGATGGAGAGTGTTTAAGTTGTAGCAGACACAGCCATGTTCTGAATCCTGGGAGTGGACTTAGGCTGCATACAGAATCATACCCCACAACTGTACACATGAAGCCAGAATGTCCAGTATATGGGCCCATATCTGCTGCCTGTCCCCCTGGTAAGTCTGTAGGATGATCCCAGATGTTTAGCCAGCAAACAGGGAATACAAGTGATTGTCAAACATCTATGAGAACACTCCTGTCACTGTAGCAACCCCCGCAACTGTTAGGAGAGTAATATTTCAAGTATGTCCTATCTACACTCCCATGTTATCAAGCTGTGACCAGAGTGTGTACAGTAACAGAGTGAGATGTATGTGCATAATACTAATGTGTAAGCCGGAACTTTGTGTGGCAACAGTCAGGTAGTGCTAACAAACATTGCTCCCACAGGTATGTCGGATACGAACACTGTGCTGCGAAATACAGACCATTATAACCTGTACTGATACTGTTCACTCTAGTATTGCAGGGGATTGTGAGTGTTGCAGTTTCTCTGAATAATAAAGTATCACTGGTCACTGTCACCCACACTGCACTACATAATATAACTGTGTAGGAAAGCATGTATATGGGTGTGTCAGGTCACTAAAGGTGGAAGAGGGCAATATTCTAGATATGTCCCGGCAGAAAAGCATGTGGTCAACACATGTCCAGAGTCTGTGCAGAAAGAGTCGGATAGCTATGTGCACAACATCAGTCTGGAATCTGGGAGTATGTGTAGAAACAGTTAGTTAGTGTTAACAAACATTCCCTCCACAGGTATACCAGGTAAGAGGTGTATACTGCAGGTAAAACCGGTTCATGTGTAATGATGACGACAGACATATCACTGCCCAAAGTAAGGCTATAGGGTAGTGTAGTAAGACTTGTAAGGTACAGATAACAGCGCTGACTAGAAAAGTAATGTGGACTACAGGAATATACTAGTTGTTAATTAACATCTTTCTCTCCCCCCACCATATCTCCAACAATAATCAACATACCCACCCCAGCTGGTATGTACTGACACCTATGTTCTGATAATGTCCAATTGTTTGATAAATATTTTAATGTTTCCCATGCATGTGCTATATTGAATTATTCCAACATTGGTGGCAGGGTGCCATCAATGTACCTGCATGCTGTTCTAATTACCACTGTGGTCCCATATATGCATGTGTTCTGTTTGCTATGCATCTGTTCCGTATCTGGTGTCTGGGTTAATGGGAATATCTATGCATGCTGTTATACCTAACCCTGGAATGTTTTGACTATTCCTAACCCACATATGATGATGAAATCTAAACACTATAGCACGCTTGAGAAGGCTGGTCCCAGCGGACCCACCTGTCCCACCTCAGCTGGCCTTGGCACCGGGCACCAGCATGTCTGAGGCCCAATTCGGGACCTCCCTGTCCATTGGTCCTGCACCACCTTCAGGTGGAACTGCCTCAGGGGATGGAGCTCACCCCCCCTGGGAGTGGGTGCGGACAGGCACCTGTCACCCGTCCCCAGGTTGGGGTTGTGGTGTGTAGAGAGATCAACCAGCAGTTTGATGATCTTCTACGCCAGTTCAAGGGTCACATGTCGTGATTAGAGAGTCAACCTGGCTCTGCGACTCAGCCCCCAGCACAGCTACTTTTGGGGCTGTGAAGTTGCATTGGTGACTGCCCATGGGTGGGGACCTCAGTCCCACTGTTTCCACTAGGGGGCCTGTGGGCTTCCGATTTCCAAATACCACTCCCCATCAAGGTGTTTACCCCCACATGTGTCATATACCACCCCTGTATGCTTCTTGTTTGTCTTGTCTGTTAACCTACCCAACCTACCTCATCAAATATACCTGCTACCCCTCCCCAACATCCCACACTCACTTGAAAAAAAAGGGCAATCTGTTCCCACAAAAAAATCTCACCCCATACATAGCTGTCCATTTCACATACATGTTCACTGGACACATGTAATCTGGTTTAATTGGTATCACAACATATTATTGTTGTCTTCATCCTCTCCCAGGGGTTTGAGTGTCCAAATATACCTCCAAATTCAGTGTATATGCACAGTTGTTGCTGTAGAACAAATGGGCAGCTATGGACCTTCCCTACACCCTTCCTGCATATCCCTGGCTATTTTCCCTACTGTCTTTCCCTCTTTGTGCTCCTTTTTTCACTACTTTCCTATCAACCCCCTTTTTCTTTTCTTTTAAAGAAATTAGCACGGGGTAAGTGGGAGTAAGCACTTTTAAGCAGCAATAAGCGGGTTTAAGCTGTTTGCGTGGGGGTAAGCAATGCCTACACAGGTTAAGCAATTCAGAAGCTGAGTATAAGAAACTATAACCAGAAGTTAGCAGTGCTTACCTCCGTGCAAACCCGTGCAAACCTGCTTACAACTCCTCAAACGTGCCTTAGTCAATATGTATACAACGGCCCTTGTTCTGCCCAGCAACAAAATAAACAGCATCTGCAAGGCTCAAACCCAGGATCCTGCACACCATAGTCAAAGTGCTTTACCACTAAGCCATGCATGTCTGATATACATAATCTTGATATATTCACAAACATATCATCCAGCCCAGTCATTCAACAGTACAGAGAATGTATTCCAACATGTAGATGTATGTGTGTGTGTGCAAATATATTAATATCTAAACAGATACAACATATCTATATATGTAGGTATATATATATATATATATATATATATATATATATATATAAATATATATGAACATATATACATGCAAATGCCTATATCTATAGATATATATGTCTACATCTATATGTATAAATATATACAGCAGCTTATATATATGTCAGCAGATATATATATATATATATATATATATATATATATATATATCTCAATAGGTATATACGGACATACATCTGTAGATAACAATGGGGAAATAACATATACATATATGTCTACATGCACATACATATATGTCTACATGCACCGTTAATAGGGTTGAGAGGCCCCAAACAATATACGTCTTCTCTGAATAGGTATACCCCCTCACAGCCAAACACGTCCCCCCTGCAATACACTACAACGTGTTGCAGATCCCATAACCAGGATCAGACATGACATGGGCATCCCTAGGATACATATACACAGACACATATATGCAGATACAGATGTACACATATATATATATATATATATATATATATATACAGAAATATATTTATATATTTAACTACACATACACACGCAGAGATATGTTTAGTAAGTTACATATGTAATATGTGCACACAATATATGGAACAGCCATTATTTCTACAGTTACCACCTTAACAACTGGAGACTGTATGAGCCACCCATACAAATGTCATTTATTGCCTGCAACATACACCCACAGAGATATCAAAGAATATCACACCACGCAGGTGTGCATATATGGGAAAGCTTTATTTGTGTACTATTACAGTTGTATATGCCATGTCGTATAGCTGTTTAGACACGGACATCCATATAACCTGAATAATGCAACTGTGAAACAGTTATACTAATACAGTAGTTTGGAAAAGTCAACAAATGTTGCTGACCAGGCCAAGGACATCAAGTAGTACACTAGTAAAGACAGCCTGGGTCACAGGATACCAAACAATCAACAGTAAGTAATGCAGATGTATAGTACAGCAGCCTCTGGCTACACTCTGTAGACAATCCCTAGGGGGTAAAGACCTCAGGTGACACAATGGTATGTAACTGTTACATAACAAGGCACAACTGACACCATCAGAAGCACACTGACAAACAGAACAGTCTGTATGGCACGTGGCAGTAGGCCTGCATTTACCCAAGGTGGATTGTATAGTAATGTACATCCATATACCTTAAGGCAGCTCATCCCTGATGGTTTTCAGGACTGTGGGCTTTCAGGATTCTGTAGCGCTCCCATAGACATAATATATATATATATATATATATATATATATATATATATATATATATATATATGTGTGTGTGTATAGAGAGAGAGAGAGAGATGTATATGTATATATAGATATATGTATATATAGCTATATATGTATGCACATGCTATGTGTACAGATATGGCTAGTTATGTTGGTATATATGTAGATATCAATAACTATATGTGCATACATACCTATTCTGATATATTTGCTACTGTCAATATATATGTAGATGTCCATGCATATATGTGGATATGTATCTCTATCTGTATATGTGTAGGCATATATTGCTCTCTATATGTATATATATAGGTGTTCATTTGTATATCTATGTACATATACATATCCATCTATGTATGTCGATATATATATGCGTATGTCTATATAGATATCTAGATACGTATATCTACATATATCATCACCATATATCCTGAACATGGAGTGTAGCCCTACCTCAGCCCCTGTAGTCCCAATGTCATAGTGCAAGAGGATGTCAGGTATGTATAGCAGGTATATTTGTAGAGTATTGCTACTGTAATAGGGATTGTCTTCACAGACATGGTTTGTGTGGGAAGTCACATCTGCTTTTAACATGTGCGCCATTGGCTACTGACAGACATCCTAAGGACATCATAGTACAGTACCACTGCTAGCACGTAATGCTCCTGTGGGCTATAGCAGAGATAATGGCCAATATATGTGGACAGTCTGACACACTCTGGACAGTCCAGAGGTATACACATAACCCCTTAGTGCAGGACATGTGGACCAATCCTGACAATGTGGATGTGAACAGCCATGTAGATGGGTATAACACGTAACTACAGGTATACCTGTGCCCCCATAGGTTATGCATTCACACATCCCTGTCTGTCCTGTCAAATAATAACCACTGATAAGGAGGTGCCATGGCCACATACCACCCACTTGATAATGACATACGTCTGTACAGCATCCCACTGCTCTGTCTGACATACATGACTGTTATGGTGGCATAGCAGCAGTACATCTGGCAAGTAACTGGACATTGCATTTCACTGGGTAAGTACACTAAGCTGCTAGGCATGTAAAAAAGCATTGTACAGGCTACAGGCAGACTGGCTCAACACTGGCCTACATTTCCTATAGGGGAATGCACATGTACCTGCACATATAGCAGGCTCTACAGGCATGTCACAGCATACAGTAACATACACCTGTTTGAAAGTGCATCACCACAGCCAATGTGAACACAGCCACAGCTACATATTGCATGCTAGCGTATTATTACAGTATATGGACTATCTGTTCAACACCAACCTCATATGTGCCACCCACACACTAACCCTACATATACTGGGCCACTACACAGTGTGGTCCGCTGCCTGTCTGTGGTGTGGGGCATGTGCGTGTATGGCCCTACAAACATGTAAGCAGATAGGGTAACATACAGTGGAACAGCATGTAACATCAGATAGGACAAGACCAAGAACAATGACATCTACCACAGTCTGTACACAGGCCAAGGTACACATTAACAATATACACACACTGCCGACAATCACCATACGTATACAGACCTCAGTACAAAAACACATGACCACAGAATGCCGAGGTTATGTCATTAAATATAACCCCTACTATACATTACATGTGTAGCAGTCTGATATCTCACTCGCGTGTTATCAGATATGATGTCACTAATTATGGTGTACAGTAAATATGCACCCCTTACTGCATGACATATGTACAGAGGTTGACAGGGTTGTGGCTGGAGGCACACACACACACACACACAGGGCCAATATTCACATGTTGCTGTGACAACCTCATTTATACCATGACCCCCCCATTAATATTCCAAAACGTGCACGCTGATTGGCCAGCGTGCACGTTGTAAATCGACTTATACTAATGGAAAAAGGTCTGGTCACCCTGACTTTTTCCATTAGTATATGTCTCTTTTAAAACACTGTCTCGCTATGTTAAAAGAGTTTAACATAGCAACACAGATTTAAAAAAAGCAACGGAGATCTCCCTTGCTTTTTTTAAAGCTGTCTCACTATGTTAAACTCCTTTAACATAGTGACACAGTGTGTAAAAAGCAACGGAGATCTTGCTTTCGCCATTGCTTTTTTTTTAAACCTGTCTCGCTATGTTAAATGGGTTTAACATAGCGAGACAAGTTTAAAAAAAAAAAAAGCAATGAAGAACGCAAGATCTCCATTGCTTTTTACTGTTTCGCTATGTTAAATGGGTTTAACATAGCGAGACAGCTTTAAAATAAGCAACGGACATTGCTTTCTCCATTGCTTTTGACCACAGCTCTGATGTACTGCATAGGCATGTGCAGTACATCAGAACTGCCACGGATACCAGACAGCTGCGGAAGGGCAGCAAAGAGGCATTATACAATGCCATTATTTAAGAAAAGTAATTATTTCTTTTCTTAAATAATGTCATAATATACAATAACCACGCCTGGGTGTGGGTAATGCGGGATTTACCCACGGTTGTCTTTGTTTGGTCCCGAGGGCGAACACGCCAACCGTGGGTAAATCCCACATTACCCACATCCAGGCGTGGGTTATTGCTATAACATTTACTGTTGTAACAGGGTTTGTTGCACCATATGTCCTATGAGGGATATGAAGTCAGTAACTCTCATGGCTGTCACCATCTACAGACTGCAATCCTCACACTACCTTCTGCATTTCACAGAAAGATGCTGTGCAGGTGACACCTGAAACAAAAGGCACCACACACTGGCCAGTCTACAGATGGCCCTACAGATGGGTGTTCCCTCATAAACATAGCACTGACATGGCAGGTATGAAAACATGTAGTACAGCCATATGAACACCCACCCTGTTAAACCAACATTACCCCAAATGCAGTATAGCAGCACTTACAGTCTGTAGGCTGGTTAGGCACATCCCCCTCCTGTGTGTTGGCCTGTTTCCACAGTGTATGTTGTTAGAGGTAAACCCAATCCATCTGAGATGCTGTTTGCCAAATTACAGATCAAGTTCCTGCTCACAATGAATGAAAGACCCGACACCAACATGATGTTCCATGCAATTGGCTATGGGAATGTTACACACAGCTGTTCCACATGCAATCAGCTAGAGAAGGGCTGCAATTCGTGCAGAGGCCATCAGCTGATCCTGAGCATCACTTAAATTACACATGTTGCTGCCTAAGCAAAGCAGGTGTTAGCCTCCACATCCACCAGAAAGGGGGTAAGAGAGGCAGACAGAGGCACAGAAAAGCCAGGGAGGGGTGGGAGAGTAAAACCTAAGGATGTTTGTGTCACACGCCTACCAGTGCAGGGTATCAAATTCCTGGCGACTATGTAGTGCTATCACATGTCCATGCAGTTATTGGATGCGCCACATAGGTTACATGCTGGGGAGCCCCCAGAATGTATATGTGATGGTGAGTGACATCTGCAACAGGGATATGGTAGCTATGTGGTAGGTGTAGTACATGTACCTGCCCTCATGAGCAGATGTCAGCATCAACACAGCCACACTCTCACAGGGATGCATACACATTGCCATATTGGCAGGGCCAGGAATACAACTCATCATTAGTTGGATTGCCACAACACAGTACTGTGCAGGTATCACATGCACCACAGGGGCATACAGAGGCTATATGTGCAAAGGGTATGTGGAGGTTCTGACATAAAACAGCATGCTTCAGTATGCCAATGAGGGTTGTAGTGAGTGTGAATGTGGTCATATGCATCATACACCACACACACACAGACACGGGTGCCAGTAGTGACATGAATGTGTGCACTACTTCATGGGTGTGTTATGGTTGATGGTGTCAGATGGCTATACAAGGCTAGGTGATGGGTAAACCTTGGCATCAAGCCACATGACAATGATCTGCATTGTGGCTCAGGGGTGTAGTGTCTGTAGTTGCCTACACAGGTGGGTATTGTATTCACCATCCAGTCACCTGGGTGACTATTGCATGTGGCCAATGCTGTGCATTGTTTGCTATGTATGTGTTCCATAGTCCATGATATGGACAGTGTCTGGAATGTGCACACCTCCCATATGCATGTACAGTGACATGTGGAACTGTAGCTGGGGTGTCTGGCCCATGCTGTGTTCACAGATCATTATCATCAGATGTGCCAGTCCTGGTCTCATGTGGTGGGAACTGTTAATGGACAGCAGGTTGGCCCTGCACCTACATTGATAGCATGATACTGGTATTCCCTAGTGTCAGTGGCATCTGTCCATGCAGGGCTTGTGTTTCAGGCATGCTATGTCATTTGTGGGTCACATTTGATGGCACCACAGGTGTTGCAAGTATCCAGTGGGGAACATGGGAGAGGTGCACTGTCTGCATGTACATGCCTATTGGACTGATGGACAGGGTACCATGCCCTCTGTAGCCCACTGCAATCACACCATGGTTACTATCAGTGGGCAACATGCAGGGTACTATCAACATAGCCGCTGTTGTCTAGGCAAGTGTTTGTGTGTGTGTGTGTGTGTGTGTGTGTGTGTGTGTGTGTGTGTGTGTGTGTGTGTGTATGAGACATGGGTTAAGAGTGTTCCCTGGGTAATACAAGGGTTGTTAACATTGTTCAGCTGGCATTGATGTCACATTTATGGGTATGGACTTGCACCCCAGCCTCTCAGCTATTTCACATCTGTCATCCCTGTATGGTGGACATCGTGATATATACTTGGACCACCATATAAGAAGTTTGCAAAACCCGCTCCACATTGAGTCCACTTGCTAAACACTCACAACCACCATTACACAGGATATGAATAACAAACACAGACACACACACACACACCTGTCATGTCTGGGATTAGATCTCCTACCTAACTAGTATATTACACTACAGCACTATGCCATTATATGATGCGCCACGGAGATTACTGGAGTACTCCTTCCCCAAAGGTGTATTTCACAGTGAATGACATCAGCAGGATTGCCACGGTAGGGCATTTGAATTGTACTGAGTGTGACTAGCCTAAAATGCATTGCTCACTACACAGACATAGAAACATACAGAAAACATCCACAACTGCCATGTGTGGGAATAGAACCCCTACCAGAGTTCTATATCACACTACAGTAGTATGCAGCTATGGCACGTGCTACTGAGGTTACTGGGCTACAACCTTCCCAAAGGTGTATTTCTATGTGGATGACATCAGCAGCCTTGACAAAGTAGAACATTTGAATTGTAGGGAGTGTGAGTAGACTAAAAGGATCTCTACACAGACAGGGACAGACACACAGTTGCCATGTCTGAGATTAGAACTCTTACCTAACTATTTTATCACACTACAGCAGTATGCAGTTATGGCACATGCAACGGAGATTACTGGGCTACAACTCTCCCAAAGGTGTATTTCACAGTGGATGACCTCAGCAGGCTTGTCATAGTAGGGCTATGGGTAGGGCAGTGTGTGTGCATGGGCCATAACCCAGGGTCATATTTCACAGGTACGTGTATACAGCTGCTAGATGACTACTTCCTTGTACAGTCATGTTGCACAGCTAGCACTTGCACCACATAGTCTGTAATGCTGACAGATACCGGTGGCTAGTATCTACAGTGCATGACATCTGAACCTCATGTGGTTATGACCCCTTGGCTGTGTGCTGGGTGGGACAGGCCTGGATGGGGTTGGGAGGGTGGCTTAATGGTTAAGGTGTTTGCCTTACAAACACAAGGTATAGGGTTTGAATCTCACAGGGGATAATTGGCTAGGCTTAAAATATGCACATAGTGTAATGTTTGGCATCCCTTTTGCTGTATGTGAGAGTCAAAGAGAGGTGTTATTCCCTGGGTCCTTCCTGCAAGGGCAGTTAGCCTAGTACTAATCTATGAACCTATGAACCTATAGCTCCTTGTCACAGTGACCCTTTTCCACACATGTATGAACGTCTACCTTTGGCTTATTATACTGTGTTGTCCTTAGATATATGCCTGTATTCCTATCCACTGTGTGTGCAAAGCATGAGTGGTGCATACTGAGGAGTGTCGGCATTAACATTGCGACTGCCAGATATGCCTAGTCCACTGGTGTTTGCAGACATGTCCTTCATGTGTTTAAGTGTGTGAGCATGCCCAGTATGACCTTTCAGTATGTTGTTGACTGACATTGCCTTCATTTCTCTAAGTGTGTGAGCATGCCCAGTATGCCCGTCTGTACTGAATGTGTAGATCAAGTCCAGGTAGTTTGTACTGCAGTGCAGACCTTTGTGTTGTACACCTACATGTAGCATACTGTTTCTGCAGGGTATCCGTCGATCATTTGGCATTGACTGTTACTACATTTCTACATAAGATGGGGGGGCACACCTGACTATTTCTACATGCCTACACAGGATTGAGGGGGGGGCACACCTGACTGTCACTACAATTCTACGAAGGATGGAGGGGCACACCTGACACTTGTACACATTTGCTATGACTGTACTGGTATGTCAGGTACTCCATTTCATTCTGTATTCTTACCTATCATGCTGACTAAAGGCATACCAGTGTACTACAGATCATATTTCTGAAGGGTAGGAAGTCAGAAACTAATATGTAGGTAAATCAAAGCTAACATCCCACTGACTGACCTTATGTGGTCTGTCTGTGTAGGCCTGGGGGGGAGGTTACCCATAGGCATCATTCAGAGGCCATAGCACAGCCATTATTTGTGTTTGTCTACACCTGTCCTGCTGGCTGCGACTGTTGTTGGGTATGTGAACCCCCCTGATTGGCATGTGTGAGTCACTTACCTTGTGGGTGTCCCAGTATTGAGGGTGGTGCTGCAGGACTACCTATGTCTGATGCCCATAGTACACTCCCTACACATGGGTGAGCACAGATAGTGTAATGTTTGGCATCCCTTTTGCTGTATGTGAGAGTCAAAGAGAGGTGTTATTCCCTGGGTCCTTCCTGTGTCAGTGTGTGTGTGTGCTATGCATTGCCTCTTTGCCAAGGCCAGGGCATACTAGGCATGCCTTCTTCTGCCTACTGGGGCAGGCTCAGGTTGTTCCTCCGAGTCACTGTGTGCCTGTGCAGGCCTTGGCAATGGTGAGGGGCTGTGTGGCCCTGTCCCATGCTGTTCCAGCTGCAGCTGTTTCTGCAGGATCATATTGTGTAGCATGGCACATACAAGGACAGTTTGGGTACATGTAGCTGGTGAGTACTGCAAGGCTCCACCGGATGTGTCCAGGCACTGGAACCATGACTTGAGCATCCCAAACACATGCTCTACTATAATTCTGGCCTGGGCGTGTGCCTCATTATGGAGTTCTTGTTCGGGTGTGTGTGCATTTCTGATTTGTGTCATCAGCCATGGCTCCAGTGTATATCCAGCATCCCCCACTAGGTGATCATGAGAGATGTCCCCATAGGCAAATCTCTGGTACAGCTGTGTCAAATGCCAGATGTGGGAATCATGATAGCTTCTAGGGCAGCCAGCACACACATTCATTATTATCCCCTGGGCATTGCACATGATCTGGCAGTTGATGGAGGGGAAGCCCTTGCTTTTTTTTGTAGACCCTACCCCGCTCACCGGGTGGTGCTTTGATGCATATGTACATGCAGTCTATAGCACCCACTATCTTGGGGTATTCTGCTATTTGGTGAAACAGTTGCATATTGCTGGCCAATGCCTCAGGGGTGTTGGGGAAGTATACGTGCTCACCGACATGTGCCGACATGGCAACCAGGGACTGGTGGAGTACCCTGGATGCTGATGCATGTGAGATCCCCATCATATCCCCAGTTGGCCTTTGGAAGGTACCTGTAGCTAGTATTCTTAGGCCTACACATGCCTTGGTATAAACTGGGATGGGTTTCCCTCTGTTAGTTCTGTGTATCAGGCGTGTCTGGCACAGCTCAACAATTTACTGTAGGAGGTCCCTGCCCAACCTATAGCGTTCCACTATCTCCAGCTCATGTAGTCCCTGGTAGGTTACCCTGGGTCTGTACACTCTTCTCCGTCTCCTCACTGCAGGTTGGTCAACAGCACTCACATTCTCACCACCATCAGCTTCTTCCACAAGTTGTTGTATGATAGCTATTGCAGCCCCTATCATTATGTTGTTATGAGTGTTAAAAGTTCCATGCTTGTTTACACCGGTGGTGTATAGTGTGGGAAAAAACAGAGGGGAAGGTGTTTGCATAGTTTATAGTAGTGCTCTGGGCTGGGCTGGTCTGCTGCCATGTAATTGGCTGATTCTGACACATTTCACCTGCCAGCTATGCTAGTTCTCCTAGATTACCTTCCTACTGCTGTTTTCCCTTCCCATTGCCTTCCTGTTTAAGCCCGGTGGCACACCATGCAAACAGAGTGCTCCAATGTGCACAGACCTGCTATTTCCTGGTTTAACTTTTTTTTTAAACCTTTAAAACCCAGTGCACGGCATGCACACCCACTTAAGCAATGTAAAGAGCGCTAGGCAGAGTCAGACACACTCCCTTGCTTAGCTGTGCTTAGATAGGAGCAAACCCGAGCCACAGGGCTCCAATCCGCTTACAGGTTTGCCTGACGCACCCACTCATGATGTCAGCTAACTCCTAGGCTTGCACCAAGCTATTCCTACTCTTACACTGTTGGGACCTGACTAGCATGATGTGGAAAACAGGGATTCACTATCATTCCCCTCATTTGCATAGGATTGCCTGCTAATGCAGTTACGTCTCACACTGAGCCTCCCCCATTAGCAACCACTACTCACTTGCCATGTTGTCTTCTGCCTGCCATTGACTTGCATGGCAGAATAGTGATTTTAGTAAGAATGCTTATTTTAGGTTTATTTTATTATTTTCTCCCTGGTCCTGTTTGCGCGCCGCTGCCCTACGCTTAAACAGCCGAGATCAGCTAAAAAAAAAAAAAGTTGATTTTTTTTATGTTGTTTGCAGTGCCAATGGCCTTATACTTGGCCATTGGCATGCTTCCCGAGTGATATGCAGCCTTTATTTGAAGCTGTCACGGCTTTGTTTAGGATTTTGCAGAAAAGTACTCGGTTACTAACCGAGTACACTTCTGCAGATTGCACTAGTCCTGCACGGCCGGTTGCAAGCTTCCTGGATTGGAAATTCACCTCATTTGCATGGATTTCTCCTGCAAATGAGGTGATTTGCATACAGGGGCTTAGTCCATGCAGGGCTAGTGCAGGAGCACTTGTGCACATCCCTGCAGGCTGTTCCTGGATCGCACGACAGACATATTGCCTGCTGGAGCTCCTGCACTGATCCTGCATGCCGTGCAAGGCATGCAGAATCCGGGGCTTTATTTTTTGTATTTCTCTAAATATCTCAAAATACCAGCATAGACAAATCCAGTATTAGACCTAGAATCAAATGAATGCAACCACCATAAAGATAGCTTTGTGTTGCATATTTTGCCATTTTCAGTTTTGCAGTATCACTTATGGTTCTAGAGACATGAACATTTGTTTGAACTGTGAAGCTTTTTTAATTACTTGGGCTATACCCATTGGAAATTAGAGCACAAACTCAAAAGAGTTCCATTGGAAGGAATGAGTTAAATCAGTTTTCTGTATCATAAGTGTGACACTGCTGAAATATCATTATACTGAACTACAAAGCATCGGACACTAAATGTTGATTTTAAAAGGATCAACAAAAAGAAGACATCTTTGTCTTGTCCCACTGTACCCATGTGGGGGGGGGTTGTGCCCCCTACACCCCCCTGCCAAATATATATATCAACTCTGAGACTTTATTACAGAGGGGAAAGGGGCAAATTTTTCATTCCTCATTGTACTGTGATTTAACTCAGGAAAAGACAGTACATTTTGGTCAGTTGCTTTTTCATTCGGCCTACCAGATTTTCCCTATTTTGACTAAAATGCAGCTTAGATGTAAGGTGGGTAACCCCTGTAACACATACATGGATGTGCTCCAAATGCAGGAGGGCATCAAGGTTTGGAAGTTTGTTGGTTAGACCTCTCACATTAAATAGAGTCATCTTGATAGGGTTCAATATTTGGTTTATTTTAGAAGTTAGGTTGCGAGGTTTATCAGCTAGACTTTTGTAAAAAAAAAAAAAAATGGGGGTTGCAAAAGTTTTCACCAGAGCTGGAAAACCTTGGCATGAAAGGTGCAAACTGTCCCTGGTGAAGCAAAAATAGTTGTCTAACATATTTTCCCATGCTGACACATACTAGAGCCCCATAGAATGACAGCAGGTGTTTATCCAAATTTTTTAAAGTCAGTCATCTTTTCTTTATACTGCAGCAGCAGTTTTGGAGATGGAAGGATTACACTCAATATTTGGGGGTTTTCTGCATTTGAGACATGCACAGAGAGCTCTGTTATCTCTCTCTCCACATACCTCGGTGTTCTGCACAACAGGTCATTTACACCAACATGAGCCACCACAACTGTGCCATACTCATATTTGTCTGGTTTAAGGGCCCTTGTAGTGTTGGAACTCTTAGCTCTTGAGAGTCAACTGTCATCCTGCTTTTGTCCAGCATCATGAATGTGGAATTCATGTGCTTTACTCTGGAGTCACCAATCAGCAGTACATTTCTATTTGCGTTTGAAAATTGCTTTGGAGTAATTGACCGAGGATGTGTTATTTCCTGTTGACTCTCAGTTGTGCTGTCTTTAAACAGTGTTGCAGTGTTTAGTTTTTGCTGGGACTTGCAACTACTAGTCCTTTGTGGCTTAGGCAAGAATATGTTTAGTCTCTCAGCATATAATAATTTAGTCTGGGAATGTGCAGAGGGCAGTGTAGGGGGGAATGGTGCTTGCATCAAGGGTTTGTTTGTCAGAGTGCAGTCTGGAATTTGGTTAGATACTTGCATTTCTCACCCATCGACAATGACAAGTTAAGTATGATATCATTATCTGTGAGCATCAGGCACTTCTTGCATTGCCTGAGTATACCAAGTTCATTAAGGCTGGCAGCAGAGAGTAGACTAGTTATAGACCTTAATTTTTGACCAAGGGTGTGAGAGGTGCTAGGAAAGAAAAGAGAACATAACTTAATTAAGGTTTACATACTAAGTTAACAATATACAGTTTATTGTCTAGTCTAATCTAGTAATAAGGTCAGTTTGGAGGATGTACATGGAAGATACTAGCATTTCAGGTCCAAGTTAAATTATTGATTTAAGAAAAATAATAAATGTAGCTTATTGTTTGGTTCAAGCACCAAAACCAGGTAAGCAGTAAATAATTTGGCCTAGGCTATCTCTGAGATTGGCTTCAGTCATGCATTGATGTACCACTGCTTAACAATACAGCTTATACAGCTATTACTGAAAGGTGGAGTTGACTAAGGTTCCTAAGAGACAGTTCAAAACAGAAAGTGCCTATGTCACTTGACTACAGCATTGCATGAGACTGCATGGAGTGCCACCACCCTGATCAGCCAAGTGCTCGGGATTATGCAGAATGCTCTGCATCTGTGATTGAATTAGCCCACCGTTCTACTGTTCCACATTGAACAGTGGTGGTTCTGTTTTGTGATTTTTGACTGGCTTGTATATCACAATTATAGTCAGTCAACATCATACTATACTAGCCAGTCAAGTAACTGCTCTGGAGGCAAAGGGAGTCAATCAGGAGGAACAAAATGCGGCCAATCACATACTGATACTAGTTTTTTTGTGCCACCACAATACCTTCAAAATAGATATTATCACACTTGTACTTACTTCATCTGACTGGATGGTGTTTCCTGAGCTGATTCATTTGAACATCATCATTCACTCTGACTGTGGTTGAGGGACAAGGTACAGAAACTGGATGAGGAAATGCTGGCTGAATGGGAGTTGCTATAGGCACTGCAGTGCATCAGGTACCTTGACTGTACACCCGACCACTAACAATATGAGGATAATGAGCTTACAAAAGGGCTTAGTGTTGCTTTACTTGGGTTGGGATGGTTATGGTGGTGGTGTTGCTGCCTGGGACATATACCCCTGTCTTGGATTTTGTCTTTTTTGTTCTTGATTGTATTTGGGGGTTGTGGACTAATGGATTGGTGGAGCTGCAATGTCTGAACTTACAAAAGGGCTGAGTTTTGCTTTACTTGGGTTGGGATGGTTGTGGTGGTGGTATTTCTGCCTGGGACCTATATCCCTGCCTTGTACTTATTTTTCTGTTCTTGATTGCATTTTGGGGTTGTGGACTACTGAACTTGCAGTGGACGTGTGGTGGTGGTATTGCTGCCTGGAACCTATAGGACAACACTTTGCTTTATGTCCATCTCTGGCACATTTAAAACAAATTACTTCAACTGGTAACATTTTTTTTTGCTTGTCTGAAGACCTAAATATATATCTCTGTGAAGACTAAGTATTATTTTGTAGTGCACGTTCTTCAGTCTTAAAGCTGTCAGTTAACAATAATCTCTCAAATGAAACAACTACTCAGAAGATACAGGGTCACTCTGGGCTACCCACTTTCATAAACTACTCCCTCATCATCATGATGTGCAAACTAGATAAATGAATGGTTAACCATAAAAACATCCCCAGTTTACCCTCCCTGATTCTTATGGAAAAGGGTAGCTTGTATGCCTATGAACCTTACCACTCTATCTGTATTGAAAGTTGTCATTGTATCTTTTGGCTTTTCCCGGTTATGGGTCACCACAGCGGAACTGTTAATGTTAACTGTCTGCTAATGATTGGCAGTAAATTTGTACATGCCGAGTTGCCAGCCCTGACGCATAACCTTCAACGAAGGTACGCCCATTCATGCATGTCTCCACACAGAAGATGCTCTAGCTGAGAATCAAACAGGACAACGTCTTACTGTGAGGCGACAATGCTACCGCAGCACCACCACCGCTTGAAAGTCTGGCTGTGAAATCTACATGCTTGGTTCTCAGTTGAAAGAACAACCATGGGTAAAATTGTTTTCTTTACTTTTTATAAGTTTGTGAATCTAGATCTATCAAATCCTTGCAGGCATTCTGGCCCACTCAGTTGGGGTGAGTTTTCTCTATGTACCTTTTGAATGCTATCAGGTAGGCCCTATGTCATCACCTGAAGCAAGATTGTTTATAGTGTTACCAATCCTTGAAGTTCCTTACCCAGATGTTGATTTGCAGATCGCAGTTAGTAGTTGTTGCTGGACTGCAGAGAGGTATTGCCAGCTGAATAAATGGTAGTCAGTGGTGACTTGATCTTTCCCTATACAGCAAGTTGCAGTAGTTGTTGGTCATTAGTTGCCATAGCAGCTGCACTGCTTTCTGCCACTTTGTTTGAGTTCACATTACTGCTTCTTACACCCTTCACCCTTGCTTTAATTATTTCCTTTATTTTACAGTTGGAACATAGTACTTGCAGGCCACATAAAGGTGGTTATAAAATTGCCATGCACTCAGTCAATAAGGTCAGTAAAGTCATTTATCACAAAAGTCTCTTTTTATTCATGAAGACTTTGAGAAGACACACCCTTGCATGCAGCACAATCCTGTTACATGCAAAGACAAAATATTTTCCCAGTCATTACAGAGTGTGTCTCCCTACTTTCAAAGCCTTTCACATGTAGTTTTAATAATATAATTTCTGTATTTTCCAGATGTTTATTGGTAGCATGAATTGAAAAAAATGTGTAATTTCCAGCACCTGTGATATTTCTTGCTGCTTTCATGCACACAATATGCAGAGACTGTAGATTTTAGTGATAAATAAAGCTTTGCTGATAAGAAATGAAAGGAGTTGAAATACAAACAGGAACTGTGTTGCTTCAATCAAACAAGTAGTAAAACAATATTTTCTCAAGAGAGTTTTCTCAGACCAAAACAAATACAGTAGGACCAAGTAGGAGCTTAAGAAAGTTCCCCAGTTCTTCAAGTGTCTATATCCTTTGACTAGACACATGCCCACATATTACAAAAGGCCTGCATGAATTTGTACAAGTCCTCCAGCTTTCCTGTGTAGAAGGATGAATCCAATTCAGAGAGGTAGTAGTTCCTTCCTTAGGAGGACAGACTTCTCTTCAACACTCTTAGACTTTCTTCCCATTTTGATAATTCTCCTAAAATACCCACTAGAGTTGAAACAAGTGAATCTAACTCTGTTAATGAGGGGTGCTCTTAATATGCAGACTGGGACAGCTATCACTAATAAGATTCATTAGCTGTTTTCTACCTGAAGACTTTTTATCTGCATCATATCATTCTACCTCTAGTATGTATCCTAGCCTCAGCTGTGGTGTGCCTTTCATCTCATGTTCTCCCCCTTGTGTTCAACACCAGAATGTACTCATTATATTACAAATCATAGTGATACCACAGCAGGTTCATAGGAGATTACTAGCCTAGCCAAGTTCGACCCTTGTTCGCTTATGGATCTAGAAATATGGTAAATCAACACTGAATGCCCCTATGGAATCTCCTGAGGTGAATTTGTGGTTTTCCATCCAATCGTCCAAGTTATTTTAAAAAGGAGTAATGAAGGCCTCTGTTTATAGGTTAAAAGGAGATACTGCCAGCCCAGCTATCTGGAATTTTGTAAATAATTATATGTCATTTGTGAATATCAACATGATTCATACAAGATGTTTATGTTACAAATGTATTAGAACTGTATGTCATGTGCATATCAAACTGCTCGAAGGTATTTGCAAAGTGCTTGAAATGAAACCACAGCATGCCCTACTGGAATAAAACAGAAATGCACCTGCACTATTGTAACTGTTTAGATGTATATATTTTAACAATGGAAACTGGAATACAGGAGGTTAATTTCAGAAAATTATATGAAATTAAATTACTTTATGGCCAGGCCATAAAAAGATGTTATCTTTCAGTTTCAGTACAGCAAGATACGTAATTTCTAAAACTAGTGATCATTCCATATTGTATTCGAAGTGTTTTATTGTTTTATGACTTCCACCATTTGCCAAAGATCTGAGGTCTATGTATTTTTACAGGTAGATGCTAAATACTTCTAGCTTCCGGCAGTGGTGAGTTTCACCTGGGATCGAGTCATATAACAAGGAAATGGGTCATTCTGCAAGCTATCCCAGCAGTAATATTTGAGATATTAATTTGAGAACTCTCTGAGAGAAAAACAGCATTCTGTATTCTGTCTTGGACCTGACAACATCAAGATCCATTCACTACATTTGTCTTGCTCTTAAGTAAGTTAACTAGGGTATAGTATTTCTCTTAGATATAGTCAGGAATATAGCAACACTTAATTTAGATGTTTTTCCTTATTTATTTGAGACTGTCCTGCAATGTTTTTTCTACTACCCTTCCTCTGGCTGCTGTGCTCCCTGCTCCAGAGCTTGATTCCAGTACTAAAACTGTGTTCCAGTCTGTCTCTGCACCAAATACCTGCTATCTCCCAGCTGGACACCACTGAACAATAGAGCAAAGTAAAGAAAACCTCTAACAGCTCCCAAAGAGACACTTTGCTTTTGAAAGACAGTGAAATACTAAAACTGTGTTCCAGTCTGTCTCTGCACCAAATACCTGCTATCTCCCAGCTGGACACCACTGAACAATAGGGCAAAGTAAAGAAAACCTCTAACAGCTCCCAAAGAGACACTTTGCTTTTGAAAGACAGTGAAATACTAAAACTGTGTTCCAGTCTGTCTCTGCACCAAATACCTGCTATCTCCCAGCTGGACACCACTGAACAATAGGGCAAAGTAAAGAAAACCTCTAACAGCTCCCAAAGAGACACTTTGCTTTTGAAAGACAGTGAAATACTAAAACTGTGTTCCAGTCTGTCTCTGCACCAAATACCTGCTATCTCCCAGCTGGACACCACTGAACAATAGGGCAAAGTAAAGAAAACCTCTAACAGCTCCCAAAGAGACACTTTGCTTTTGAAAGACAGTGAAATACTAAAACTGTGTTCCAGTCTGTCTCTGCACCAAATACCTGCTATCTCCCAGCTGGACACCACTGAACAATAGGGCAAAGTAAAGAAAACCTCTAACAGCTCCCAAAGAGACACTTTGCTTTTGAAAGACAGTGAAATACTAAAACTGTGTTCCAGTCTGTCTCTGCACCAAATACCTGCTATCTCCCAGCTGGACACCACTGAACAATAGGGCAAAGTAAAGAAAACCTCTAACAGCTCCCAAAGAGACACTTTGCTTTTGAAAGACAGTGAAATACTAAAACTGTGTTCCAGTCTGTCTCTGCACCAAATACCTGCTATCTCCCAGCTGGACACCACTGAACAATAGGGCAAAGTAAAGAAAACCTCTAACAGCTCCCAAAGAGACACTTTGCTTTTGAAAGACAGTGAAAGTATGTATTGACACTGGTACACATAAACTGTTATCTAATGGTTGCAAAGACCCTTGCTTGGAAAACCAAGCCTCTCTGACAGGTTTGCCAGCAGCCATACCCTTTCAAAAGCCTTTCTTCTCTGTCTTGTATTGTTTCAAAAGTTACTTCTAACCCCCTTTTCTCTCTCTCTTCTGCTTTTCCTCACTTCCACTCAGACTATCAGTCTCTAACTGGGCATCTCCCATTTGATCCATAGTATCAGACCTCCTGGTGCTGTCTCAAACTTAGTTCCTTGCATCATAATTCAGACCTTATTTCTAAATTCCTTACCTTATTCACACTGTTCTCAGCTTGCCTTACTCTGCTCCTAGCTTTCTCAGTCCACCTATACTCCTTCTTTCCTTGCACTAGCCATTCCTACTACTTTCCCCTCCTTTAACATCCTGACCATCTTGCTATCAATGTCGACACCTGTGGCTACACTCTCTCACTCCCAGACTTACCTGCTGAATTCTTCATACTTTGCTGATTGTCTTCATCCACACTCTGCTGTCTTGTCTCTGTCCTACTCTTTTTATCTGGCTTGTTCACTAACTCACCTAATGCTATCTTATCATCCCCTTCTTTTAACTAGAGTCTTATCATATACTAGCTCCTGCTCCACCTATTCATCTTATACTGCTTATCTCCCTATCTATCTTCTCTGCTACCCCATATACTCTGCTATCGTGTCCATTTAGCTCCTCCTCCAACCTAATCCTTTCATACCTACTACCTGTCTATCATCTTCTTATCTTACGACTACTGCCCTACTCCTGCCTCTAGGCTTTTCCCCTCCCCCCTCACCTCCTATCTCACCTTATAAGTATACCCTGTACTCAGGGTCGCCATCTTTTTTGTACTACCCTTCCTCTGGCTGCTGTGCTCCCTGCTCCAGAGCTTGATTCTGGGTAAGTAACTAAATGCTCAGTCTGGGTAATCTGCTTGTTCTTTGATGTTATATGTTTTTACATTGTATTTTAAGTGTTTTTCCCTGTTATGCGACTTGATACACTGTATAAACGCTCGCATAGTCAGCGATGTTAATGAGTATACATTTACTGCATATTTAGCCTATTCTGCTTATTATCTTTGTTACCTTATGTTACCTCACTGCTGTTTTAACTGTTTGTTAAGTAATACAACCCTAAGCATTAATTTTCTGCCTCTGCCGCATACATACTAACTCGCGGCTTGCTGTTTGGTGTGAATTGTTACCTTTATCAGCAAATTACCTTGTGTTGACAATTAGTGTCTCGCCAGATGGATTATATGTCTTATTTTTATAAATAACAAGAACTGGCTTAACTGTTGCTGTTGTTTGAAGTGTTGTCCAAGCAATATAGCCCTAAGCAATACCGTCTGAATCTGCCGCTCATATATTATTTGTGGCTTCTTGCTCGTGTAATACTGCAGACTATACCTGCACATTGCTCTATGTCGACTACTGAGTCTTGCCAGACTGATTACATGTGTTACTGTTCTAAACTACATCTTGTAGTGTATATATGCTATTATTCAGGCTGAACCCCTTTCCGTGACCTTAGCACTGCTATAGCGTTTGCCACGTGCTACTCCCCCTAAATCCCTACTACTGTAGGGCTGTCCTATAATTTAGATGTCCTGATATTTGACCTGTATGTATTGTGACTATATTACTACCTTAGTATACATATCATTTAACAAATATAGTTTTATCTACTGCTACTTTTGCTCAATGTACTCGGCCAGAATTTGCTTAGATTTACAAAGTAACTGCTCTCCATATTTAAAAATATAGTTTTAGCTACTGCTACTGTTGCTCGATATACTCGGCTAGAATGTGCTTAGATTTACAAAGTAGCTGTTCTCCGTATTATACTTGAATTAGAGCCTTGTTGCTTTAGAGTGCTTTCTATTTTATTATTCTGAACAGCGGACTAACCTCGAAGGCGTGTTGCTAATCTTGTAGTACGCTAACTTCTCTTTTTCAATTGATATGTGGTGCCTGCCTTGTTTTTTTCCCAAAGGCCCAGGAGCCTGCCACTGTAACCCTCCTTACTTTAAGTGTAACTTTCTTCTGTTGCTAATAGTGACCTCCGTGCTTTAGTACTATCTATTTTCCTAATGTTTTCCCTCTAAGTCAACCCTATCCTAAAAAGTATTCATCTTCCATGAATTTGAACACACTCTCAGAGTATCTGGCACCTAGCTCCACATCCTCTTGACCCGCTCATTCCTAACCTTTGGCTCCATGAGTATAGGAAATTGCTTTATAAACCACACAGTCATCAATATGATGCCCATAGCGGTCTAATCAAGTTGCTATTTTTACAGCTGAATTCGTATCAAATCCTGCTAAATAATAATCTAACATATTTAGACTATAGGTTTCATTAGAACAAAGAACTCCTGTATAAACTGCTCAGCCATTAAAACATGTCCATAGTGGTCTAACCAAGCAGCTTTCTTACCGCTGTCCTGCTAAATAATAACCTGACAAAATTTGCTACTACTAAAGAATATCTGTTACAAAATTATTAGTGATACATTGTCTAGTATTGTATGTCAGCTAAGGGATTTTTCCTTACAATTACTGGTACAGTTATTTATTTTGTACCCATGTAACTGTTGATGTTAAGTATTGTATGGAATTTTAAACAGTCTCAGTATTTCTCTCAAAGACCTGTACAGTATTAACTGTATGATATAGTGACTTTAAGCAATACTTATGCTAGGCAATTTTCTTTAATATAGCAATATAATTTTGTCAAGTTACTCAACATAGTGTTTTCCCTTGCTATTATTGCAGCTCCTTATCTAACCTTATATAAATTTAGTCCACTGTTTAGGCTATACATTGCTCTGCTTTTACAATAGTACCTGATACTATTTGAATTGTATAGAGTCATGAATACTATGTAGTATTACTGCTTACTATTGTAGAGTGTTTGAAACTTCCACATTTGCTTTTTTGTGCTGTCTACCTTACTACCTTCTCTTTCTCCTTATCTATAGTACTAAAACTGTGTTCCAGTCTGTCTCTGCACCAAATGCCTGCTATCTCCCAGCTGGACACCACTGAACAATAGGGCAAAGTAAAGAAAACCTCTAACAGCTCCCAAAGAGACACTTTGCTTTTGAAAGACAGTGAAAGTATGTATTGACACTGGTACACATAAACTGTTATCTAATGGTTGCAAAGACCCTTGCTTGGAAAACCAAGCCTCTCTGACAGGTTTGCCAGCAGCCATACTATTTCAAAAGCCTTTCTTCTCTGTCTTGTATTGTTTCAAAAGCTACTTCTAATCCCCTTTTCTCTCTCTCTTCTGCTTTTCCTCACTTCCACTCAGACTATCAGTCTCTAACTGGGCATCTCCCATTTGCTCCATAGTATCAGACCTCCTGGTGTCGTCTCAAACTTAGTTCCTTGCATCATAATTCAGACGTTATTTCTAAATTCCTTACCTTATTTACACTGTTCTCAGCTTGCCTTACTCTGCTCCTAGCTTTCTCAGTCTCGCCTATACTCCTTCTTTCCTTGCACTAGCCATTCCTACTACTTTCCCCTCCTTTAACATCCTGACCATCTTGCTATCAGTGTCCAAACCTGTGGCTACACTCTCTCACTCCCAGACTTACCTGCTGAATTCTTCATACTTTGCTGATTGTCTTCATCCACACTCTGCTCTCTTGTCTCTACCCGCTCCGTTCACCCTTCGGGCTCACTCTGCTCCCCTACCCTGCCCCCAGTTTCCACCCGCCCCCAGTAGACCTACACTTATACTACCGGTAAACACCCCCCCAACTAATCAGACATAATCTCTTCATTTGCATACCCAACCCCTCTCACCTCATACCACACCCACCTTTCTCAAATCTATCTTCCCCTCTACCACTTAAAGTCATAACACTATTTCTCTTCTTTACTTCTATCTACTTTCCTTTTTCTAGCTACTTTCCTTTTTCTCTCTCACCTCCCTAACCTACAAAATGTCTACATTATTCCTCCCTCCCTGTATACCTTCGAATAGTTATCTGCTTATCACTTTTACCTCCTCTTGTAACTACTTATCTCCTAACCTCCTATGAACACCCACTCCTCTCTACTCTTGTGTTTCCCTCTAAACACACCTCTTCACCTACCTCACCTTTCACTCCAGCCACCTTAAATCTCACTACCAAACCTTACTACCTACTTGCCAGATACCACAGACTTGCACACTTTAAGCTAAGCAAACAAAAAACTAAAAAATTAATTTACAACTTACATAAACAGTTCCAGCTCCAATATTTCAAACTCCTCCAATCACTGTTGGATGGGGATATTCACCCTAACCCTGGCCCACATTGCACAAATACCAATAGCTACAAAAAACATGACAAAGCTTCTTCTATATCATCTATCACCTCTACCAATTCTCTCACAATAGCTCATCTTAATGTACGAAGCATTTGTAACAAAATTTCTCAACTCCATACCCTTTTAGATGTTCACCAATTTGATATCCTATGTTTATCAGAAACATGGCTTAAACCTACCATTAAGGATAATGAAATTACCCCTCCCGGGTATAATATCTTTAGACTGGACCGCAAAACTAAAAAGGGAGGAGGCGTAGCAATTCTCTACAAAGCACAACTTCAAATTAGTATAATAAATCTGAATCTTCCTCTAGACAATAATGCAGAAGTAATCAGCTCCAAATTTCAAATCAACCCTAGTAAAGCTGTTAATATCATTTGTATATATCTCAACCCAGGAAATAACACTAACACTCTAGAATGTATCCTTAGCTTGCTGTCGAACAACCTCCCCCAAGAAACACTAGTCCTAGGTGACTTTAATATTGATTGGAATTCCTGCAATAGTATAAACCCCACCTCCCACATAAACCTATATGGCTTCACACAACTCATTAACTGTCCTACCAGAACTAATAAATCCAACAACCATGAATCCATCTTAGACTGGATTCTGATTAATACTCCCCAACAAACCTACCAGTCTGGTACCCTTCCAGATGATCTAAGTGACCATTCATTAACTTATGTCATTAGAGACAAAACCAACATAACTTTACCTGCCACTTATAGAACACTACGAACAAAAAAGCATTTTAACTCTGAACATTATCAAGCTGAACTAAAACAATGCAATTGGTCCCCACTAAAATATCTCCCCCTTAATGAAGCAGTAGATTACTTCAACTCCACATTCTTATCTATTCTGGACCAACATGCCCCAAGTCATACCATCAGAACCAAAACAAAAGTAGCATCCTGGCTAACTAATAATATTAGGCATAGAATCATTCTTAGGAACAAATCTTGGGCAAAATGGCGTACCACTAAAAATCTAACTGATCGCCAAAACTTTAGAGAGCTTAGAAACAGCACAAAAAGAGCTATCCTGACAGACAAAAAGAACTATTACCTTCAGTTGCAACAAACCACCAATAAGGAACCTAAAAAATTCTGGGCTAGTATTAATAATCTTCTATCTCCTGGTCATTCTATTATACCTAACCCCCAGGACTCTAACCCAGAGAACCCTACACAAATAGCGAATGACTTCAACTCGTTCTTCATGAATACTATCCAAACTCTTGCTAGTCATCTATCTCCTGATACCTCTAACCTACTTCCACCTACATCAAATCCACCTCCCACCCTCCACTTACAACCTGTTTCTACTTCCTTTATTTCATCACTGCTCCAAAAGTTAAAACCTACCACTCCTTCTGCAGACAAACTGCCTGCAGAATTCCTGCAGATAGGAGCCAAAGTCTTAGCCTAACCTATTTTCATCCTGATTAATAGATCTATAAAGGAAGGAATTTTCCCCTCTATCTGGAAGATATCTCATATCATCCCACTACATAAAGGGGGAAAGTCCAATGATTTTTCTAATTTTCGACCAATAGCACTCCTCTCACCAATCGCTAAAATCATGGAAAAATGTATTCACAAACAAATACTTAATCACCTTCTCAACAACAACCTACTTTCTAACTGTCAGCATGGTTTCAGACCTTCACACAGCACCACTACTGCTTTACTCTCCTTTACTAACTCCATCAACACTAACCGTAACAACAACTATCTATCATCCTCAGTCTTCATCGACCTATCCAAAGCTTTTGATATGGTGAATCATAAACTTCTACTACACATACTAAAATCTCTTGCTCTTGACCATCTTGCCTTATCTTGGTTTGCATCTTACCTAGAAAATCGTCAGCAGGCAGTACTCTGGAAAAATTCACTTTCAAATCTTCTACCTATCTCTTTAGGTGTACCTCAAGGCTCTATCCTAGGCCCTCTTCTATTTTCAATCTTTATTAATGACGTACAATCTGCTATCCCATATACTACCTGCATACAATATGCAGATGACTCTACTATAATCTGTATTGCTACCTCTCAAACAGAACTCCAGTCTCTTACTCAAAAAGCTTTTAACGCTGTAGAACATTGGTTCTCTCACCGCTGTCTACTCCTTAACCCCAAGAAAACCAAACTGTTACTTTTTTCACATACTCGTAAATCTACTCCACCATATTTCACTCTTACCTCCTCTGACGGTACTCTCATTTCTCCTGACTTGACCACAAAACTATTAGGAATAACTATTGATAATAAACTCAACTTTGACTCTCACATCAACAACACAATAAAATTAGTTAATAAAAAAATAGGATCCCTTTACAGAATCAAACCTTTCCTAACACCTACAGCAAGGTCCACCATAGCTAGATCTCACCTAATCTCTACTCTTCTCTATGCTTCCCCCATTTACACTAATCTCTCCAAAAACAACATTAAAAAACTAGCAACATCCTATTATAATATAGCTCAATTTGCAGTAGGATCTCCTTTTCAAACTCATCACTGCTTGAACTTAAAAGAACTAGGCTGGATTGAACTTCCTAACCAACTTGTACTTCAACAGCTCTTAATAGCTTATAAGATTCTATATCAGCCAGCCAACACACCAATACTTTCTAGCCTTATTTCACCATACAATAACCTGAAGCAACTACGTTCTTCAAATAAACTTCAGATTAATATTACCAAACCCAACAATTATGCAGGTGACTGTCTATTCTCCATATAACCTGCCCTCTGATATCACATCTTTGACCTCTTTCCTACTTTTTAAAAGACAGCTGAAAATTTATCTCAATAAACATTGGCTTTGCTCCTGCACTAATCCAGACTAACCTCATTTTTTCCTTCACCCTTTCCCTTGTTAACTTTCACTGCACAAAAAAAAAAAAAAACCTTGTAAATATATGTTGTCATATGACTATAGTAAAAAAAAAAAAACCTTATGTTCAATTTATATTATCTGTTTAACTTGTTATAACTACTTATGTTTCTAATGTAACCTTTTAATGCCTTATTATGATGATACTTGTTACAACTAGTGGAGCTTTTCTCCCCGGGCCTCTACTGAAAATGGACATATATCCAGCTAGACTAGCCCGGTCAACAAATGTAAAATAAAAATAAATAAAATAATAAAATAAATGTTGTTTAAAATATGTCTGTAATTTTGAACTCTGATGTTACTGTGATTATATACTAAGTATGTTCTTGTTCTTTTAGTTTTTATTATTAAATATATTTAAACCTTTTATTGTGGATTATCTTTGTAGAGCTATTTAAGTTCTGGAAGTACTTACATATTTATTTGGTGACACCGTTGGCCACTCCTAATAGCCTTCCAATTGGTCAAACTACCATTTGTATTAATAGTAACATTACACAGTAAGATTGGACACTCTTTGTTAGCTTTTAAGGGGTTCTGGTGGGAATGATAACTACCATATAGACCGGGTAGAATGGGGCATAGCTAGTAAACCTGTGCCAGCCTTTCTTTCCCAAGTGTGTGTGTGTGTGTGTGTGTGTGTGTGTAAAACAAATCTCCAAGATTGTGTGTGTCAGTTCCTTGTGCAGGGACACGAAGCACTGGCTGGACAGAGAGAGTATTGGAGGTCTTGACTTGGAACCCTGGCTAAAGACTCAACTCTATAGCTCTGCCAGTGGGGAGTCTTATTGGGGATCTGGAGAAAAAGTGAGGAAACCATCCGCAGACTGACTGTGGTCTCTGTGTGCTTGTAAGGGAAATTATGTGTGTACTTGTCATCCTCCCAATGTACGTCTCCCACTGGTGCCAGTGATGAGGATTGAGGCTCCTTGATTACTGGTACAATGGTGGGCTGCCACATTTATTGGTGGCAGTGTGGGATATCCACATATTGGGATTCAGTGGTGTGGATATTGAATTCCTGTAGTCTGTAAACAGTGATCACTAAAGAAGGTGTTTATACTCTCATTCAGCCACAGAGTGAACATTCAGAGTTTCATATCACAATAGTTTTATTTTTTTATTAGCTTAGTTAGTCAGGGAGAGCAGGCAAGGATGTCAGCAGAGTAGTATAACAAGCCGAAAAGGAGCTAATTGCTTCAGATGTGCCAAGCCAAATGATTGGTGCATGCCAACCTGACTAAAGCAGAAATTATTGCAGCCTTAGCCACAGCTACATCACAGATCAGCAACCAGGAGAACAACCAGACTGGCCTTGGGGATGTACAACTCTCAGAAAATGGACAGTTCAACCTTTCAACATAGGACTTAAAAATCCATTTGGAGTAAAAGAAACTTGAAATGGAGGCCAAACATTTAGAAATAGAATCAGTAGACAGACTGTGTTTTTTAGTGGCTGAAGAAAATGAGAGATTGCGGCAGGAGAAACAAATGGAATTAGAAGCAGCAGAGAGACTGAGACATCTGGAAGATGAGGAATATGAGAGGCGGAGGCAACATGAAAAAGAGATACTGACTCTTCACCAGAGTTATGGAGATAATGGGGAAGGGAGTAACTGAACCCCAGAAGCATCAAAGGTCAGTAAATTTTTTCCACAATTTACAGAGGGTGATAATTTTGATAGTTTTAGTCATATGTTTGAAAGGGTATGTAAATAGTATAATGTTGACCAAGGGCTCTGGGTACAGCTCCTGACCCCCTTACTCCATGATAAAGCTGTAACTGCTATTTTTAAATTGTCTGATACTGATTGCTTAAATTATAATACTGTTAAAATTGTTTGAGTGCTTTAAGTTAACAACTGAAGCTTATAGAAAAAAGTTTTGTGAGCATAGATGCAAGGCAGATGAAAGTGTGTCTGAATATATTGCTGACTTAAGCACTTATTTTCATAGATGGGTGAGTGGATATCAGGTCTCCACTTTTGAAGAGCTAGCAGACCTTTTGGTGAGTCAACAAGCCCTTAGAACTTTGCCTGAGGACATATGAATCTGGGTAGCAGATAGGGAATGTAATATAGCAGATGAGTTGGGATAAAGAGGAAGAACTGTACCTAGAGACCTAGAGGGTGAGAGAATACAGCAGTTAGTAGGGCCCAGAGCCTACCATCTGGCAATTCTAGCCATAGCCCACAATATTCCCTTTGCAGGACATATGGGTATAAAGCATACAAAGATAAATATTATGCAGAACTTTTATTGGCCTGGGATTTCCACGGATGTAGCAGGGTACTGCAGGACCTGTTAGCAGTGCCAAAAGATAGGCAACAAGCAGAGCATCACTACACAGGAAAGGGATACCCAGTGCTGCTCATGAGTCTAAGGGAGTCCATGGTGGGCAGCCTAAACCACCCAAACAAAGTCCACTAGTAGCAGGACATGCCACTAGTTCAGGTACACAGCCAGGACCAAGGGTTAAATGTTTTAAATGCAAACAGTGGGGCCATGTTGCATACAGATGTCCATGGAAGTAGGATTGAGAACAAAAGATGGGAGATCCAGTAAGTGGGAATGACAGAATGCCAGCAGTAAGTTGTCTGGAGACAACAAGGGTACCAAACCACCACAAGAGGTTATATCCTCTCTTAGTAGATGAGAAACAGGCCACTGCTAAGAGAGACTCATCCTCTGACCTAACCATTGTGAAGCCTGCAATGGTAAGAGGAGCACTACTTGCTTGGGCAGTCTACTCCAGTCAGAGCTTTAGGAGGGACCCCCATTCCAAATACCTTTGTCTAGGGGTCACCTTGACTGGGAGGGTGGAAAAGGAAGCAAGTATGTAGGTGTGTTTAAGGATATCCCTGAAGATGTCCTGATATGGAATGATTTTGATAATCATAGGATCATAGGAGATTACTAGGCTAATGACCCTGGGGCCCTTACAAGTCTGGCCAAGAGTTTATCCCCAAAAAAGAAACCTCAATCAGCACTTGTCGCCCTGCCAATGAGGGACAAATGTGGAACCCCTGGGACAAATTTATGGTTTCCCATCCACTCATCAAGGTTGTGTTTGAAGAGGGTCAGTGAGGTACTCTGTGACATGTATGTATGGGAAGTCTAGTCCAGAGACTGGGCAGCCTCTGGGAGACAAACCTGTCTTTCCAGCAGGTTTTGTTATTGTCCCATATTAGATTTAAGCCTACCAAGTGGGTAATGCGCAAGGAGTTAGACTTACGGATATGGAGCATCTCCAGTAGGGCAGGGTCTGAGATTGCCTTGTAGGCAAGACACAGATCTCCTCTTAGCAATCTGTATGATACTGAGTAGAGTGATAATGATTTAAGCCTGTCCATGTAGGATAGGTGTTGGAGGCCATGGATTCTCTTTGTGAGGTATTTCTGTGGCCTTTCCAGTTGGGGCAGGTGTTTGGAGAGGTACATACCAAACTGGGCATTGTACTCAATTATTGGTCTAATAATGGAGGAGTACAGAGAGGTAATAACCTCCTTTTTTCTGGATGCAATCCCTTTACTTATGAGATGAACCAAGTAAAAGGCTTTTCTGACCACAGTCGCCACATGATAGTTGAATGTGAGATTGTTGTCAACCTGAGTACCCAGGTCACTCACCACAGTTTGTGCACTTAGGGGTTTGCTGCTGATGTGGTAATCAGTACGGGCCATGATTTGCTGAATGGTATGATAATATACTTTTTTGCATTTAACTTAAGGCCATAACTTAGGCTCCAGTCATTTGTAGCTGTGAGACCCACTTGCACTATGTTAACATCAACTGGGGCATCAATGACAGCACCCAACTTACGGTCATCAGCAAACTTGGTCAGCCACAGGCCCTTTATCTTTACCTGGACCTCTAAGAAGTATATGCCAAACAGTAGGGGTTCCAGGACAGATCCCTGGGGAACACCATTACTGACAGGTCCACTGTCAGAAATAGCAGCACCGATTTTGACCTTGTGGGTAATATCTGTGAGCCAGTTGGCCACCCATCTGATTAAATAGGGATTAACATGAAGTTGTGTTAACTTTTTGATGATGTCTGAGTGAGAGATTGTGTTAAAGGCCTTAGCCAGGTCAAGGTAAGCTGTATGTACTAACTTTCCCTTATCCAGGGCCTTGGTGACAGTCTCAAAGAAGTCAGCTAGGTTCAATAGGCAAGATCTGCCCCAAATGAATCCGAATTCTGGTGGGGTTGAGTGGTTGGAGATTGCCTATGTCCTTGTTTATGAGATCCATAATAATGCGCTTCATGACTTTACAGATCAGACTTGTCAAGCTAATGAGTTGATAGTTACCCATGTCAGTAGTGGCACCACCTTTGTGCAAAGAGATGACAATGGCAGTTCTCCACTCTGCTGGAATGAAGCCTGTAGTTAGGCTGTGGTTGAATAGGGTACACAATGGTGAAGCTATTTCTTTCTGGAGATGGTGTAGAATACATCCTGGATACTATCAGGTCCCATGGAAGCTGTGTTCTTTGCCTTGGATAGGGCCTTTAACACTTGAACTACAGAGATGCGAGGTATGGGACAAGTATCAGGGATGTCAACTGGGACTTTGGGGGATGATAAGAGGTGAAGTTTGTGGTGAACCTATCAGCCAGCAGTTGGCCTAGTCTGCAGTATCAGTATAAGTGGTACCATTAAGTACTAGTTCAGAACAAACTTGGGCTTTGCCATGGAGGTTCCTAACATAGCTGAAGAAGGACTTGTGGTTTCCCTTTGTTTTGGACTCTAGCTTCAACTCATAATTGGCTTTGGAGGTTTTCACTAGTGATCTAATTTGCTTGTTGAGACAGAGGAGGGAATTTTTCAATTTAGAATTTGTTCGTTTTTACCCTTGGACAACAGTTTGTTCCTTTTGTTGTAAAGCCTGTTGATAGAGGATGTCTACCAGACAGGTTTGTGTTTCCTTGAGGAGCAGATTTTAGTTTTGTTGGGTATGGCTGAGTCCATGCAGTTGTACAGGTGCTAGTATACTGCACTGGCGTACTGTTAAGCATAGTTGTTTGCATCATCTGAGGGGAGCGGTGGTGTGAAGTTGCTGATACCCTCCCTTAGGAGGTTGCAGTCAGCTTTTGAGAAGTTTTTAGCCTGGTTATGGCTGGGGAGGGGTTGGGTGGGATAGAAACTTCAAATGAGACAGACCGATGATTTAATTTCAACAGGGAAGAACATACTATGGGAGTGGTGCAGTGGTCACCCATGTTGGTGAGAACAAAGTTCATTATTTTTCTCCCCTTGTGGAGGATAAGACCATCAATTCTAATGCACTAGATCAACTGAATTCAAGGAATCATTGGGTGAGTACATTAGTGCAGGAATAGTTCACCCAGTCTATGGTGGGGTAGTTGAAGTCACCAAGGATCAGGGTCTTAGGGGGTACCTTGATGGGTCAAGTAGGACCAGGTAGGAGGTGTGGGTGTCATGGGACATGGAAAGGGCTCTATAGCTGGCTATAACTTGGATGGGTGTTTTGCCAACTATCAGTTGCACCTGGAGTAATTCCAGTGCATCATGTTGGTAAACTAGTCTGGAGGTGTGCCTGTCATTAATGAAGATAGATACTCCACCACCCTTAGTCTTTCCAACCTCATTCTGGGGTCAGAAAGTGTGGAATGAAGTATAGCCTGGTAAGGCAGGGGTGCTCTCTGCATCCCTGAACCAAGTTTCCATGACTGCACAGACATTGGCATCTTGCCAGAGTGAGGAGAGCCTCTACTGAGTGCATTTTCAGATTAAGGTTCCTAGCATTGTGCAGCAAGACCTTCAATTTGTTTTTTAACAGATCTTTTATGTTGGAAGATTTGTCTTTGGGATGTGGCCTAAAAAAAGCATGATGGGGAAGCCAAGAGCTTTGGCCAAGATCTGGAACCCCAGGGTTGACAAGTGGAGGCCGTCCCTGGCAAAGCATCGTGGCCTGTCAACCATGTCATCCCAGGCAGACAGATACTCAATCCCTTTAGAAAGACACCAGAAAATAAGCCAATTGTTGAAGTCAAGCATTTTTTGTTGGTATTGTGGTATCATTCTTGGTGAAGGTAGAGTGCTGCTTAGGGCTAGGGTCATACCTGCCTGGAGCACATACTCTGAGAGCTCAATCATGTCTCTCTTCATATAGTCCAGCGAGGTATGTCTCAAGTTGTTCACACCAACATGGACAATGACAGAGTCATACTTGTACCTGTTGTGGAGAGACTTGAGTGCATGTGTGATGTGTCGGATTCTAGAGCCTGACAAATAGCTGATGATGACCTTCTTGTTGAGTCTGGTGAGGGGCACATTGGTGTGCTCACTATTGAGTCACCAATGATTAGTATGTTTGGTTTATTGATATGCCTTATGGGCTGTGTTGGTTTATTGTTATGCCTATTGGTCTGTGCTTGTGGGACACTGGTGCGCTGACTACTGTGTGTGACGTGATTGGTGTTGTGTGTGGAATGTTTGTGAGTTTATTTGTGTTTTGGGGGTCTTTGTTGTTTAGGTAAGTTTTTGTTGAGGACCCCTGCATAGGTGGGTATGTGGTTCTGTGATGTGGGTGATGTGGTGCTTGTACTGGCAATCTCCTCTTTGTCAGGAGTACTGACTGTGGAATGAGACAGCATGGATTCCAGCTTACTGATGTAGATGCATCTCTCACAAGTTGAAGAATTATATGCTAGGAGAAGAGGACTGTCTGTGAACATGAGGCAGTTGCCACACTGTCCCAGTATGCCCATGTCAACCAGGCTGGCAGGAGAAACTGATAGGAATTGTCCAGACATAGTGTTCTCAGTAGTTGGCAGACTTATGGAGAACACGGTTTGATAATGGGTTTGTCTGCAAAAACCCTAAATGTAAAATAAATTCCTGAAGTACAAGTGCTACAACCAAAACTAAAATGCTCAGAATAGTAAACAGGCTACTAACAAGCAGTAATAAGCTGTGTGCATGCGGTTACACACAGACAGGCTTGGAGACAAGCATGTGGGTCTGGTAGCCCGGGGGGACCCAGGCAGACTGCACACTTGAAGCCAAGACTGGTGAGGTGGCTACTTCAGGGAGGGAGCTACCCTCTAGCAGTGAGACTGAAGGTGAGCCACAGTTTCTTGTGGGTATAGATTTTCCCTTGGACAGAGGGACTGCATGAGCAGACATGAGTAGCAGTATCCAGGCTGACAGTGAGGCATCACTGCCAGAGAATACCAGACTCCCTGTGGAAGGGGAGCTGGGAAGGGTTACAAAGAGAGTACTGAGACAGCCTCAGCTCTCAGACCCTACATTATAGGACTTGAGGGAGGTAGCCAGAGAGGCACCTGATTTTCAAGGGAAGTGGAATCTGTATACTAGGCCAGAGGGTTACTGTATAGAGAGTGGACTCCAGAGGGCAGGCTAGAGGGTGAGAGAATACAGAAGTTGGTAGTTCCCAGAGCCTATGTCTGGCACTTCTAGCCATAGCACAGGATATTCCCTCTGCAGGTTATATGGGCATAAATCATACAAAGAGACATATTATGCAGAACTTGTATTGGCCTGGGATTTCTAGAGATGTAACAAGGTACTGCAAGACCTGCCAGCAGTGCCAAAAGGTAGGCAAGGCAGGAGACAAGGTCAAAGCTCCTTTGATGCCTTTGCCTGTGATTGAGGAGCCATTTCAGAGGGTAGCTATGGATATTCTGGGGCCTCTGAATACCCCAAGTTCCACAGGAAAGAGGAATATGCTAGTGATTGTAGATTATGCTACCCAATACCTTGAGGTGGTGGCCCTGTCCCCATTGAGCAGAAAATGTGGCAATTCTTTGTTAGAGATTTTCAGCAAGGTAGGTTTCCAAAAAGACTGACTAACAGAGGTACCAATTTCATGTCAGACCTGCTGGCTTGTCTGTGGGAGCAGTGTGGGGTGAAGCACATAAAGACCACCCCTACCAGCCCCAGACTAATGGTCTGGTGGAGAGGTTAAACTCTACACTAATGACCATGCTACATGCATTTGCAGACTAGTTTAAGAGGGACTGGGACAAATATTTGCCCCATCTGTTGTTTGCTTACAGGGAGGTACCCCAGGAATCCACAGGTTTTTCACCCTTTGTGTTACTGTATGGGCATAGGGTGAGGGGACCTCTAGATTTGATTTATGATGAGTGGGAGGGTGAGTGTGAACCCCACAAGGAGTCTGTTGTGGCATATGCCCTAAACCTCAGGACAAGGCTCAGGGAACACATGGGCTTGTCCCAGGAGTACCTGACAGAAGCCCAACAACAGAAAAAAGGTCTGGTATGGCAGGAATGCTGGAGCTAGAAAGTGTGTTGTGGGGCAGCAGGTTATGGTTCTCAATCCTGTCAAACACAACAAGCTGCAGGCAGCTTGGGAGGGACCCTTCAAAGTGGTAAAGGAAGGTCAGTGATGTTAACTACATGGCAAAACTGCTAGGCAGGAGGCAGGGGCCCAAACTTTACCATGTTAACATGATGAAGCCTTACCATGATAGGGAGGCTCTGGTGCTAAATATTTGCAGTAGAAGGCAGGAGAAGTCTGAGGGGGATCTATGGCTGCAGGGAACCAGCCAGCAAAATCCCAAATTAGTATGGTGGAGCCTAGGAATGCAGGCATATGATATGATAGTGCTCACTGTAAAGGGGTCAACAATACAAAGGCAGATGGGATCTCAAGACAGGGAATGGGGCAGTGTATTCACAGATAGGTTCATCCATCTCAAGCAACATATCTCAAGGGTCACTTGTAAAACTAGCTTGAGTCTTCTAGAGGGGAAGAAATGTCATTAAAGGAGATAAAGCCAGCCCAGCTATTTGGAATTCTATAGATAACAATTTTTCATTTGTGAATATCAACATGATTCTTACAAGATGCTTGTGTTACAAATTTATAACTGTATGTCATATGTATATCAAACTGCTTGAAGGTGTTTGAAAAGTTCTTGAAATGTAATGACACCATGCCCTACCTATTGTAACTGTTTAGATGTATATATATTTTAACAATGGAAACTGGAATACAGATGGTTAACATCAGAAAAATAGTTGAAATTAAATTACTTTATGGCCAGGCCATAAAAAGATGTTATATGTTCATCGGCAAGTACTAGGCTATCTGCCTGAGGGCATCATTAAGCCTAGACAGAATGTGTTGGCTTTCACTGCCCCCCTTAGATTAGTTCCCTGTGCCTCTGTATAGGTTCATAGGTAAGTACTAGGCTATCTGCCTGAGGGCAATATCTTTCAATTTCAGTGCAGCAAGAGACACAGGGTCAAAAACTAGGGAGCTTTCTGTATTGTATTGAAAGTTTTTTATTGTTTTATGACTTCCACCATTTGCCAAAGATCTGAGATCTATGTATTTTCACAGGTAGATGCTAAATACTTCTACCTTCCAGCAGTGGGGTGTTTCACCTGGGATCGAGTCAGATGACAATAAATGAGGTCATTCTGCAAGCTATCCCAGCAGTAATATTTGAGATATTAATTTCAGAACTCTCTGAGAGAGAGACACCTTTCTGCATTCTGTCTTGGACCTGATAACATCAAGATCCATTCATCACATTTGCCTTGCTTTAAGTAAGTTAACTAGGGTATGGTATTTTTCTTAGATATAGTCAGGAATATAGCAAAGCTTAATTTAGTTGTATTTATTTATTTGAGACTGTCTTGCAATGTTTTAAATATTTCCTATGATTTTGAACTCTGATGCTACTGTGATTATATACTGAGTATTTTCTTGTTCTTTTATTATTTATTATTAAATATATTTAAACATTTCATTGTGGCTGATCTTTGTAGAGCTATTTCAGTTCTGGCAGTACTTGCATATTTATTTGGTGACACTGTTGGCTACTTCTAATAGCCTTGCTCATGGTCAAACTACCATTTGTATTAATAGTAACATTACACAGTAAGATTGGACATCCTTTGTTAAGGGCCTTAAAGTAGCTGATAAGAGGTTCTGGTAGCAGTGATAACTAGCTTATAGGCAGAAGGGGATGTAGCTACTAAATCTGTGCCAGCCCTTCCCAGGTGTGTGTGTGTGTGTGTGTGTGTGTGTGTGTGTGTGTGTGTGTGTGTGTGTGTGTGTGTGTGTGTGTGTGTGTGTGTGTGTGTGTGTGTGTGTGTGTGTGTGTGTGTGTGTGTGTGTGTGTGTGTGTGCGTGTGTGTGTGTGTGTGTGTGTGTGTGTGTGTGTGTGTGTGTGTGTGTGTGTGTGTGTGTGTGTGCAACAATTCTCCAAGAGTGTGTGTATCTACTACCGGGGCAGGGACACAAAGCACTGGTTGGATAGAGAGAGTGTTGGAGGACTTGGCTTGGAACCCTGGCTAAAGACTCAGCTTTGTAGCTGTGCCAGTTGGGAGTCTTTTTGGGGATCTGGAGAAAGAGGAAGAAACCAGCCCCGGACTGACTGTGGTCTCTGTGTGCTCTTAAGGGAAATTGCACTTGATGCAGAGAGCTGCATCTGGAAATGCTGTGTGTGTACTTGTCATCCTCCCAATCTACATCCCCCACTGGTGCCAGTGGTGAGGATTGAGGCTCCTTGATTACTGGTCCAGTGGTGAGAAGTCACACTCATGTTGATGCAAAATGACAGACTTGTACATAAAAAAAAAAAAAAACGTAAGTTATTACTCATATTGCAGTATATCTGTAAAAAGGAAGTACAGAATGAGAGCAAATGTTCAAATAACATTAAACTGCATTGGGGTGAAAGGAGTCATTGATAGTGAAAAAACTAATCTGGAAAAGGCAAATGGAGAGATATGCCATTCAAATTTTGCTGTAGAAGTTATACATCAGGAACAGTGGAATACATTACAATAAGCATATATGGATATAAGTAATCATATTATATATACAGTTAAATTGCCTTGCACTAAAATGTTTTTGTTTCTTTTTCTTAAAGCTTATTAAGGCGTAATATGTTTGCACTTCATTTGGTAGAACTTTCTAAATGATTGTAAAAGCTACATGAATGCTGTATCCTAGTTTATAAGCTTCTCTTCCCAAACAGATAGGGGTCATATTTCCACCTAAATAATGACCACTCTTGGCCAGCTTTCAGCCCAATTGGTCAGTAGGCACTAGCAATAAAAAAATTAACTTCAGAGATGGCTCACACAAATAAACTGGGGGGGGGGGGTTCAAGTGTGGATGTAAACATATCTTAACAAAGAAAGTGCTTTGATTAATAATTGCACTATTAAGTCCAAAAGTCACTACACTTGTAACTCCACAGGGGTCATATATGCAGCTTTGTGTAATTAATGTAATAGTTTTTATATTGGGAAGCCTTACAGAAAACAAAAATATTGAATTTACGGGCATACGCTGGATATTAAAAATAAAAATGTCAACAACACACTATTCAAACACATCACCATGTTTCCTCTGAAATTGTTTCCCAATTTTTTGTAGTTGATGAAGTGTTTAAGGATCCTAGAGGGGGGCTGTGGACTGATTTAACTAAATACAAGGAATAGTTTGGCAGATCAAATTAAATGCCTACCTACCACCAGGTTTGAATGATCATTTATCCATTACCAGTGTATTATGGCTTCACTCATATGAAGTCTAAACTATGCAAATTTTTCATCATTTTATTTTTTGTTAAACATTTCACTATTGGTATTATAGGTTATTATATTCTATTAAGGTCTGTGAAACTTTTATTATACTAAGTAATTTACCAGTTTGAGGGAAAAATAGCACCAACCAACATGGTAAAATAAAACTTAGAAAACTGAAAACATGCTAGAAGAACTTAAGAAAGACTTCTTCAGAACAAATGACCAACCTTACACACTCATTTAAACTAAGAAAAATAATTAACCATCCGATGACTAGCCAAAGCTAATTAATTAATGAAAACTAATGAATAATTAAAGAAATAATACTTACAATGTTATAATATATATATATGTATATATATATATATATATATATATATATATATATATATATATATATAAGTTTTAAGATATATCAAAACATAAAATTAGTACTAACATCTGTCTTTTAAAAGACATTTAATGTTTAATGTCTCATTCAAACCTGGAATCCTTTCTGCATTAAAAAACACTTGCTATTTAAGCTCTTTTGTTTCTAAGGCAGCGTTAAATTCTGTAATATAGGGTACTTGGCTCACAAAGTCCAGGACAAAGAAAACAAATTTCATAAAATCTCTACATTCATTAATGTGTTTAGCTAAAGCATTGTTAAAGTCTTTTTTTCTTTATAGCTAAAAGATGTTTATATATCCTTTTTTATAATGTGCTGGTGGTTTTCCCCACATATACATTGTTAAAATTTGTGCAGGAAGCTAAATAAACTATCCCTGAACTTTTACAATTAAATCTATCCTTACTGTAAACTGTCTTTTTAATGTGTCCAAAGTAAATACTTGTGGATGAATCAATAAATCTGCATTGTTTACAGTTATAACATGGCTACACCACCCTAAGACTGCTGGTACCACTAGAAACAGATGATTCACCCATTTCCAACGTGAATTTAATACTAGCCACATTTTTATAAATAAAAGAAGGGTGGTCTCCCAATAGTCTTGCTAGGTCACTGTTCCCTAAAATGACCTTCCAGTTGTTAATTAATGCTTGTTTGACTTCCTGTGAGTCAACACAAACAAAAACAGGGAAGACACAATTCATGGATGTACAATCCATTTGTTTGAGATCTTTAGCAGTAAACCCACTAATTAAAACTGAAGAAAATCTGTCTATTCTTGCTTTTCTGATTTCACCTTTAATAGACAATAACTTCTCATATGGGTATCCTCTCTGAACAAACATAGAAATCAGTTTATCTTCTCAGTGAAAAATACATCATCAGAAATAAGTCTACTCAGATGGATGATTTGCCCATATACCAAATTAATCTTCATGAATGTCGGATGCTTACTATGATAGTGCAAAAAATGATTAGTATAAGTGTCTGTTCTATAAATAGTACTAGAAAATATTTTATTACCAACACCCATTGTAATACAATGGTCTAAAAAATTGACTTTGTTGTCTGCACTGTTCAATTCTAATTTTAGTTTTCCACCATTAAAGTTAATCATCTAGAAAAGAGTGTAGTTGTTCACTAGACCCATTCCAGATGAAAAACAAATCATCTATATATATCGCCTGTATAAAGACATGTTTGAACCCTTCCAATTTAGTCAAGACTGACAACTCCCATCAGCTCAAAACTAAATTAGCAAAAGCTGGTGCAAATTTCACACCCATGGCAACCCCACATGTCTGTCGATAAATTTTCTGATTAAAAAGGAAGAAATTGTTTTTCAACACCAAGTCTAACAGAAGATCTATGGTGCTGATCCTAACATCCCCAAATGTGGTATGAGTAGTCAAGAAATTCCTAACAAATTTGGTACCCAATGCCTGGTCAATTGACATATAAAGTGAAGTAATGTCTATAGTGACCAATAAAGTTTCAGAACCTAAAAAAAAATCGTAATTTTTCAACAAAGCTAAAAACTGCCATGAATCTCTCAAAAATAATGTGTTTTTGATACAAGGGGATTCAATAAATGTTCTATCTAATATGATATTGTCACTGTTTTACCCTTTTTAGCTGAAACTATAGGTCTAAAAGGTGGATTATTCAAATATTTATGGATCTTTGATACTCCAAATAAAGTGCCCAGTAAAGGTTCTTCCATTCAAAAGTGGCTAACGTAATGTAATTTCTGTTCAATAAATCCATTAAACAATTATCAGTATGCCCCAAACATTTCTTAACCAAATCTTTATTGACTATGTGATAATTGTTTTGTCTTTTAACAATTTGTTCATACAAATATTGTAATCAGAAACATTCATAACAACCATACCATTCCCTTTATCAGCTTTCATAAACCGATATTTGTGACATTTTCTTAGGGAATTCAAGGCTGAAAATTCATGCACATTAAAACCATCAAAATCATACTTAAGATTCAGCTTTCTAAAATATAATTTGAGGTCAATGACTGTATCAGTTAAAGGGACCCTAACTAAGAGGACAAACAAAAAACCTTTCTCTAGTACTTTCAATTGTTCATCTGTAAGTTGTAAATCACTAAGATTATATACCTTACTTAAAGAGCCTACCTCTTGTGGCTTTTCTCTTTCTTCTTGGGGCATGAATTCCCCTTTTCCTTGTTTTTCCTCCCATTGCTGTTCTCCACTGATGACGTTGGCTGAAAAGAAGATTGGGAACACCCCCACCTTCAATATCTCCATTAAAACCATTTGATTCAACACTTTCTCTCTTGTTATTAATAGAGCCCCCATTGTTCTTTAATTCATTACCATGTTCTTGAACCATATCATTTTCCACAGTTATTTAAAACTGACAGACCAACATTATTTTTGTTATTAAGATTGTAAGCTGAATTATTAGCATAAGCAGCAGAATCATGTGCTAGCTTATTACATTTTTTTGGATATTAAAGTAGCTATGTGTCTCTGCAGTTTTGGTTGAATGTTGTTATACAACGCTTTGTAACAACCAAAATTTCCATCATTTAATATTAAAGTGTTCAAATCAGTCACTTCTTTTTTTTTTTACTTGTTCAACTTTCAAACAATTATGTTTAATTTATTTATTTATTTGTTTATTTATTTATTTAAATTTATTGACTGGGAGTGTCCGACTGGATGTAGGTCCATTTTCAGCGGAGGCCCGGGGAGAAAAGCTCCACAGTAAAATAAACAGACAGTAGTTACATTGGATTACATAGCGATTAACAATTTAACATAGCAATTACTTACAACATATTTACAGATTAAGAACATAGTACATCAGTAGACAACTAGAATCTTTATCTGTGAAGTACATAACAGACATTGTTACAATGAGAAGTTCCTGCTGTATAATAAGTACTAGGCTTATGAGCATCTGAGCTTGCTATAATCAAGGTAGTTAGTGGAGAGGAAAGAAAGGTAGTGGTTGGATGGGGTGGATGATATTAGAGTGGGAATTGCAAGGGCATAGCCAGCATGTTTTTAGGTGCGCTTTTAGTAAAGTTTTGAAGTGGGTGCATGATGGTACGGAGGTAATTGTGGGTGGGAGTGAGTTCCATAATTTGACTATGGCGCAAGAGAATAGTGCTTCACCAGCAGAGTTATTGGCTTTAGTGATCTACAAGTGATTTTTGTTGCTGGATCTTAGTGGTCTGGTGGTGTGATAGGGTTGGAGTAGATTCTGGAGGGATGGGACATTTAGTGGATGGTTTACTAGTTTGTGGGCGAGTGAGAGTTGATACCACTGAAGGAGGTGAGGGAGTTCAAGCCAGCCCAGTTTAGCAAGTGAGAGACAGTGGTGACTAGGGTAGGATGCCCCTGTGGCGAATTTGGCGATTTTGTTGTAGCAGGTCTCTAGCTTGTTTAGATCACATTGCCTTAGGTTGGTATATATTGGAGAGGCATAAAGTAGGGTGGAGATAAGGTGGGAATTTGCTATTGAAATCTTTGCGGCTTTGGTGAGAAATTGCTTATTTCTGTATAACACTCCTAGTTTTTTGTGGACTTTTTTGTGGTCATGGATAAGTGAATGTCAAATTTTAGTTTATTGTCTATTTCCACTCCTAGCAATTTGGTGTGTTCAGTTGGGTATATAGTGGTGTTGTCATTTGCTGTGATGTTAAAGTGAGAGTTGTTTTGAGTATGTTTGGTGGGTTGGAAGATGAGTAGTTTAGTTTTGTTTGGGTTGAGTATTAATTGGGCATCGGATAACCATGTTTCAACAGAGGAAAAGGCTTCCTGTGTGACTTTTTGCAGTTTGGGTAGGGACTGGGCTGAGCAGATGATGGTCGAGTCATCTGCATATTGTATGAGTGTGCCATGTTTGGTGGCAGAGGCTAGATTATTGGTGTAAACAGAGAAGAGTAGGGGTCCAAGGATGGATCCTTGGGGAACCCCTATGGAGACAGGTAGTTGGGGAGATATGTCATTCTGCCATACAACGGATTGTTGGAGGTCAGACAGGTAACTCTGAAACCAGTTGGTGACTGATTGTGAGAAGGATAGGTTATTGAGGACAGAGATAAGTTGTTTGTGTGGGACCATGTCAAATGCTTTAGATAGGTCTAGGAAAGTAGCAGAGGAGAGATAGCCATTGTTTTTATGCTGAAGGATAGTGTTAGTAAAGGAGAGTAAGGCAGTGGTGGTGCTATGGTTTGGTTGGAAACCATGCTGAGTACTGGAAAGGAGGTTGTTAGTAAGGAGGTAGTCTGAGACCTGAGAGTGTATGCATCTCTCTAGTATTTTGGAGAGTGGAGAGAGAATAGCTATGGGGCGGTAATTGGTTAGTTCTGCGGAAGGTCCGCCTTTGTAGAGGGGAATTATATGTGATACTTTCCACAGTGTGGGAACGTAACTTTCTGACAGAGATCGGTTAATCAAGATAGATACTGGGTAGGCCAGAGCATCAGCTGTGATTTGTAGATATTCACTTGGGAGGTTGTCTGCTGCTAATTTGGTGGGTTTAAGTTTAGTTAAGAGTTTTTTTATGTTGGAGGTAGGTACAGGAGAAAAAGAGAAGGCAGTGGGGAGATTACTAGTTGAAGGTGTGGGTTGGAGGGGAGGGGGGTTGTGTTGTTTAGCTAGTGATAGTATGGTTTGGGTGAAGTGTGTTGAATGAGGTAGCAATATTTTCTGAGAAGTGAGGGATGTTAGGAGGAGGGGTACTGACTTTACCTGGGTGGAGGATGGAGTTTATGGAGGACCAGAATTGTTTGGGGCTGTGTTGTCAGGAGTCTAGGGCAGACTGGTAGTACTGGAATTTGTCCTGTTTTATTAGCTTTTTGACTCTATTGCGTAGTTCTAGGAATTTCTGTCTAGCTGAGGGGGTTTTGTTTAATTAACAGCTTCAGGGCTTTGATGCCCATTTTATTATATATTTCGACCAATTCCATATAGATGCAGTCAGAAAAAGTGATCCCATATCGAAATGATAACATCTGAGGCCAAAAGGAACTTGCTGATGTTCAACACAAGTCTGTAAATAAAAATTGTCATACTCGAGTGAATGCAGCTTAAAAAGTTTCTTTTCAAGTTGAAAAATATTAGACTTACAGTTCAGATGTACCACAACAGTCCGTTGTGCTTCATTTGTAAAAGGATTGTCTTAAGATTTCCAATGGTCTCAAAAGGATTAACCAAATTGGCATGAAAAAAATCTCTGTTCCACAAGCCAAAATCCTCTAATAGAATCACTTCTGGAACTGTCAGAAGAGCATTTCCAAGTCTGCATCACTGCACCAACTTGCTGAGCAAGCTGCACATTGTTAATAGAAGAACCATTGATCTTATTAAGTAAGGCTTGCACCTTATTAATATCTGTAGTAAGACTCTGACAAAACAGAAGTCAGTTCTTCAGGAATACTGTGCACACTCAAATCAAGGCTGTCATCTGAACCACTCACATCGAGTGACATCGCAGTAGAGTGCCCAATAAACCCACTGCCAGAAGCCATAGCAGCCGTGAAAAGTCCCAATAGTGGTAAAAATGACACACTGAAAAAAATACCACCAACCAAAATGATAAAATAAAACTTAGAAAACTGAAAATGTGCTAAAAGGACTTTAAAAAGACCACTAGAGCCAGATAATAATATTTAGCATTTTCATTCATTTTAATGTCACAAATTTCTTCAGAACAAATGACCAACCTTTCACAGACTTATTTAAATTAAGAACAATAATCAATCATCCAATGACTAGCCAAAGCTAATTAATTAATGAAAACTAATGAATAATTAAAGAAATAATACTTAAAATGTTATTAAAAAAAAAATATATATGTATATATATATATATATATATATATATATATATATATATATATATGGTTTACTATCAAAAAATCGAAAATGAAAAAAAAAGTGTATGAAACTTCGACTTTTAACATCGGAAATGAACATTTCCGTATGTACCTAATGTCAAAAACAGCTAATTGTTGAAAATGTCGCTCACGACATTTTGGACAATTAACAGCACTCCCACCCTTCCCTTAACTCCCTACCTAACTAGCTTAAACTCACATCTATGCAGGGGGGCAAGCCCCCCTGCACCCCTAATGGCTGCGCCCCCACACCCCCAACTTAATATTCAAACTCCGAGATCGCACTACAGTGAAGAAAGGGATGTATTTCCCTAACCGCACTGTACCGCGATCCCCTTACATGAGCGAACTTTATAACGTTATAATTGCGAATGCACAGTCCATTCGCAATGATAACATTCGCTCACATAACCTGCCGAACTATGAAGTATTCGAACATATGTTGTTCGAATACTTCATAGCCGTGCAATTGCACGGCGGCATTTTGATAGTAAACCATATATATATATATATATATATATATATATATATATATATATATATATATATATGGGTCTACCTGATAATGCTGAAACTGCAAAATGCCGACAACGAAGATTGACAATGGAGTGGAGATGATCGACGGTTGAAAATCCTGACGCTGAGAACACCGACATGATAAGGTAAGTATGGGGTTAGGGTTAGGGGCAGATTAAGTGAGTTAGGGTTACGGTGCGGGTCAGGTAAGTATGCGATAGTGACAGACTGTGGGGTTAGGGGCAGATTAAGTGAGTTAGGGTTAGGGCGTGGGTTAGGTGAGTGTGCAATAGTGGCGGACCTTAAGGTTAGGGTTTGGGTTAAGGTTAGTGCATAGAGAGTTGTGTATGTAAGGTTTAATGTACGTTTGTAAGGTTTTTGGTGTGCTTGTGTTGTGTGTGTGCTTTTTGGACAGGGTATTTGTTTTGTTTGTTGATTGTCGGGATTGCGGTTTGTCGGGCATGTGAAGTTTCATGTTTTTGAACTTTCAGTTTTGTGGTGTCGGTGATTTGGTTGTCAGTGTTTTCGCGTGTCGGTGTTATCGGGTAGACTTATATATATATATATATATATATATATATATATATATATATAAAACACTGAAGTTGAAGATATATCAAAACATAAAATTAGTAGTAACATATTGTTACAATTTCTGCAGGAAGCTAAATAAACTATCCCTGAACTTTTACAATTAAATCTACCCTTACTGTAAACGTTTTAATGTGCCTTCCATGTTCCTATTTGTGTTGACTCACAGGAAGTCAAACAAGTATTATTTAACAACTGGAAGGTCATTTTAGAAAACGGTGACCTAGCAAGAATATTGGGAGAGCACCCTTCTTTTATTTGTAAGAAAGTGGCAAGTATTAAATCCATGCTGGAACTGGGTGAATCATCTGTTTCTAGTGGTACCTGCGATCCGAGGGGGGTGTACCCATTTTATAACTGCAAACAATGTAGATTTATTGATTCAGCAACAAGTATTTACTTTGGACACATTAAAAAGACAGTCTGAAAATGTCATACATCTTAAACTTCAATGTTTATATATATATATATATATATATATATATATATATATATATATATATATATAAAATAACATTTTAAGTATTATTTCTTTAATTATTCATTAGTTTTCATTAATCAATTAGCTTTGGCTAGTCATTGCATGATTGATTATTGCTCTTAGTTTTATTGCTTAGTTTAAAAAGTCTGTGTAAGGTTGGTCATTTGTTCTGAAGAAGTTTGTGACATTAAAATGAATGAAAGAACTAAATATTATTATCCGGCTCTAGTGGTCTTTTTTAAGTCCTTCTAGCATGTTTTCAAGTTTTCTAATTTACCAATTTATTTTATTAATGAATATCAATGTGCTCTGTGCCTTCATTGGTTCATTTTGATCATGTGATTTAAGAAGAGGGTTTTTTACAGTTGTTATTTAATTTGTTGTGTATTCTGAAGAAGTTTTACATTATGTCCTGATGAAAGTGCTTAATAAACTTGTGTTATTTAGGGTATAAGAGTCCATCACAACTAGATCTAAGGATGTTATAAGTCCATTATATTCAGCCCTCAGTAGACCAATAATTGAGTGCAGTGCTTCCTTTTGCATGTAACTTACCAGGCGCTTGCAACAATTGGAGAGACCACAGTGATTTCTCACCAAGAAATTACAGGGTACACAAAACAAGTCTTACATGGAAAGTCTGAAAGCCCTGTGACTGTATTCTGTCTCCTATATGTTGCTAAGGGGTGACCTGTTCCTGGCTTACAGGGCGGTCACTAAACCAGCACTGGTGGAAGTGCTACACATTCTTAAATCAAACTGCAGAAGCATCTCTCTCTCTCTCCAGGGATCTTAACTTAGCCTCTGACATCAACAGGTCATGCTGGAGAGATAGATACATATCCCAGAGACTGCCACTTCTCTGGACAAGCTTCCAATTCACACAAAACAGAGCACCTCCTGACCTTCTTCAAATACAACCTAGATCAATGAATGGGTGACTACAAATTCAACCCTGGGGTGGTGTCCATTTCCCTCCTGGACAGTGGAGGTTGATATTAACTATCATAAACCCTTACCTCTGCAAACTTCACTCACCTAACCACTGACAATTGGGGCAATTCATGATAAATACAACTTAGGCTTGTAAGAACTTTAGGGCAGTTAGACTAGTAACCACCTATGAACCTATGACCCTACACAGAAGGTATATAACATGACAGTGACTGACACTAATCCCATTATATGTCGATGGCATGGGAATACCCCAATACTTCCTTATGTCTAGCATAACTCACATAAAGCAGACTTGAAATGGATTATAGGAAGGAGAATGACTTGAAGAGAAACAAGATCACATTGATATGACAAGGCTTATTGGCAGCCATTTTGCAGAAAACATATTAAAATTCTATAAGAAGCAATCGTGTTAAAATAGCACAGGAAACAAAGATAGAGCACAAAATAGATTTTTTTTTTAGTTCTAAGGTGGAGTTTTCCTTTAAGCGCCACTGACTTTACACGAAAAGCACTCTATGTGCCTTTTTAGTGTTTACTTGAATGTTTAACTTCTTAAATCAGTTGCAGAGATCTAAGACTGGAATGGAGTTAGGATAATATGAAAGATGATATGAGCCCATGCAAGTATGGCAGAAAGAATATTATTATTGGACAACTTCTGAAACAAAGGATAAACAACAAAACAACTCACCTCTCTCCACATGAAATGAATTAAGCCTGCTATCTGACTCTCACCCTTAAAAAGTAACAAAAGGAGGGGGGGAAGGAGTATTAGTAGAATGAATATCCAGTGGTCCTAAAAATACCATGTAGAATGGAGGGGAACATGATGCCCATTGTCCATTTTTGTTCTCCCAAAACCTGGCTGTGCTTATTATTACCCTTAAAGCAAAGGAAGGCAGCAACTCAAAAGGCTTGACATCATTTCTTTACAATACAGTTTTAGTATTTGTGAAAAACGTAGTCTAAGTTATTGTCTTGGCAAAAATTTAAGACATGAAATGTAGGAAAACTTTAAGATATGACACATAAAGAGAAATGCTCTTCCTGCTTGTAAATGTGAAATATTCTTGTTAGAATGAGACAGTTGTATTTTGGTTCACATTGTCAGCAAAGTGTAATATGAGTTGAAAGTGAAGTGAATCTGATTTGTAAAGTGAAGTGAATCTGATGTTTCAGCTTATAGTGTCACTACCAAACCTCAAGACTTTTAGGCAAAGCAAAAAATAATGAGAGCATAAAGGCCCAAAATAAAGGATAGATTTTAAACACTGCTCTTATAAAATTAGACATTGTTAGAATAAAAAATGTTTCACTTGCATGCATTTTCTAAAGGATATGATATCTGAAATTCAAATGTTTGTCTGTAGTCTTCAATGATTTGCTACAAAACTGCAGATATTGCAAAGAACAGACCAAAAATATGGCAAAAATGTGGACATTCTGTAAAATTCTGGAATGTTTAGAGGTACAGTCATTACTAATATATGACCATGATGAGGGCTTATATCCACACTGAAGTACCAGCATATGTGCACATGTTTTGTTAGCAATCTATACTGCATTTTCCACTTTTATATTATTTACTGATTTACGTATTAATCAATATTAATTACACTGCTTCTGAATGATTTAGTTTGCAGTTACTTTATGATGTTTGAGTTAAATACTGGTGTCTGTTTAATATTTATTATTTTAGTGTATTTATTTAATTGGGTAAGTTAACTAATCTGCCTTAGATCCCATTTTTAAAATATAGGCCTGTGAATTATTATATAAAACAGCTCATGTTATATATTGTGCAGTATGTGATAATTACCCTAGTTTTTATATAAGGAAAAAACAAGAGACTGGGAGGCAAAATAAGATAGTATCTTTCTGAGATGAGACATGAAATAAATTCACATGCATTAAATAAACATATATGTTAGTCTATCCAATGATGTAAAAGGATAAAGCCTTGAATACCACCTAGGCAATCCATGTTCAGTTAGCTTCCCAGGTGACTGATGGAGTGGCAGAGAGGGGTGGGTGTGCCTATCCTTTGGGGAAAGTGGTATGTGAGAATCTCCAGACAATGATCCCTTGTGAAGGCTTGGGATATCACCAGAGGAGGTGTGGCCAGTGGGGGGTAGTTGGGCTTGACTGAACTGCCATGGAAGTGGGGTGATATGCCACAGATCCCACACTGCACACCCTGCAGGACCATACCATGATGCCACAGAGGATTTGGGGGAGTCACAGGGTAGGTCAAAGTAAGATCCCCTTGAACAGACCTCAGACAAGCTGAGCCCCATTTCCTGCAATCTGTGACTGACCCCAGCAATTATCGGAATAAGTCCAGAGTGGCATGAAGTAGCTGGTTGACCAAGCATAGACAAGCCATGAGGGTCAAGCCAGTAATAAAAAAGGATGGGAGAAAAAGGCAAAAAAAGAAAAATAAATACATAAAAAAATAACCAAGGCCACTATTTAAGTATGCAACAAGAGGCATGATGACATTAAAGCCTGAGTAGAAATGTCAAAGCACTGATGTCAAATTTTGCTGATAGCTATAAACAGACCTGGGTTTAATGAATCCATATAATTTAAGAGCATTTTTAAAACCAGACCATTGAGTAAATAATTATATAATTGCTCTTTAGAAATGTGTGTTTTGCAGTAGAAGTAGGCTTGTATGAAGAAACTTCATCTGTTTTTTGCATTTTACTAAACTGCACTGATTTTATTTTTCAAACTGCCTTTGTTTTTTCATTTCTTTGCTTTCCAGGTAAGTAAACTGGGCCTTTTTAGATCTTTCTTGTAGACTCCACACAGATAATGACTGGGGACCAGGACTGAACTTTGGATCCATGCAGTAGAGGTCTTGCCTGTAAATCACCATCCTACCCAAATAACAAATAAGGAATGCTTTGTGACTAAAGCATAAGAATGACATCACACCTCCTGTGTCATCAGTATGTGTCTCTCTATTGAAATATCAGTGACACACAGAAAAAAAATTATTAAAAAAATGGGAGAAGAGTGAATCTTGACTATCACTCTTCTCCTTTAGACTTGTTTTTTAGAGGAACAAGCCCCCCTGCACCCCCATTTATGAGGAGATAAACCCCCATACATACACCCCAAACTTATATATACCAATTCTGAAATCGAGAGCTTGGACTTGATATGTGCAAGTTCATTTTTACAGCCATTCAGTTCTTGTATTTTGGGATTCAGTCAAGTGAGACCCAGCATCAAACTGTTACCCAGTCTGCTGTTACGTACTTATCTATTATACTCACAGATACACAGCGAGTGTAAGGTCTGAAACCTTCAAAGCAGTTCAAAGAATACATATTCCTCTGATTATACAAGAGGGTGGTAGGCAGTCCATTTTGGTGCTGGAAAAGGACCTTGGATTAGCCAGTCTAGTAGGTTATTAGCTGAATAAATAATTGTAATAAAGAATACATGCTTCTTTATGTATAATGCTCATGTGATGTTAAAATAAATTGTATTGCAGATTTACTGAAGCATAGTCTTTTTTCTCTTTCCATTTGCAATTTCAAAATGGGGAGGTTGGCAGAGCAGTTAAGGTGTTTACCTTACAATTACAAGATGCGGGATTTGATTCTCACGTGGAGTAATTGGCTAGGCTTAAAATGCCCACAAGGGATCTTAACCTAGTACTAATCTATGAACCTATCTGTTTAGTAATTTTAAAGTGCTTATTTTATTTATGCCACAGGATATATCTGGCATTTACTCATGTCTGACAAATAGCTTAGACATCCCTTATTAAGTCCCCTAGGTATAACACTTTACAGCTGCAACTGTATTGCTAGCTTCTGCCTGAAGGCTGTCTTTAGTGCATGTATGGTACAGATGGTTACAATGTTAAAATGAGATAATTATAAAATTTGCAAATGACAGTTCTGTTAATTTATCAGCTATTACAGGTGGTATCTTTGGCAAATCTTCTGACTTATAAATAAATATGATGTTATGTTGTGTGAAGTTCATATATATTATTGCTTTAAAAGTTATACCTGCTTCAGTTTAACACTGTTTGCATATTTAAATTACAAATGTTCAGTCATTTACATGAGGTACACCTGGCTGCATAGCATACCTGTGTAATGTGATGGATAGTATTTTTATCTGGGAGGTAGCACTGAAGACTAATCCTATGAGATCTTTATAAGCTATGTCGTGTAATCCATGCTTTGAGTCCATTCGCCTCCATTTGCTTACTGAGTGACTCAAACAAAGTCACTCAGCCATTGTCTCCCACGTCATCTCTGAAAAGAGATATTTATATTCAGTGGGCTTACCTGGTAAACAGGCTGTGACTGAGGAATAGTTGTTTTGCATACCAGCCGCTCTTTCAACAACTATGTATAACTACATATACTGAAACTGTGCATTTGAAAAATGAAATAATTTGGAGCGATTACAGTGTATAAACTGATAAACATATAACCTAACTACTACTTTGAAAATCAGACTCAGTCCCATGAAACAAGTATTATTTATTTACTCCCAAATTTAACAATTAATGAGTAGATTGGTTAGAGTTAATTGTGGCTGTGTTTCATAGACAAATGCTATGTGTCTACACAATGCTCATTTTTGAGCGGTTTGCTGCACAGCGAGCTGACAGTTAATCGGAAAAGTATTAGTTAGTAATAACATTAGCAGCCCTACCAAATGACAGCTTAAATAAGTAGAAACATAGTACTACTTGTAGAAACAGTATTGAGCTGTGTGATAACAGGAACAGTGCTACAGTAGGCCATGTGACCAAAATGACATACCTCACAAGGTAAGCAGGTGTGTGCAACCAGGTCAATGGAAGCTCACATTTGCAATACAGCACCACACGGCTGCATCTCACTCGGGTCCAGCACAATGCTGGTTGCAGCATATTGGCCATAAGATAGGCCATTGTATGCGTGCACATCAAAGTGCCATCCCTGCTATTCATATAAGTGGGGAGAAAATGTGGCTGACAGGAAAGTAGGAAAGAAAAGAACGAGAAGTAAATGAAAATATACAAGGACAACCTTAACTTATGAAAGGTGGCAGGGGAAAGGGTGGTAATTATCTCTAAGAAAAAGGACCCTGTTTTCATATAACGAAAATAAAGGTAGGAGGAAAGATAGTGAGAGAAGGTTGTAGATGGAAAAGTGGTAAAAAGACAAGTAGCAGGAGCAAACAAACATAAAATACAGACTTAGACAAACAAGGGTAGTAAAACAAAAGGTTGGGAGGACAGTGGATTGACACTGAATGTTATAACCAGTGTTTAGTAACAAAACTGGCCTATATGAATCATAAGATTTGGGGTCCTCACCTTGTTTTAATATGGGGGAGATAATTGAGTATTTTCATGATGGGGGTGTTATACATTTTTGCTTACCCATATTAAAGGCACTCATCTTTTTCTTCATTATATATTCAGGAAAAATCTTATATAGTTCAGGAATTATTCTATCCAGTCCTGGTGATTTATTATCTTTTAATTTGTTTTATTTGCTCTTTCACATCTGTTAGTATTGTTTGTTTATTTAATATGTTATTTTGTTGCAGTGACACCTTAGTACTTATATTTTCTTGAATAAAAGTATTTATTACATTATCTGTCTCCAAACATGGTGTGTTATTATTTATATCTTTATAGTAGTTTTTGAACACTTCTAATATGCCCATTAAGTTAGATGTACTCTTAACTGAACCATCACTTTTATATCTAATCTCATTAATAAGATTTTGATTGTTTATTTTTTTGGATCTTACCGCTATTTTCTGAAGATATTTGGGATTTACAGCATAAGATTGTAATTTCAATTTTTTCAGGTTTATGGCTACCTTATGATTCAGAACTTCTAAGTATTTTTGATTTAACTTAGTAATTTCATTATGTGCTTTGTTATCTGGTTTTGCATCCATTTTTATCTTGTCTATGTTTTTCTGTAAGTCTAAAAGTTCTTTGTCCCACTCTCTCCTTTTTTTAAGGTACCAAGATTTTATTCTACCATATATATAAACTTTAAAGGTGTCCCATAGTATAGTATCAGTCACTTCACTATTATCATTTGTTTCCATAAACATGTCTATTTCTTTCATTATCCATTCCCTAAAGTCTTTTAACTTAGTTATGTAAGCAGGAATTCTTTGTAGAAATCATTTGTATGTGTAGTTAATGTAAAGTTTATAGCATTATGTTCCAAAAGTGGACAAGTCATTATATATACGTCACTTATTTTAGAGTATATATTATTTGATACAAAGACCTTATAAATGTTGGTTTGTGTACCAAACCGATATGAATAGTGAGTATAGATAAGGAATAATGTTCTCTTAGACCATGTATATCTTTAAGGTTCATCTGGTTTGTAAAGTCATTTAACTTCTTGGCTTGAGATGTTAGTTTTATTTTACCATTTTTAGATGTATCATTGCCTGATAACAGGCAGTTAAAATCACCTGTTGCTATAATTTCCCCTTTTGCCTTTAAAGTAATCAGGTCCAGATATTTGTCAACATATTTAGTACTCAGTCCTGGTATCCAGTATGTATTAATCAAAGTATAATACTTCCTATTGATTTCCAAAATAACCATGCTTAGCATCCCATCTTTATCTGAAATTGTATCTATAATTCTTGGCATTGTATAAGTATTTTTCCGTAGAATAAGAGTGCCCCTTCTCTTAGTCTTAAAAGATGAATCAGCCAGAATGGTATAGCCATTAAATGAGTATTTTTGTAGGTATTTTTCAGTAGATGGGTTTCCTGTAAAAAGATGAGCTGGGCTTTATACATTTTGATATATTTAAGCAAACCAGCTCTTTTGACATTATTGCTCAAACCATTAATATTTAATGATAAACATTTATAAGCCATTGACTATAATGTGTATGTTATTATTAACTGAAAGACCTTTCTTCCATGTTGACTTGAAATCTACTGAAAACTTACTTATCATGGATGCATAATGTGTATTAAGCACTACTTTCAAAAACCCAAAACTATTTACAAACACATACATGAAACATAAAGTTTCTGGTTTAGTTAAAAACTTAACTAAACCATCCATCCACCACCTCTCCAATACCAAAATACAAATTATCCATCTCTGCTTAGAATATAGTATAAAAACAAAAAAAAAAAGCATTATGAAAGCAATTAAAAAAATCTGAATCCATGAAATATACATTAGAATGAGTATGTTCAATATATCTAAGGCTATATGAATATGTCACGTATGATAATAGCACCTCTAATATGTAGATATGCCAGAAATACACATCAAATCAAAGTATGTCTAAATATTAGAAGCTGAAGATTAAGAAGATTGTCAATATTTCCAAGACTTTTCAAGAAACATTAGATGATTTAATCATTTTATCAGTCATCTATCTAACATTTTATATGTAAGGATCTGTTGAAAAAAAAAAAAAAAAAAAAATATATATATATATATATATATATATATATACATATATAAAATACGTTCTACAACATAACTATTATATTTTGCAATTATACACATATTACATATATATTAACAATATCTATGTTGACATTTTTTATCAGGAAGGGGAAAGAGAGGGAGAAAGAGAAAGAGAGAGAGAGAGAGAGAGAGAGGAAAAAAGGGGGGCCTCACAACCCTCTGTTTAGTTACTAAAGGTTTAGTTATATAACATAAGTTTGATGTTAATATGCATAATGAGTTTTCTAATGCAGCTCCTAGTTCACTTGATGTCATTTCGTTACTAATAGTGTCATTGAATCTGCAGAATGTATGCATCTATAAGAGAACATAGGCATTTTCAAAGGAGTTAAACACTTTTATCAGAACTAATTATTTACCATTTAAAGTATCTAGTGAATAATAACATAATTTCAAGAAAAAAGAATTCTAAGTACAACCATTTAACAAGTTCAAAAGGTCAAATGATGTTATCACTGTTGTTTCCTCAAGCTGCAGCTTCATAAACTTGTTAGAAGTATCTAAATAGGCTCATGCACAAAAGAAGTTGTCTTTAGTGAAGAAAAAAGCATTTTTGGTGGGAAGTTCAGATCTTGAAGCTTTTAGAGTTTACAGAAAGCAAAAAAATAATGCTCAAGCTGCCTTGTCATTGCATGTCATGAATCTCCACGATGAGAAAAGTCACACAGACCACCAGTTTCCTCTCCACACAAAACTTCAACATCATGAAAAAATTAACCCTTTCATATAAAAACAGCTATTTAGAAGTAACAACAGCGGCCTCAAATCAGAAATCATATTATAACATTTCAACCATTTACTCCATTTACCCACCAGTTAACCAGGTCAGAGAGAGAGAAAAAAAGGAACCTAGTATGTGTGTGTGTATATATATATATATATATATATATATATATATATATATATATATATATATATATATATATATATATTTAGCTATCTATAAAACACCATTAATATACTGTATTAATATTTAAATGTATCTAAACAAAGAGTTTAAAACATCTAGTTAGAAACATTAATCAGAAACACCTTGTTACCCCACCATTGACCCACTGCGGTTAAGCAGGTTTAAACTATTCGGGCTACCTAAAGTCCACTCTTCAAATTTTCCCTTAAAACTACCTTCCTCGAACTATACTACTGATCAAATCAGCGTATCCTATAACTAAAAAGATCATCTCTACTTGACTCCAAGTAGACTATTCTCTATCTGTTAAACCTAGCACTTGCCCCTACAGTACTTATTACCTTGATACGGCACTCTTGTCATAGATAGTACCCCAAAAAGGCAACCCCCCATTTCTCGGTCACCCACGTCCCCGGAATCTTTTTTAAAGTTTTTTGTCTATCCTTCTAGCATGTCGAGGGATCAGTTGCTAGTGTCCTCTCCTGCTCAGCTGATGAACCTGGGAATATTGAGGCAATGTTACAATTGCCTCATGTACACAGACAACCCTCTCCTCCTCCCACAAAACACAAATACATGCGAGAGATGCAACTATACGGCCAAACTGGAGGCTGAGCTCTCTCAACATAGGACTGGCAAGACCAGTCAGGAGGAGAAGGTTACCACACACACTATAGACCCAGTCTCACATAGTACCATTACAACCTCAAATCATACACATAAACACACAAAGACATACTCGGAGGCTCTGATCAAAAATCTACCAAAACAGCAGAGGCCACCAAAGCAGACACCCAAACAACCACCACCTCAGAACATGACACCTGCAACACATAGACCTCACAGTCAGAGTGTCAAACAGTCACAGCCCTTAAGGCCAAACACAATGCCAGACACACTAGTCATTGGTGACTCCATAGTCAGACACACTGACGTCCCGCTCACCAGACTGAGTAAGGAGAAGGTCACAGTAAGCTGCCTGTCGGGAGCTAGAATCCGCCACATAACGCAAGCACTCAGGTCTCTCAACAGCAGGTACAAATATGACTCAGTCATTGTCCACGCTGGTGTAAACGACCTGAGACGTACCTCCTTGGACTACATGAAAAGAGACATTGAGGAGCTCTCTGATTATGTAGCCCAGGCAGGTATGACCCTGACCCTGAGCAGTATCCTACCTTCACCAAGAATGATGCCACAATACAGAGATAAGATGATCAGCTTTAACAATTGGCTTAAACACTGGTGTCATTCAAAGGGGATCCAGTATCTGTCTGCCTGGGATGACATGCTGGACAAGCCACGCTGCCATAAGGGACGGCTTGCACCTGTCACCCCTGGGATTCGAATATTGGCAAAGGCTCTTGCCACCCCATAGTGCCTTTTTAGGCAAGGTTCAAATTCTAAATCTACCACCCTAGAAAACACAAAAATAAAAAAAACTAAGGGTAATGCTGCTCAATGCCAGAAGTCTAAATCTCAAAATGCACGCACTCGAGGCCCTTCTCAGTATGGAGAACATCGATGTCTGTGCTGTGACAGAAACCTGGTTCAAGGCTCCTGAGAGCACCCCAGCGCTATCAGGTTTTACCTCATATCATGCGTTCCGGCCCCAAAATCCGGACAATACCAAGAAAGGAGGGGGAGTATCCATATTCATCAAGGACACCCACACCTCAAGACTGGTGGCAACGCACAATACATCGGAGACCATCCAGGTGCAATTAACCATAGGCAAGACTGCTCTGCAAATTGTAGCATGTTACAGGCCACCCTCACAAACTCAGGAACCTCACATGGCCTTCCTGAAAACACTAGAGGGGATAAATGTATCACCAAACACCATCATACTAGGTGACTTCAATTACCCTAATATAGACTGGGAACACTACTCAAGCCCAAACACCCTAGCCCAAAAGTTCCTGGAATTCATAAACTCAAATGCCATGGAACAACTAGTCACCATCCCCACAAGAGGAGATAACATACTTGATCTCATCATCACGAACATGGGAGCACAATGTTCAACACCGGAAGTATACCCCTCACTGGTGAGATCAGATCACAAACTAATCTCGCTGGAGGTCCTCATCCCACCCCACCTGAAATAAAAAGATCACAGTAAAGAACTTCTCAAAAGGCGACTTCACACTTCTAAAGACTAGTGTGGTCTCCTTTAAGGCCCACGAGCTGGCGGAAAACAGTACTCAAGCCGCTGAATCACTTACAAATGCCTTCTACCAGCACCTGCAGGACTGCATGGATAAGGCAATCCCAAGCAAAACAAAGACTCTTTGTACCAAAGGCAAGCGTCCAGTCTGGTGGACCCCAGCCATAAACAAACTCTACAACAAAAGGAGGAAGCTACTACAAGATAGAGCAAAATCCTTAAAAGGTAAGACACCCTTGATCACTATAAGTAAAAACTAAGAGCTCTCATAAAATCATCCAAAGCAAATTTCGAGAGAAAAATAGCTAAAGACTCAAAAGACAATCATAAGGCCTTCTTTAGCTATGTTAGAAACCTAGGAGGAAACTCCCAGATATGCTCAGAACTAGTTCAAAATGATGTGAAAATTACTGATCCTACAGACATTGCCAACATACTGGCTGACAGGTTCAGTGCAAACTTCTCCCCTCCCCAAAAGGAGAGATATCTATACCAAACGATTGCAGCCCCCAAACATCTCCAGCCCAAGTGAGAACTGCTCTCTCCAAAGCAAAAACACAGCATCCATGGGACCTGATGGTGTCCCGGCTGTGTGCTCCACGAACTCAATGAGGAATTAAACCCACAGCTAGGACAGCTGTTTAATCAAAGTCTTACCTCTGGATACGCACTCCAGGAGTGGCGCACTGCAACTGTGGTCCCACTTCACAAAGGCGGTGCCTCCACCGACCCTGGGAATTACCGGCCCATTAGCTTGACAAGCCTTATCTGCAAAGCCATGGAGAGGATCATAATGGACCTCATAAATAAAGACATAGGGAATTTGCAGACTTTGTATCCAACCCAGTTTGGCTTTGTCAAAGGCAGATCATGCCTTTTAAACTTGGGTGACTTTTTCGAAACAGTCACCAAAGCCATTGATGAGGGAAAGGCAGTCCATACAGCCTACCTCGATCTGGCTAAGGCCTTCGATACAATACCCCACTCGGGTATCATTGAAAAACTCATCAGCTTAAATGTTAACCCATACATCACAAGATGGGTTGCAAACTGGCTGAGTGACAGAACCCACAGGGTCAGAGTTGCTGGCGCCATGTCAGACTCAAAGCCTGTCACAAGTGGTGTCCCACAGGGCTCAGTCCTGGGCCCACTCTTGTTTGGCATCTACTTTTCCGAAGTACAAGCAAACACAGGAGGGTTATGGCTGACAACGTTTGCAGATGACTGCAAACTGGGCGCCATAGTAGAAAACACATCTGACACAGATATCCTTCAGAAGGGTCTCACAGAAACGGATAACTGGTGCCAGAGCCACGGCCTAAAGTTAAATGCCAAAAATGCATAGTCATACCCTTCGGGAAAAACAAGGTTACCCCTAGCTACCAAATAGGTGGCAATCCACTGAGCACAGAAGAAGTTATCAGGGACCTGGGGACCCAGGTTGATAGTAGTCTGTCATTCGACACCCATGTAGCTAAAGTAGTTAGGAAGACCTTCTACATTGCCCACCTTATCATGAAGGGATTCTCATCTAGATCAAGGGAGGTCATAGTCTCCTTTACTCATCACTCATCAGACCAATGATTGAGTACAATGCCCCATTCGGAATGTATCTGACCTGACACTTGCAGCAGCTGGAGAGGCCACAAAGTTCCTCACCAAAAGGATAAAGGGTCTCAAAATCTGTCCTATGCTGCCCGACTGAAAGAACTCCAGCTCTATTCAGTCGCCACCGCTTGCTCAGAGGTGACCTTTGCCTAACATACAAGGCCATGTCAAACCCAGATTTGATGAATATGCTTCACCTCAAAAAATCTAGATCCGTCAGAGCCACAAGGGCGGAGACTTAAACCTCGACACGGCTATTAATAGGACATGCTGGAGGGATAGATTCATCACCCAAAGACTCCTATGCTGTGGAACAAAATCCCGGTACATGTGAGGCAGAGCACCTCGCTGGCCTTGTTCAAGAGAAATCTTGACCAATGGATGGGAGATCGCAGATATACCCCAGGGATTACCTCAGTGTCACTGCTCGACAGAGGCACAGCAAAATAATGGGTATAGTTCCCCATACTAAAGGGGTGGCGTAAGCCACAAAACGATGGGCTAGGCTTGTAAATGCCCTCGGGCAGATAGCCTAGTATGAACCTATGAACCTATGAACCTATGAACTAGAAAAAAATGCACTTTGGTATTAAATCAAATTATACTATTACTGAAGAATTAGAAGACATATATCATTTGTGGTTATTTAAAAGGGAAAAGTATGTAAAGTACTTATAATGGGGAAAAGAGAGAAAAGGAACAGTGGCAACAAAAAAAGAATAGGAAGAAAGGAGAGAGAGAGAGAAAGAGACAGAATGTCATTTAAATACTTAGTACTATATGTAATTAGAAGAAGTAGATATAGAAAGGAACAGAGAAAGTTAATAATAAAAATGATTCACATTACCTTACAGCATAGAGACTTTCCAGAATCAAATATAGAAGGAATTTATTCATTTGTCCTTTAGTTTCTTAGTTTTGTTTGCATCTTCCTTCACAGACCATCCATTTTTTGTTGCCTGTCTCTTCAAACTCTGGGATGACCATTCCATTTCTTCTATGTCCAACAGTATTTTCTTCTTTTGGATAAATTCTAATGGTTCTTGTAGGAAATCAAAGATATTCACTCCTGAAAAGGTGATATCTATTCTTGCAGGAAAAAGAATTTGAGCTTTAATATTGGCTTTTTTTAAGGACTTAATTAGAGGAACACACTCCTTTCTTCTGGATATGACTGTAGGGGTGTTAGTCATTGTCAAAATGAATAACTTGTTCACCCATCTTGACAGGGGAATTAGTCCAAGCTGATTTCAGCACTAAGTCCTTGTCTTGAGAGGAAATAAATCTAACTATTATAGATCTGGGGTTATATGAACTCAGAGATGAAGCTGGATTTGCCAGGGAACGATGAACCCTCTCAATTCCAAAAGAGATGGATTCAGGCATGTTTAGTGCTGATGAAAACCATTTATTGAGGAACTGAATCATGTTAGCACCCTCTTCTTTTTCAGGAATTCCATATATTCTTATGTTATTCCTCCTTGATCTACTTTCAAGGTCTTCCAGTTTCTCAATCAGCCTGGTGTTTTGTTTCAGAAGAAATTCATTGTGATATTCATTTTCTGTCACTCTAGTATCTGGATCAGTTACTGTTTCCTCTAAGGCAAGAATCTGTTCAGATTGTTTTTTTACTATTCCATTTAGAAGTTCCAGTTGTTTACTGCATTCTTGTTTGATAATATCCATTTTGTTTTTGAATTTGTCCATGTTTAGTGACAGTTCTTGGATGTTTGTTATTATAAGATGTAGTTCTTTCTTCACTGCACTCTCCTGGTGTGGGTTCTTCACGTTGCTCATGTTTTTAGTGACAGTTCTTGGATGTTTGTTATTATAAGATGCAGTTCTTTCTTCACTGCACTCTCCTGGTGTGGGTTCTTCACGTTGCTCATGTTTTTAGTGACAGTTCTTGGATGTTTGTTATTATAAGATGTAGTTCTTTCTTCACTGCACTCTCCTGGTGTGGGTTCTTCACGTTGCTCATGTTTTTAGTGACAGTTCTTGGATGTTTGTTATTACAAGATGTAGTTCTTTCTTCACTGCACTCTCCTGGTGTGGGTTCTTCACGTTGCTCATGTTTTTAGTGACAGTTCTTGGATGTTTGTTATTACAAGATGTAGTTCTTTCTTCACTGCACTCTCCTGGTGTGGGTTCTTCACGTTGCTCATGTTTTTAGTGACAGTTCTTGGATGTTTGTTATTACAAGATGTAGTTCTTTCTTCACTGCACTCTCCTGGTGTGGGTTCTTCACGTTGCTCATGTTTTTAGTGACAGTTCTTGGATGTTTGTTATTATAAGATGTAGTTCTTTCTTCACTGCACTCTCCTGGTGTGGGTTCTTCACGTTGCTCATGTTTTTAGTGACAGTTCTTGGATGTTTGTCATTATAAGATGTAGTTCTTTCTTCACTGCACTCTCCTGGTGTGGGTTCTTCACGTTGCTCATGTTTTTAGTGACAGTTCTTGGATGTTTGTTATTATAAGATGTAGTTCTTTCTTCACTGCACTCTCCTGGTGTGGGTTCTTCACGTTGCTCATGTTTTTAGTGACAGTTCTTGGATGTTTGTTATTATAAGATGTAGTTCTTTCTTCACTGCACTCTCCTGGTGTGGGTTCTTCACGTTGCTCATGTTTTTAGTGACAGTTCTTGGATGTTTGTTATTATAAGATGCAGTTCTTTCTTCACTGCACTCTCCTGGTGTGGGTTCTTCACGTTGCTCATGTTTTTAGTGACAGTTCTTGGATGTTTGTTATTATAAGATGTAGTTCTTTCTTCACTGCACTCTCCTGGTGTGGGTTCTTCACGTTGCTCATGTTTTTAGTGACAGTTCTTGGATGTTTGTTATTATAAGATGTAGTTCTTTCTTCACTGCACTCTCCTGGTGTGGGTTCTTCACGTTGCTCATGTTTTTAGTGACAGTTCTTGGATGTTTGTTATTATAAGATGCAGTTCTTTTTTCACTGTACTCTCCTGGTGTGGGTTCTTCACGTTGCTCATGTTTTTAGTGACAGTTCTTGGATGTTTGTTATTATAAGATGTAGTTCTTTCTTCACTGCACTCTCCTGGTGTGGGTTCTTCACGTTGCTCATGTTTTTAGTGACAGTTCTTGGATGTTTGTTATTGTAAGATGTAGTTCTTTCTTCACTGCACTCTCCTGGTGTGGGTTCTTCGAGTTGCTCATGCTTTAGTGACAGTTCATGGATGTTTGTTATTATAAGATGCAGTTCTTTCTTCACTGCACTCTCCTGGTGTGGGTTCTTCACGTTGCTCATGTTTTTAGTGACAGTTCTTGGATGTTTGTTATTATAAGATGTAGTTCTTTCTTCACTGCACTCTCCTGGTCTGGGTTCTTCGAGTTGCTCATCTTGAGATCTCCCGTAAAAACGTCTTGACAGGAATAATTAAAAAAATTCTCTTGACTATGTCTTAATTTTTTAAAAATAATAAAGATTCATGTTAATCTAACTTTTAGTATACTTTTAGTTCAATTTTTCAAAAAATTAAAGTACATTTCCTGTTAGGATATTAAAATCTAAGCATAGCTATGGATTTCTGCTATCAGACTGGCATCTTGGCCACACCCCCCACACTTTTCCATATTAAAAAAATGTCATCAACAAAAGGACAAAACACACACATATAAAAATAAATTATTGTTAACAAAATAAATTTCCCAGTAAGTCATAACTTGGTTGGTATAGTTTGACTGTATTCTGCTACACATTGGCTTACAATGTTCTTAGAATTGTTAGGAAGCACTTGTTTAATACAAGCCACTACTGGTTTAATTTCAGACACAGCACACTGTCCATCTTCTAACAAAATGTTCCCATCCCACTCTTAGCACTTTTAATGTGGAAAATATATGTATAAATATTTAATTTCTATAGTAATAAGAATATCCAGTGAGTCCACTCTAACAGCCTTAACTTTGTTCAAAAAATCAACAGCGTCTTCAGTGTAAGACTTTTGTTTCTGGAACGACTCTTTTACTGTGTCTACAAAATAGGAGAAAAAGGTTCTATCAAAGACCCTCTTGATACAGTGGGTCTTAATGATGGATCATCTTGGTTTTTGTGTACCCCAGGAATGCCAAAAATTATGCCAATATAAAGTTTAGGTGCTGACAAAAAGTAATGCAACTCACTTAATATCAGCTTTTACTTAGCCAGCTGTTAACATATCTTATAGTCTTTATAAAATATCCCATCAGACAATACACTAAACATTTGCTTATTATGTGATTTGACATTCATCACAATCATAGCACTACAATATCAAAAACTCCATTTTGGCCTGTGAGATAAGAAACATGATAATAAAACTAGGAAAACAACAACACCTTTGACCTACACATTGGATGTTAGGGAAAAATATTACAAACAGTTGGTGACTTTTAGAGTAAATTCTGTTATTTTGAAAAGATAGGGGGATGTCCTCATTTTATTAACAGGAAGAACTATTTTAAAGCTTTGTGGGACAGAAACATCAAGGAAGCAAATATTAGTAGTACTGTGTGTTAGGTGGGGAACTTACAAATACCTCTCCTGTAGTATGTTGTGATTTATAAGGAAATCATCCATGTATAGTGCCCACGCACCAGGTTTTTTACTTCCAGTTCAGAAATTGTGACTTATGCTGGAGCCTGTTCATTTGTAAATATTTTTTACATTGGTAAAACCAAAATGGAACTTGAAACATAGGATTTACAAATATCTATATATAACATAAATAACAAAAGTCAGGTTAAAGCATTGTACATACATAAAATCATTTGGAAATTTAAAAAAATGTTTGCTTTCTGTTATAATTCATATCAGAGAGAATAAGAGGTATATAAACAGACATTTAATGCTACAGTGTCATGAATGTCATTGGCAAATACTGCTGGAAGCCTATATCCCCCAGATTTAAAACTTCAGTGTGAATTTTAAGTCTTCTTATGAAGAGAAGGTTATCAACAGTGGAAGAAAACATATATATTTTCATTAATGATTTAAAGTATTTATAACATATTTATGTAGTGGTTATAGGCATTGTTTTAGAAAAGACACATTTTAGTTGTATCTTCATTTCATTGGTCAGATTTTAATGTCATGTGATTTTATTGATTATTTAATCAGGACTAATTATTTATGTCACTAGTCTGATGACTTCTCCATACTTTTATGTATAAGCAAGGTGAAAGTAGTTATGAATAAATGTGTGCAATTTTTTTCTATATTTTAAATCAGTGGTTCTCCTGTATTTTCATGCTATTGTTATTTTTTCACATTAAATACAAACAGTGAACATAGTAATTAGTGGCTGTTGATACCAGCAAAACTTTATCTTAGGTACTTTTTCCTTAATATACATTTTATGTAAGTATTATGACTGAAGTTTTAAAAAAGGTTAAAAATATGTAACCATATTTTCACACATACATTAAAAGAAGGTCATTATATATGATTTTAGTTATTTAGTCAATATTTAACAAATACTAAATAAATCAAATAAATAAAGAAAATTAGTATCCATTTGTATCCAGTTTTTTCCTGATGTTTTGCAATTAAAAATAGGTTGTTTTTTGAATATTTATATTGAATTTGGTGCATTCTCAAAAATACATAGGTTCATAGGTTCATAGATTAGTACTAGGCTAACTGCCCTTATGAGCCATTTTAAGCCTAGCCAATTATCCCTTGCGAGACTCAAACCTTGCATTGTGTCTAAAAGGCAAACACCTTAACCATTAGGCCACCCTCCCAACCCTACATTTAAATTCTTGTTTTGTAGAATCTTTAGGCTTAGAAGCTAAGTATTAAATGTTCCACAAATTATACTTTACATTTTGTCTTTATTTCTCCACCATTAAGTTCATTATTTTCCTGTACTGAATCAGCAGCTCTGTTAATCACAAAGCTAGAGTCAAACAACATCAAGTAATTCTGCTTGATTTTTCATATATTCTAACAAGCAGGTATGACAACCCTCCACTGGACCAGTAATTAAGGATCCTCAATCCTCAGCACTGGCAACAGTGGGGGACATTTACTGGGGATGACAAGTACACACACAGTATTTCCAGATGCACCTCTCTGCATCAAAGTGCAATTTCACTTAAGACCACACAGAGACCACAGTCAGTCCGGGTCTGATTTCTCCCTCTTCCTCCAGATCCCCAAGTAAGACTCCCCACTGGCACAGCTGTAGACCTGAGTCCTTAACCAGGGCTCCAAACCAAGTCCTCCAGCACTCTCTCTGTCCCATCAGTGCTTTGTGTCCCTGCCCAAGTAGCTGACACACACACACACACACACACACACACACACACACACACACACACACACACACACACACACACACGCACACACACACACACACACACACACACACACACACACACACACACACACACACACACACTCTTGGAGATTTGGATTGATACACACACACACACACACACACACACACACACACACACACACACCTGGGAAAGGCAGGCACAGGTTTATCTGCCCAGACTATAAGGTAGTTATCACTGTCAGCAGAACCCCTTATAAGCTAGTTTAAGGCCCTTAACAAACGGTGTCCAATGTTACTGTGTAATATTAATACTAATATAAATGGTAGTTTGACCAAGAGTGATACTCTCACAACTTAAATATCTCTACACAGATCATCCACAATGAAAGGTTTAAATAATTTAATAATAAATAATAAAAGAACAAGATAATACAATATATATATATATATATATATATATATATATATATATATATATATATTCACAGTGACATCATAGCTCAAAACCACATGAAATATTTAAAACAACATTGCAGGGCAGTCTTAAATAAATAAAGAAAAATATCTAAACTAAGGTTCACTATATTCCTGGCTATATCTAAGAGAGTTATACTGTTCCCTAGAAACTTACTTCATTAGAGCAAGGCAACTGTTTTGGAGAATGGTTCTTGTCAGGTCCAAGACCAAATACAGAATGCTCTGTCTTACTAAGAGATTTCTCAAAATAATATCTAAAATATTACTAATGGGATAGCTTGCAGAATGACATCACTTCTTGTCGTTTGACTCCTAGTTTCCTGGCAAAACAACCATTGATGAAGCTGGCAGTATTTAGCATCTACCTGTAAAAATATACAGACAAGGGCTTTTCATTAGATCTCTGGTAGATGCTAGAAGTCATATAACAATTACATTCCTTCATGCTTTCAAGACTAGTAATTAGTTCAGCCCAAAGACAATACAGAAAGTTTCTTACTACAGACATTGTGACTCTTGCTGCACTGAAAACTGAAAGATACCCTCAAGGATTTAATAAAATCCATGAAGCCATAGTGTAAAGCCTACATGGAAGGTACAATGGCCGTGTATGTGGTACTCCATTGGTAGAGTGCCATGCATATTAATAATGGCATGTTACGGAGGGACAGCCATGTTACACGGTTATTGAATCAGTGTAGGGAGTGTATTACCCTGCAGTGTCAAAGAGCTCAATATCAATGTATGTATATGTAATTAAAAGTTCATTTCTTTTATTATTTTATTTATTTATTTATTTGTGCGTGTTTGCATTGTGTGCCGTGGTGCTCAGTGGTGCTTAAATGTAGTGGAGAGACAGATGTAAAAATATAGCAGTACTTCACATGGCCATGTAGCCAAATCGTTGGAGTGATAGCCTTATGTGCCATAGGTGCAGGGTTCGAATACACAAACAGGTTATTTTGTAAATAGACATTATGAGACTTATTTTAAATCCTGATTACATTTTGTGTGATTACACAGACAGGTTATTAAATTTATTTTTCAAATACACATTTATGAGAAGTATTATTAAACCTTGACTGAGTTTTGTATGAATACATAGACAGATTATTAAGCATTTATTTTGCAAATACACATTATGAGAAGTATGTTGAAACCCTTTATTGAATATTGTATGTGTGCACAAACATGTAATAAAAGCATTTAGTTTGCGAGTACACAATTATGAAATGTATTGTTAAATCCTGATTTGCTGCACTCAGCTAAGCTCTGCTAAGCACAGCTAAGCCTTGTCAAGCACTGCTTACATCAGGAATGTTTTAGCAGGCTTAGCTGGTTTGTACATTGCTAAGCGGTGTGAAGCACTGTTAGGCAATGCCCATTTAAGCATTGCTCAGCCCAGCTAAGCTGGTTTGCACACTGCTAAGCATTGCTAAGTATTGGCAGTTTAAGCACTGCTCAGCTGAGTTTAGTGAGTTTGTGTGGTGCTAAGTGGAGTCCTCCATTTTTAAAAATTGCCCAATGGCAGTAAAGGGTGGGAAAACAGACTTATTTAAGTGCAACAGTGGGAATACAGCCATAACCTGTTGGAGTTTGAACTTGGCAGGAACTATTGCAGAAATTGGAGAGGGTGTGTGCTTCTGGGCACAGCAATGGGTCATTCTGGACTCCAGGGTCATGGTTGGACTCCTCATTAAATATCATGATGTCTGGCTGCTGCAGGGCCAGTACCAGGGGTTGGAGTACAAGTTGGAGGTCTGGGACCAGTTGGCATGCAATCTCACCAGTGCATCTGGTATCCCCTGCACAGTTGAGCAGGTGTGTCATCATTATGATGACCTGAAGTGTCAGAAATATGATCTCTTGGTCACCTGGTTCCAAGATGCTCGAGATGGGAATGCCCCATGAGTTTGTAAGTATTGATATTGTATTACCAAAACCTAATCTGAATGTGTGAAAAACAGAACACATAATGGTGTGTTTCTTTCTCCACAGCTGCAGAGGAGAGAGCTCACAACCTAGAGACCCATGCAGGATGCCTGGCCAGGCTGCACCATATGTGTGGTGAGTACAGATGTATCTTGCAATCTATAGTCATATAAACAAGAAAAAGTAAATTAGTAACTGCCAGTAAGTATATTCAGTTTTGATTGTACTGCAATGAATGTGGTCATAGACCTGGACTGAAATAAGTGAGTAGTGCCACATACAGTTCAATAAAGATGAAAGCATGAAACTTGATAATGTTAAGGAAATAAAAGTTTCTACTGCATTAATTGTAGAATTACAGCTGTATTGTAATACCTGCATTATATGAACTGTTTTGCAATAAAGACTTGTAAATATACTAACAATTGCCTTAAGTCACCCACAATAAAGCTGTGCTGTGCAGTATGTGTGTTTTTGGGCTGTTCATGAAATTGAGTATTACATCTGCTCTGAACTGAAAACACAAAAATTAACACTAAGTGACTCAAGGGTAGCTAAAAAATAGTGTTCTGCTGAACTGTAGATTTAGAGCTGTACTACAAGAGATATGCATTATATTTGTTCTGCACTACAATCTGAAGCAATAATAGGAAAACCCATGGTATATTGTGTATATCAGGATTGTCTAGTGTTAACCATTGCATTTCAGATATATGCATTCATATTCTAAGCTATGATGTTGCAGGAAAGTACAAAGCTGTAATAGCTGTAGACTGCATATGTACCATCTGTAAATGTATATGGGTCAGGTAGCCAACCCAGCACTCAGATTTGGTTGGTACACATCACAGATATTTCCACCCATTAAGGATATAATGTCTACACCTGCATTCTGTGTATTAATGTACATTTCATCTACTATCTCTGCCATGCATGCATCTCATGCATGTGTGTTCAAATGTCAGTGCAGTCTTGTACAACACTCTACTTCTATTGCTAGGTCATATTTTGTTACCAGGTAAGCTCTAGGCAAATATCAGTCAATCAATATTAAGCAGTGGGTCAGTAGCTCAGTTTGATAAATGCTAGGTCTGATGTACTTTTTGTCACACCTAGACCAGGGTTCAAATCCAGTGACAAATGCTACTAAATATTATTGAATCGGTTATTTATTATTAACAGATAGTCTCCCCACAGGAATTACAGGTAAATGGGTGCAGTAGCCCTTAGTATGGGTTATAACTTTCTGTGTTCAGATGTAGCAAAGTGTTAACAGCATTGCTCAGGAATGTGATATAAGTTCAGAAAATAAAGGCAACAAGTACAATACTAATAAAAGTTAATACAATAAATAAAATATGTATTATTGGTATGGCTGTATGCCTGGTTTGTCTGTGAATGTCTGATGATGGTCTAACCCCATGCCTGCCAAGGATGGCATGATAGTTGCACACTCTCTGTAGTGTTCACTATACATGTCTCTCAAGTTTCACACTGTCACGGACTGTGATCAATGTTGCCTAATCCCTCTCTCACAGATCTATCATCAACATGATTATGTCAATAGCACATTCATACATCAGTACACCTTGGTAGTCATATCTATGCCCCCCTAACATGTAATAGTGTACTGTAGTTGTGCACCTGTAGGTGTTACAGCTTGGCCCATACTGTTCCATGCAGATAGCTTGAGAGGTATGTACATGCCACAGAAGCTATAGGGCACTTGTATACATAAAGGAAGGGCAGACCTGTAGAGTGTATGAGAGTACTGTTGCAAACTACTTAGCCTATACTGGTATTAATGGATTGTATTTCTCTTCCCCCCACCTCTTATCTCCATCATAATTTATTGTTCTTATACATTGGTTATGGCTTACTATTAACAAATTTTGTTCTCAAAATGGTATGTTTGGCCTTGTGTTTTATTATTATGTATCACAATGATTGCATGCTAACATATCTTGTTGAATTACCTATGTTGATGGCCTTATGCCGTAATTGTTACTGGCATGCTTTTACTATACTGACTGTTATCTCACTTATTGTTGTGTTCCATATACTATGCAAATGTTATGTTACTGGGTTATTTGCAACCTTCTGGCAAGCTGTTATAACTAACAAAATGTTATATTCATGACTAACCTATATACTTTAAAATACCTCAACACCATAGCTCGACTGGGTAGGCCGGTGCCTGGTGATCCACCTACCCTACTTGAGTTGGCCATGGTACTGGGTCACAGCACATCTGGGACCCAAGCCGGTGCTGCCCCCTCCACTGGCCCTGCAACACCTACGGGTGGAACTGCCTCAGGGGATGAGGCCCATCCCCCCTTGGGAGCAGGGGAGGGGGGTTGTTACCCAGTATCAGCTACCGGTGATGGTGCACAGGATCATGCATCATGGCTATGAGAATCATGTGCACTGGATTGAGGGTAGACTGGCCAACCTGGATGGGCAAGGTAGCCCCGGTACCCAACCTCCAGCACAGCCACCTTTGAGGCAGAGAAGGTGCAGTCTTAACTGCCCATGAGTGGGGAGATCAGTCTCACTGCTGCTGTCTTGGGGCACATGGCTCTATGATTCCACAGTACCCTGCATCCAAGGTGTTTACCCCCATTATGTGTCACACACAGTCCCTGTATGCTGTCTTGTCTGTCTGCATATGCAACCTCTCCTACACAACTTACCTCTCCACACGTACCTATATCCCTTTCCCAACATTCTGCTCTCACCTTTAAAAAAAAAGGGTGCCTGTCCCACATCGCCCTATACATAGCTCTCCATTTCTCACTCACATCCACTGGACATACTTAATTATTACACAAATTAATCAACACAGTTATGTGGGTCTATATCAGATCATCGAAATGGCTCATTATCGAATGCTGTAACACTGAACTGCAAAACCCGAAACCTCAAAACAGCTAATTTTTTCCCAGGGAAAAAATTCACTGTCCCAAGAAACACACACACACCACAAGCACACTAAAAAGCAGCAAACACATACATTTAAAAGTTACATCTAACCCTACACTACACTGCACATACCCTACTATCTATTCACTTACCTTAACCCAGACCCTAACCCTAAAGTCCGTCACTATCGCACACTCACCTCACCCGCACCCTAACTCACTTAACCTGCCCCTAACCCCAAATTCTCACTATCACACACTCACCTCACCCATGCCCTAACCCTAACTCACTTAACCCACCCCTAACCCCAAATTCTGTCACAATTGCACACTTACCTGACCCGCACCCTAACCCTAACTCACCCAACCCGAGCCCTAACCCGAACAGCCGCACAATCACACACTTACCTTAACCCAACCTGTAACTTTCCACCACATCACTGAAAACAGCAAAGCCACAACAACAGCCAACCAAATTCTTTCCCTAGGAAAGAATTTGGTTTTGTGCAGCTTCACTGTTTTCAGCATTCGCGATATTGGGTTCGATATTAGATCATTCAAAATTCTGCTGTTTCAATGCTCTAATATAGACCCCAGTTATGCTGCTCTCACCCCTGTCTCTGAGGTGTAAGGCTCTAAATTCCAAATTCTCTACAACCTACACAGCTGTTGCTGTACAAGAAATGGAGAGCTATGGTCCTTTCCTACATCTGTCCTGCACATCCCTACCTGCCTTTCAAATTGTTTTTCTTTCTGCTTGCCCTCAATTCACCACTTTTTTATTGCACTTTTTTTTTTTTCTTTTTTTAAAATTAGCATGGGTTTAAGCAGAGCTAAGTGGTGCAGTGTGCCGCTCAAACATGCTTAAAACTGTTTAATAGTGCCTTAATCATCTTCTGTGTTTCTGACAGTGTTAGGCACATCTGCAAAATAATCACCCCTGCCAAGTCCAGAAAGCAGGGTCCTGTCAACTACAACATAGTGCATTAAACCACTAGGCCACTCAGCTCTGCAGTAAAAGAGGTGTTTCCATAAACATATCCTGATTGCCAATGACAAACTTCTTGTACATACAATGGGAAAATTGGCAGTGTATTTGGGACTGTCATGCAGACACCAAACCAGTACACAGCCAAATAAATAATGATGGATGTACATGATGCTTATGGTAGCAGGTATAGCTGTCAACTGCATAGACTGTTGCAGAATGTCCACAGTTGTGATACCAACTTTTGGCACGGTTTTCACAAAATCTATTCTGTGTGCTGAAGCACTGGCAAGTCAGTACAGACTAAGGTTAGAAAATCATGACAGACAGTTCAGTGTGACACATCATACCCATCAGAACACACATGCTAATGCAAATCCTGTGTAACAGGCTGTATGCATGCACATATATCTTGCAAATACAGCTGCTGTAGTATTGACTCAGTAGCTCAGTCTGTTAAATTCTTAGCATGCTGTACATTTTGCCACCCTCAGTCTTGGGTTCAAATCCAGTGTGTTGCACTTCAATTATATGATTGTGAATACAACAAATAATGACTGAGTATCTGCAATTTTAAGCAGAACAGGTTGCTGCTACTGTATTCACTGCTACCCATGTTAACACATCAAAGGCCTGTAGCTAGGGACACACTGCACAAATATGTATAGGCTACCTAAGTATCACCAACTACTCTCTGATTGGCACTGTTACATAACATATGTACCTTAAGCACATGCCTCACCTGGACTGTTATGGGTATACTGGCTCTGCTGTAATGACAGAGCTGACACTGCTCCCTCACTGACATATATAGCTTGCTGTCTTCTAAATGTGTTCACACTCTCCAGTATGACTCCTGGACAAAATGCAGCAGCTGCAACCTGCAGCATATGCAGCAGTATGTTTAGCTACCTGCTAAAGACCTACCATACCTCACAACCCCCTAGAATAAGGGATCTAAACAACACCTATACATAAAGGGGTGGGGGACAAAGGTCAGGGGACAGGGACATGTGTCACAGTCTGCCCCTACAAACATACACAGCTGATAGACCAACAGCTACTGCAGCAGCATGCATATTCTGATGCATATGATGCATGACACTCACATCTGTCTTCCCCCTTACTGACCTCAACCCACATTGTTTAATACTGAACTGCCTCATAACCAGAAAATCATTTCACAATGGCCAAACATAGCATGCAAAACTGTGGACATGCCACATAAATCTCAACAGTGGACAGTACTTTTACCTACTCACTGCGATGCTGTAGTCTCCACACCTCCATAATGTCCATCTCACAGACTAGGAAAGGGGCCAAGGCCTACATGAAGGCCTTAAATATAGCACTGTTGTGCCATGCCACTGGCTAATGAAATTGCAACCCAGCTGTTCTGGATGCAATTAACAAGTCTGAGCCACAGACTGGTGCACCGGCTATCATCTGTTAATGAGTATTACCTACAAAAGGCAAGTAGCTTCCTATGTTAAACAGGTCTGTAACTTGCTTTAACAAGACAAGCTGCAATTTCAGAAGCATTTTTCTTCAGGATTTCTGCATAAAAAGGATTACAGCACTCTACCAGGTATGTAATATAAGTCCCCATTTAATGGGACGCAGATGGGAGGATGCAGTTATGGGAAATAGGGATTATAACATTAGGCCTGTAGTACATCTCTGGGAATGACATGTTGGTGATAGTCTGCTGTCCAGCACCTACAGGCATGCCCTGCAACTCTGCCTGTTGTGACTTTGATCACAGCTGTAGCCCTCTCACTCCCTCCTACAATGGTTGGCTCCTGTACAAATGATATTGGATTGTATGTTAGACAATAGTGACAGTAAGTAACAGTGGACACAGCTGGCATAGCACATGATGTGCTGTCATTCAGCTCCTTTCAGTCTGTGAATGTTACACAGGAATAGTTCAAACATTGTAGAGGTGTCCCTGACTGTCCCTGATGTATTCTGCCTATGTCACTGTTTAGTTGACATTCATATCTCATCACTTGATTGCTATGGCTAGCATACCTGGCGAGCCCCTACAGCTGGACTTCAGGTCATAGCTAGTAGTAGTGGGGGAACACAGTCCCAACCTAAGTGACAGAATGTACATATTGATCTTACAAAGTAAGGGAATGAATACAGTAACAGATATTACCGTAACATAACTGTTTCCTCAGGCTTATGGCATGTGACAGCCAGATTCCCTACATTTGGAGAACAACCATTAATTATTGTACAAATGTTTGCCAGACAGCCACATGTTTCTGGCAAAGGGTCCACATATATTAGGCACATATACACATTCTCCAAACATATGTGTACTGAAGAAGTCAGACACCTACAGTGAAGATATCCTACAGCATGTTTGCAGTGCTGTCTGTCATTGCATCACTCAGATGCTGCTGGACTGTCCCCAAATACTTGTAGTAACACACACATATTTGTTGGACAGTGGCTGTATGACATGGTACTGGGATGTTGTCCATAGGGGACACCCCACAGTAGATGGCATTGATGAGAGTGGAGACATACAACACACTCCATCATAGCACACAGGGGCATAACTGGTATTGCCACTATGTTGCTGATAGCCACATACATACTGTGTTGATAGATGGTGGGGTATGATGTGGAAGTTAGCGGAGGATAGTGCAGGACAATTTGGATGTGCAGAGTGTGTACATAGTGGAGAGCAATGTATGTGGTCCTGTGATGTCTTCCCCTCTTCTTGTTTTTCAGAAAGGATGTATAGATGGAAGCACCCGCTGTTTTCTGCTGTGGGAAATTATGTGATTCTGGATGGCCTCAGACTGTATCACAACATACTGCTGTCCAGGAGTTGCCAGAATTGTGAGCAATGTGCTGCACTGTGGACTGACCTCATCACAGTAGTAAACCAAGTAGGGCTACAGGAAAGAAGTTACAAGCAGGTCCAACACCAGGAAACAGATATAATAAATGCTGCATGGCAAAGGGCCACTGCCACTGCTGTGGCCAGGAATCGCACTGCCTCCGGTGGAAGTACTGCAGCAGAAACAACCAATCTCGGCCACAGAGGAATTCCTGGCAAACCTGGGATCAACCACCAGCTCCCAAGCATCCATCACCCCATACATTGTGGCGGTGGGTGTCAGAGCTTCCACAGCAGAGGAGTATCCAGGTAAGCCTCCTGTATTCATCACTGTAATACTGTATCAGTCATTGTGGCAGCCTCTGCATACTAGTACATGGATGTCAGATCAATCTGCATGTTGTTTGTAATGCACACTTGTGCAGACATACTCAGAATGTCAGCAATGTGGGCAGGATCACAGTTCCAAGTATACATGCTGATATATGCACATGTTATCTTGTAACAATGCCACATTTGTTTTTGCTGACAGTACCTCTCCCTCACATTTCCATAGGTACATCAGGTGTGGCCGGAGTCCAATGTCCCGTGGCCAGTGAGTGTGAAACTGCTTTTGTATGGATCATATATACCCTAAGAATGTTAAGGGCTGCCATTTTGCTATAGACACAACTGATATCCTTAGCCAGAGTATGATACTTGTTTGTTCATTTTCCGAGGGGTTAACAGAAGTGCATTGAATCCCTAATCATAGTAGTGCATTTGCAGGAGCTATAACATATTTGCACTTATTTTTGTGAAGGTCTATCCAGTCTGCTATACAAGTGACAATAGTATGGTCAAGATGGGTGCACTGTGGTTTAGGTGTAGGTCTATCATATACACTGACATATTGCTTATCTTACAGGTGTATAATAGTGCCACCATTAACTGGACATAGCTGCAGTGCCTGTTATAAAGGGCCTGTCTTGTCTGTATATGTTGTAGTCTGCTCGTGTGTTGTGCATGGGATCAGAAATACGATGTGATATGTGTAATGTAGTTGTGGCACCTCACCTGTATGCATGTGTGTGTGTGTGTGTTTCCATTCTTTCCATATAGTCATCAATGTCCATGATGACTAATCCACCCCCCTTGTCTGGTTGCATAACTCTAACATGTGCCTCCCTGACAAGGAGTAGGGCCTGTTTTTCTTCACTAGTGATATTATATATATTATTCCTAGTTTGTCTTTGTGACAGAAGTTGAAACAAATCTAGCTCACAAACACGTTCGAACAAACCCAAAGTATGGTGCATTGGTGGACAATATGTACTGGAAACATGAAATGGATCATTTGTTGGATTATTTGAGCCAAAAATATAGCCAAGATTAAGTTTTTTAGTAAACAACTTCAGGTCCAGAATTGTTTCAGCAACAGACGCCCTTCTCGATGGTACAAAAGTTTGTCCTTTTGCTAATAAGTCTGCCAACAAGGTGTCAATAATTAATGAAGAAAAATTTAAAATTTGTCAATATAGAAGGGAATATTTCTTTCTTTTGTTTTTTGTTTTTACTATTTTTCATTTCTTACTTTCATGTTTTACTTGTTTACAAAGTCAAATACTATTTAAAGTACAAAATGTGCTGTGTCTTTTATTCTTGGGGAGTTGGCCTTTTTAAATCCCGTTACGGGGAACTAAGCATTTTAATTGAAATGTGATTTCAACTGTAATTGAAATGTGATTTTATTTTAAAAAGTGGAAATTTGTTGATTCTTGTTGTTTGTCTGAAGAAGTCCTGCTAGGAGCAGGACAAAAAGCAGAAATTAAAACTGAAGGCTTTACCTTTTAAAACTTTTATGTTTTGCTTGGTCCATTGAAGGTGGATATCAATACCATTTGGTTTGTTTTAATAGAAGTGGTGCAGTGAGGGCGTGTTCATTTGTCTCAGTTCTTTTTCTAGCACATGGGTGATGCCATGCATCATAAGTTCATAGGTTCATAGGTTTATACTAGGCTATCTGCCCTAAGGCATTTATAAGCCTAGCCCAAATTTTTGTGGCTTATGCCACCCCTTATATGAAAAAATACTGTGCCCATTAGTTTGTTGTGCCTCTGTCCAGCAGTGACACAGAGATGATTCCCAGGGTAAACCTACGATCTCCCATCCACAGGTCTAGATTTCTCTTGAACAGAGTCAGCGAGGTGCTCTGCCTCACATGGACCGGGATTTTATTCCACAGCATAGGGAGTCTCTGAGTGATAAATCTATCCCTCCAGCATGTCCTATTTATATCCGTGCTAAGGTTTAAGTCGCTTGCTCTAGTGGTTTTGGTGGATTTGGATTTTTGAGGTGGAGCATGTCCATTAATTCGGGTTGGACATGGCCTTGTATGTCAGGCACATGTCACCTCTGAGCAGACGGTATGCGACTGAATAGAGCTGGAGTTTCTTCAATCTGGCAGCATATGACAGATTTTGGAGTCCCTTTATCCTTTTGGTGAGGAACTTTTGGGGTCTCTCCAATTGCTGCAGATGTCGGGTGAGATACATCCCGAATGGGGCATTGTACTCGATCATTGGTCTGATAAGTGAAGAGTACAGGGGAACAATGACCTCACTAGATCTGGATGTGAATCCCTTCATGATCAGGTGGGCAATGTAGAAGGTCTTTCTAACCACTTTAGCAATGTGAGTGTCAAAAGAAAGGCCACTGTCAACCTGGGTCCCCAGGTCCCTGATAACCTCTTCTGTGCTTAGTGGATTGCCACCTATATGGTAGCTTGGGGTTACCTTGTTTTTCCCGAAGGGTATGACTATACATTTTTGGCGTTTAACTTCAGGCCATGGCTCTGGCACCAGCTATCTGTTTCCGTGAGTCCCTTCTGAAGGATATCCGTGTCCGATGCACTTTCCACTATGGCCCAGTTTGCAGTCGTCTGCAAACTTTGTCAGCCAAAGTCCTCCCATGCTGGCCTGTACTTCTGAGAAGTAGATGCCAAACAATAGGGGCCAAGGACCGAGCCCTGTGGGACACCACTTGTGACCGGCTTGGAGTCTGACACAGCGCCAGCAACTCTAACCCTGTGGGTTCTGTCCTTAAGCCAGTTTGCAACCCATCTTGTGACATATGGGTTTACATTTAAGCTGGTAAGTTTTTCTACAATACCAGTGGGGTATTGTGTCGAAAGCCTTGCAAGGTCAAGGTAGGCTGTATGGACTGCCTTTCCTCATCAATGGCCTTGGTGACTGTTTCAAGAAGTCGACCAAGTTCAAAAGGCATGATCTTCCCTTGACAAAGCCAAACTGGGTCGGGTCCAATGTCTGCAAGTCCCCTATATCTTTGTTTATGAGCTCCATTATGATCCTCTCCATAGCTTTGCAGACTAGACTTGTTAAGCTTATGGGGCGGTAATTACCAGGGTCCGTAGAGGTGCCGCCTTTGTGGAGTGGGACCACAGTTGCCGTACGCCACTCCTTGGGCACGTATCCTGTGGTAAGGCTGAGATTAAACAGCTGCCTTATGTGTGGGGTTAATTCCTCATTTAGCTCGTGTAGCACACAGCCGGGGACACCATCCGGTCCCATTGATGCTGTTTTTAGCTTTAGAGAGAGCAGCTTTCACCTGCGCATTTGAGATGTCTGGGAGGCTACACTCGGCTGGGATAGTTATCTCTCCTTTAGGGGGGTGAAGTTTGCACTGAACCTGTCTGCCAGTATGTTGGCAATGTCTGTGGGTTCAGTGATTTTTGTATCATTTTGGACTACTTCTGAGCATATCTGGGAGTTTGCACCCAGGTTCCTAACATAGCTGAAAAAGGCCTTATGATTGTCCTTTGAATCCATGGCAATTGTTCTCTCAAAATTGGCCTTAGTTGATTTTATGAGTGCTCGTAATTTTTTACTAATAATGATCAGGGGTGACTTCCCTTTTATGGATTTTGTTCTATCATGTAATAGCTTTCTCCTCTTATTGTAAAGTTTGTTAATGGCTGGGGTCCACCAGACTGGACGTTTCCCTTTGTGGAAAGAGTCTTGGTTTTATTTGGGATTGCCTAATCCATGCAGTCCTGGAGGTGTTCATAGAAGGCATTTGTAAGGGCTTCCGCATTTCACTAAAGTAGTGGACAGACAGTAGGGTGAGACATTGTCAGTCCTTGACTGCACATTGCCTTTGCTAGAGCATGTGGTGGGAGTATGGCATCGGACACATGGCCGTAGGTCAGCAACAACATCCACTGACAGTCCACGTGGCTGTGTACACTTACGTTCCTGTTGTGGCAGTACCTTCAGCACTACATGGTCCTGGGTGGTCCTGTGAGGGACACAGGCCCAGCAGACACCAGTCACCATTAGTGACTAGTACCACATCTGACCCTGGGCATGGTGGTGCCAGTGCCACTCCTGGCAGAGCCAGTTCCTGTGTTCATGGCCAGAGATGGTGAACTGTCCATTCTGCCATGTACAGTTGAATGCTGTCCAATATACCCACATGTATGGCTAGCACATGACTTGAATGTGTATATACGCACACTCAAACATCATTCTCACATGCAGGTCACCAACACACACATGGCACCTCTCTATGGCCCAGCTGACCAGCACCCTTTCCTGACTCTCACACACAAGATTACCTGTTTGGAACAGCTTAGGCCTCTGGCACCCCACACCACACCCTGTACATGTAATGATACTTGTGTCACATCCCTGCCATCCATACCATCAATGCAAGGACATGCAAATATGTGTCTGTTGCACAGGATGACTATAGTATATTACATGACATTTTTTAGTGTGGTAGTGTTATGCCAACACAGGTGCTGTATGCTGGCATGTGTCATGAGTACACATCAAAAGATTGTATGTTTGTTACATGTTATTAGATTGGCAGGAAGTATTGCAGACTGACAGGTGTCTCTCAGAACTTTGTATGTTTCTGTTCCAGGAGTCTGTATGGCTACACTGTGGAGACTTGGTGGCAATACAGTGGCTGAGAATGGTATGGTAGCAAAGCAGAAAATATGACACCAGCAAGGTACAGCTTTATATGTGCATGGTTACCTAGGTGAGTATGTATAGAACAGTGTGTCAGGAACAATGGGGTAGACAGTGTAATCCTGCATACATACCACATGGCAAGGCATGCTACCCTTGATATGTGTCACCTGTGTGTTCTGTACCTACAAATGTAGGTGGTGGCAGAGAGCATGTATGCCTACATACATGTGGGCTATTAGGGCCAGCAGAGACACACAGGGCCTTAAAATGTATAACCATTGTACACACATAGGAAAGACAGACACACTGCTGCAAAGGGATATATTTAGACACACACACACAGATTTGTCCTTTCTAAGATTAGGACTCCTACCTATTTAGTAGTACATACTATAGCACTAAGTACTTATTGCATGCACCACAGAGCTTAAGCATTTTGAGAGTGTCTGCCCGTGCTGTTAAGGTGGATGACATCAGCAGGCCCTGTAAAGGGGACCAATAGGGGGTTGACAGGTAGGCACGGGGCCTTAAAATGTATAACCATTGCATACAGATAGGTGAGACAGGCCCATTGTTGCAAGGGGATATATTTACACACACACACAAAGTTGCCCTTTCTGAGATTAGGGCTCCTACCTATCTAGTAGTATACACTATAGCACTAAAAAATTATTACATGCCCTACAGAGCTTATCCGTTTTGAGAGTGTCTGCCTGTGCTCTTAAGGTGGATGACATCAGCAGGCCATGTAAAGGGGGCCAATGGGGGGTTGACAGGTAGGCACAGGGCCTTAAAATGTATAACCATTGCACACAGATAGGCACACTGATGCAAATGGATATATTTACACACACACACACACACACACACACACACACACACACACACACACACACACACACACACACACACAGAGTTACCCTTTTTGGGATTAGAACTCCTACCTATCTAGTAGTATATACTATAGCCCTAGTTATTGCATGCACCATGGAACTTATATGTTTTGAATGTGTCTGCCAGTGCTGTTAAGGTGGATGATATCAGCAGCTGTTGACAGGGAGGCCACTGTTGTGGAAGATGCTAGTCACATGGCCATAGAATGATTGGCCATTGCACAAACATAGGCCTGATTGACATGTCTGTACTGCTGTATGGGAACTGTCTACATATACACACACACACAAGATGACTTATGTCAGACTAGAATGCCCACCTACATACTTTTATACACTATAGCTCACAACACTAGTTGCAGGCTCCACCGGTTACATTTAGTGTACAAGTCGCTGCAGCACTGCATCACTTTACACCTTTATGTGGCTATTTACATCTGTCTATATATCTATGTATATATATATATATATATATATATATATATATATATATATATATATATATGTGTGTGTGTGTGTGTGTGTGTCTTGTATACTGATAGATAAGGGTAATCATGCCTGAGGGGGATACCGGAGAGACAGGTACATATACATAACTGTCTGTATGCACAGAGATATATTCACATCTCAGTTATTTAGGCAAATGAGGTATCAGACATGGGCCGAAATTAGTTAAGTGTAGGAGCATGCTCAGTGTGGCCATCAGTACTTCCAAGGTGACTCCAGGCCGGACCTACCTGTACTCCAGTCTGGGATTTTGTGTGCTACAGCCAATTGGCTGCTGCACTTGATTCAACAGTCCAGCACCTCCCTGATATTATGTCCAAGGTATTCCCTGGCTGTGACCTGCACATAATATCTGAGTCATACCTAGTGTGTGTACAGATTGTAATAGACTGTACAGGGTTTTGCATCATATGTCTGGTATGTTTTACATAGCATTGTGATTTTCTGGTACATCACTGGCAAATCATTATTGATTGCCATTAGGAACTGATGAGAGACATGTGAGTTACAGACTCCATACACAGCAGGGATCCCATGTTACTGCAAGACCTGTTATTCTCTGCACTTTCTACACTTGTATGGGCACTAGTTAATCATTCTCCTTATATGTGGGCCTTTGTCCCACTCCTGTTTATAGCTTTTTCCATATTTCCTGCTCTAAGTAGTTGTAGGTTTGCTGTGACTGGGGTACATGATGTAACACCACACACAGGGTTACAGCCTTCACACCTCTGACTGTACATGTTTAGCAGGATGTCCTTCATTCCACCCTATATGTCTGCTCTGCTCCTCAGACAGTTGTGTATTTTTGGTAATATACTACTACATGGTGCCCAGTAACATGTAGGTACTGACACAGTTACATGATGGCCTTTACATCCTGCTGCTACTCTGACTTGTTACAACCTGCTTTTATACTAACCACCTTCTAGGTTACACAGAGCATGTGTAATGTCCATAGCTGTGACCCACTGTCTCTCTATTGTATCTGGCTTTGTTGAGCTTTCTTGCAGTAACAAATAGGGATGTATTGACAGTCTGTGGGACTCTTACCATAGGAATACCTCACATGCAAAACTGTAGATGCAGCCAACTTCAAACAATGAACACAATCAACCATGTTAATGTACTTAGCCCACTAAGACACACCAGCCACCAGAAAGTGAAGTTTAAGTCCTGACACTATCAACATCAGACAGACATAACTTTGATCCCTGCATATTGGGGAAATAGAACATGTCACCAGGTTGTTTGGGACAGCCTTGGGATTGTGTGGTCTGCTGCTATAACCTTGCAAACATACTGTTACTGCAGTTGTATAGGGGCATGGCTGTGTTGGGGGTAGGGGACTCTAGCATTGATAGTCATGCATCTGTCCTATGACACTGCTCTTTAGCATTTCCCTTGCATATTGCGGTGTGTTTTGCTGCCTTGTGGTTTACTGCATATTATGGGACAACCAGTATTGGACAGACATTTCCTGTTGTCCCACATAGCTGTTAGTTCTCTATAGGTAGTCCAGTAACCCACTTTATTCCCTTACGTACATGCAGCAGGTACATACATATGCTACCATGGTCCAGTACCCCATACATATGTTGTAAAGAAGACTGACTTACCTTGTGAATTCAGCAGTTGAGATAACAGTGCTTCAGGGCTGACTCTGATGTATGCAGTACACAGCCAGTACTGGTAAGGTACAGGTTATGTGGTGTGGCTGGCATCCTTTTTACTATGTATGTGAGTCAGAGTGAGATGTCAGTGCCTAGGACACTAGGTTGTCAGTGCATGTGCTATGCATTACTTCTTTTCCAAGGTGAGGGCATACTGGGCATGTCTACATCTGCCTATAGGGACAGGCTCAGGGGGTTCCTCCGCCATGTCCTCCAGTGGGTGTGGCTGTGGGGACCTTGGTACTGGTGGGGGGCTGTGTGTCCCGTCCCTGTAATGATCTTGCTGCAGCTGTTTCCACAGGATCATATTGAGTAGCATGGCACATACCATGAACATTTGTGCACATGTGGCTGGAGAATACTGCAGGGCTCCACCTAATATATTGAGGCAGTGGAACCATGACTTGAGCAACCCAAACACACACACTATGAAGTTCACAGATTGTGCATATGCCACATTTTAGCATTCTTTGATAGGTGGGTTGTGCATTTCTGATGGGTGTCATCATCCACGGTTCCAGTGAGTAGCCAGTATCCCCCAGTAGATGGCTATACAGGATATCCCCCCAGCAAACATCTGGTACAGCTGTGATCCATGCCAGATATGGGAGTCATGATAACTATAAACATATAAAAGTGGTTGAAAATGCCCAAAAGTTACTAATAACCTGTAAAAAGGCATCGGAAACCAGCTGGTCCACTCAACAGAAGATTAATCCAAAATGCACACAAACACAGTAGTTTAAAAGCGCAAAGCACATCAATGTGCTTGATGTGCTTTGTGCTTTTAAACTACTGTGTTTGTGTGCATTTTGGATTAAACTTCTGTTGAGTGGACCAGCTGGTTTCCGGTGCCTTTTTAGGAGTCATGATAACTGCCAGGGCTTGTCAGCATACACAATCATGATAATGCCCTGGGCATTGCACATGACATGACAGTTGATGGAGAGATACCCCTTGTGGTGGACATAGACTTTACCCTCCTCACTGGGTGGTGCTTTGATGTGGACATGAGTGCAGTCTATAGCACCCAGTACCTCAGGGTAATGTGCTACATGGTGGAAGAGACACATACTGCTGACCCTCTCCTCAGGGGTGTGGGGTAAATAAATGTGCTCGCTAGCATGTGTTTGCATGACAGCCAGGAAATGGTGGAGTACCCTGGATGCAGATGCCCGTGAGAGCCCCATTATGTCCCCATTTGGTCTTTGAAAAGTACCTGTAGCTAGTATTCTAAGGGCTATACATAATTTTGTTTCCACTGGGATGGGTTCCCTTGTGTTGGCTTTGGGTCTGAATTGAGGGCAGCAAAGCTTTGTGAGTTCTTGTAGTATGACCTGTCCACCCTGTAGCACTCTAAAATCTCCAGCTCATGTAGCTCCTGGAAGGTTATCCTGGGCCTGAATACTCTTCTACTTCTCAGTCTAGGCCTATTATCAGCATCAGCAATGAGCTCAGCCTCTAGCACATACAGATGTAGCAGAGCATCAGCAATCCCTATCGTTCTGTCAGTTAAAATTCCTAAGTGTGTACTCCAGGAGTGCAGAGCATGTGGGGAAAAATCAGATTGTAGGGTGTTACATACTTTATAGTGGTGTGCTGCAGATGCAGCCTTTGTGATTGGCTAACTATGATGCTTTCCATCTGCCAGGTAGATCATTGGGGGGTTTGAATGGCCCATTGTCAGTGGAACAGGGCTTATCAGTAATTTATACATGATTGGCTTTCCCAGACTATTTCCTTTTTTTTAAACTGTCTTGCCTGCTAAGCACTGCTGCATGGCATGCAAACCTGCTGCGCTGGTGTAAACACTGCTCACCAGCCTGGATACACCCCCATGCACAGGTACGCTTAGCATAGTTTAAACCACCTAAAACATGTGCCCTGCAACTAAACAAAGCTTAGCAGCACAGGACATACCTTCCTGCTTAGCTGAGCTGAGCGGTGTGCTAAGGCTCCAATCCGCTTAAACTTATAGTAACATACCCCATTTTCATGTCTGTTAACTGTTCTACTGACACCAAAAAGGTTCTGGGGCTACATGGGTTTTATCTGCAGACACAGTGGCACATTTTTGCTATTCAGTAACCCCAGCTCATTTGCATACTGATCCTTGCACATACCCTGAATACTTCACAATTCTAGGACCTGCCTCCTTAGCAAACACTGAAATCTATCATTGTACATACTGCATTAGCAAACACTGAAATCTACCATTGCACATACTGCATTATTCTCACATATGTATTATTTTCACTTTTTAAACATTTTAATATAAATATATATATATATATATATATATATATATATATATATATATATATATATATATATATTGCATAACAGCATGTTTGCACATTGCTGCTTGCTGCGTAAATGTAATATGGCTATTAAAAAAATAAATTGTCTTTCAGCTTTTCACGGTTAGGGGTCACCACAGCGGACCTCCGGTCCACTAATGATTGGCAGTGAATTTTGACAGTGTCAAGTTGCCAGTCCAGCGCCCAACCTTCAAAGAAGGCACATGGGTATTAAAAAATATATTATTGCATATTATTTTGCATTCGTTTTTGGACTCACGGGGAATAGTTTTGTACATATGAGTGCCTGCAATGACATTTCTGACCTTGTAATTGGGCTTTTATAGCCCCTGTTCAATTTTTAAATTTGTGTACATGGATATTTTCCGTGTACACTTCTGACACCAACACGGGTTCTGCAAGGATACCTATTTGCTTCCTGGATTGCAAAACACCCTCATTTGCATGCATTTAACCTGCTTATGGGGTGACTTGCATGCCATGGATACTTCTGTTTTCCACACGCTCATACACACCCCTCTACTCTGTTTACTGGATTGTACAGCTGCTGGTTTCCGTGTTAGATCATGTCACTCTGCCTACATGGAAAAATCACTCCATGTAGGCTTTATTGAATCCCCCTCACCATCTTTTATAGCCTAGCCATAAAGTAGTTTAATTTCAGTTATTTTTCTGAAGTTTGCTGGAATAAAATTAGCCTCCTGTAGTCCAGTTTCCACTGGTACAATATATACATTTAAACAGTTACAATAGTGCATGTACATTTCTGTTATCTTCCAGTAGGTGGTTACATTTCAAACACAGTACTCTACAAATACCTTTTCAACACACGTCTGGACAAGCAGTTTGATATACACGTGACATAGAGTTCTAATACTTTTTTACCACAAGCATCTTGCATAAATCATTTTGATATTCACCAATGACATATAATTATTTAAAAAATTCCAACTAGCTGGGCTGGCTGTATCTCCTTTTGTCACAGCAAATTCTACTTGTATTGCTGTAGTTCATGTTCAAAATGGATAAATACATAAAAAGAAAACAATTAAGGAAAGTGACACCTTCCCAAAACTTGTTTAACATATATATATATATATATATATATATATATATATATATATATATATACACACACACACACACACACACACAGATAGATGGCTAGATATAGATAGATATAAATATACACAAGTATAATCATGTGAGTATGTGTGTATGTCTCTGTATATGTCAAGCAATCACATGAGGAAAACTGTTAGGGCCACTTACTATTTTACTTGGTGAATAATTCTTATTCTAGCATTTCTTCTTTTATAACAGGACTTAAAGTACACAGATGCATTGTTACAATCCTTTTTCATTTCAGAACAGACATATAATTTACTGACATACTGGACTAGCAATGTCATAACACTCCTTGGATTTTTCTCTAAAATTAGATTTATTCTTAAACTTAAATCTAAGTACTTGTCTTTTCCATGATAAATGGGAACACAGGTAACCTGCAAACTCTGGGCCTATCACAGTTCGGCTTTATTATAGGAAGGTCATGCCTAATAAAGCTGGTGGATTTTTTTGAGAGGGTTCACCAAAGCATTGGATGAAGATAGGACTGTGCACACAGCTTACCTCGACCTGGCCAAGCCTTTTGATACAATATTTACTCAGGCATAGACAAACTCACTAATGTAGGTATAAACCCTTTTATCACCTGCTGGATAGCTAACTGGCTTATTGATAGGACCCATGAAGTCAACATAGGTGAAATCACCTCCACCAAGAGGCCAGTCACTAGAGTAATCCTCCAGAGCTTGATACTGGTCCTACTCGTTTTTGGCATCTATTTCTCTGAAATGGAAGCAAATGCTGAAGGTTTATGGCTGACTTAGTTTGCAGATGATTGCAAGCTGGGGGTTATTGCCAACTCCTTTGCAGACACTCGCACTCTTCAAGAAGTTTTGTCTTTGACTAATAAATGTTACCAAAGCCATGGTCTTAAACTCAATGCTAAGAAATGCAAAATTGTACCCTTTGGGAAATCAGCTGTCCTGGATAATTACCATGTTGATAATACACCCCTAAGAGTTGACCCTCTGGTCAAGTATCTAGGTATGCATGTAGACAGTAGCCTTAACTTGAACCACCATGTGGTTACAGTGGTGAGGAAATAATTTTATGTTGCACAACTTATAAGTAAGGGTATGGCATCTAGATCCAAAGAGGTGATTATCTCACTGTACTCTGCACTTATCAGACAATCGTAGAGTACAATTCTCCATTTTGTATGTACCTGAACACACATGTGCAGCAACTAAAGCAACCTCAAATTTTCCTTATAAAAAGAATACAAGGCAAAACAAACCTGCCTTATACAGAGTATCTTGAAGCTTTTTCCCTCTACTCAGTCTCCTATAGATTGCTGAGGGGTGATCTATGTCTGGCTTACAAGGCATCCACAAACCCCACACTTATGAATTTCCTACATATTTGTATTTCAAAAAGTACCAGAAATACAAGGTCTAGGGACCTGAATTTTGTCTGTGACTTAAACAGAACATGCTACAGAGACAGATATGTGTCCTAGAGACTGCCCTTCATGTGGAAAAGGCTTCCCATCCATGTGAAGCTGAGTTGTCCATTACCCAGTTTAAGCACAGCCTAGACATGTGGCTGAGGAATAGGACATTTACACTGGGCCTGGCACCCATGTTCCTTATGGACAGAACTAGCTTATAAATGCCTGACCCTCAGTGTCCTATTTGGATGCAGAGCATCATTATTCTTTTGGGAAAACTTGTGTAAGTTTAGAAAGGCAGCTTGGGACATTAACCTAATAACAGTCTATGACTCTATGCAGTCTATTTTGCCAGATATTGAAAATTATTCTCATTGCATCTTTCTGTTTTTTGGGGGGAGAGTGCTGATAGCTTTTAGTATTGTTTTTTTAATAGCCAGTTCCATATAATCATAAAATACCTCTCCCTTCTTATTCTGACAAGGTTCTTCATTACATATTTGAAAGGATAAGTTGCACTACAAAAGATGTTCAGCTTTTCTGAGTGTTCTGGTATAAGACAAACATCATTTACCATTTCAGTTATATGGTCTTCATGAAAAAAATGAACCCACTGTTCAAAATGATCATGAGACTGTTTCCTATCTCTTTCTTTTTGACCACTCAACTGTCATAATTTCTATATATGCTCAGGCAGATTTTACTGCCTAGAGTGAGACCCTACCTTAACAACTTTCACAGGGAGTGCTCAAAATTTGTTATGCTCTGGTCCTGCACCCTTCTAATGTTTAACTGGTGTGGCTTTTTCAGAAAATTGGAGAGTGTTGTATTATTTTTTCTGTGTATAATTGTGGAGCTTTTCTCCCAGGGCCTCCACTGAAAAGGGCTTTAGCTCAATTTAATTATCCCAGTTAACAAATGGCAAATAAATAAATAAATAAAGTTTTACGGACCAAGCTACATCCACTATTCCTAACAAAGGATTATGATTGGGTCACCATTTATAACCTGGTTATTATGTGTTTGAGACATGGATGTCAAGAAATTCACCTCCTGAGCAAAGCTTGAGAGGTGTATTTTGGTATCCATGTTAAGAACACTTAATAATTTATGTATTTTATTTATTTATTGACATTTGGTGACTGGGAAAGTCCAAGTGGGTCAGAAACCCATTTTCAGTGGAGGCTCAGGGAGAAAAGCTTCACAGTACAAAGTGTGAACAGCAGAAGTATAAGCTATATTAATACATTTATAAAACACTATACATCAGTCTTTTTTTTGCCGTGCCCCCCCAAAAATGTTTCATTTTCTGGACTTGACTGCTGAAGAAAAAAGTTGAAAGTTGAGAGCTATGTCACATGCATGTGAATAAACAGTGGTTTTGAATTTGAGCTGCAATGCACTTTACTCTGAAGAAGATCACGGAATGATGGGTGAAAGTGCTCAGTATGTCTTTGATGTAATAAACGGCTGGTGTATCTTTTGGCAGTGTTGTAGATTTTTTCTTATTAGTTGGCTGTGGGGGTGTGTAGTAGCTACTGGATGTTAGAATGTAGGTAAAGAGGGGTTTATAGTTGCTATCAGAGCAGAACAATGTAGGTGTGGAGGCAGTATGGTTGGTTAGAAAGGATAAGGGCATTGGAGTGACTGTCATGGCCATTATATCAGGTAATTTCACATCATCTGTAGAGCTGATGTCATTATAAACAATTAGAAAAGATCTGTGACCTAATTTTATAGGACAATACGTTTCAAAGTTTTGGAACACAGATGTAGAATAGGACAGCTCTGTGTTTATTTTGTGTTCTGGTACATTGAATGTGTGCCCCATTGAGAAGTGTAGTCATTATCTAGGGTAGCATCTAGGGTAGGCAGAGTCCAAGGCTGCAAGAGACAGACAGACTAGAGTGCCAGGGAGTTTAGGGTCTATATTATATAAATGAAAATGCAAAATGTCAATCACATGAGCGCAAATTCAGGAAGTTTACATCGCTATTGTGGTGGTTGTGCCCCCCCCCCGCACCCCCCCACTAAATATATATTCCAACTCCGAGATCGCACTACAGTGAGAAAAGGGCAAATATCCCGATCTTCACTGTACTGCGATCCAAAAAAAATTAATATTGTCTTCCTGCATTTACGCTCATGTGACCGTTCGATATATTAATTTTTCGTCGATCTAAAGTAGACCGAGAGTTTATGAGCCACTATTAATTTGTATATTGCAGAACTTTTATTTGTGTCATGTCACTAGCCATACCATTGTCATATCTGGCATACTGGTGCTTACAACTTCTTTTCTGACTCACCATTGTTGACTGGAGTGATCTAGTCATTCATGATTCATGAGTCAGTTTTGACAGTTTTTTTTTTTTTTTTTTTTTTACAATTAAAGGTATTGAAAAGCAAATTCCTTTGGACTAACTTTTCATCTAAAAGAATCTTTTAAGAATCTAAATTCTCTCAGTTCTCAAAGTAATATTTTTATGATAAAAGGAGCATCCCCCAAAGCCATTTCAAATCATCACAAGACCAGCAGTGGTATCATTGAAACCCAGACATTACTAAACTTGCAATACTCAAGCCAAGTAATGTTTTCACATGTTACCTGCTGCATTGCATCCTGTTACATTATAATGAGGTACAAGTTTGTTAATTACTCTGAAACTTCTATGAACTTCTCTATATATTCAAAAGAGCATGGCATTTACCTACTTTCTTAATTCTTAGCTTTTATTATTACATAATCTATATTCTTTGACACTACTGCTTATAGACCTGTTGTTTCTTCATTATAATTTATACTATGAATAATATAAATTAACCAAAGAAAGTCTGGTGCTAAATTTCTTGATAGAAGACATATAATTATACCTGTCAAATGGTGATTTTATTTGACTGTGATTGCTGACAACTGATTAAATTCTAAAAGGAAGCAAAAACTGAATGCTACACAATCATACTTTCCTGCATGGCATATTCCTGTCTTTACTTATTAACTGTTACCTTCCCCATAAGATATTCTCTTGTATTCATCTCAGGTCTCAACAGAATAACATAACATTTAGGCAGAAATATACAAATGAATAACCCGGCACTGGAAGAAAGGATTGCAAAGATTTCTACTGCAACCATGTACTTCCCTTTGGTGCTCAGGTATGCTGGGATAAAGGAAAGCCACACACTTACAAATATCAACATGCTGAATGTGATAAACTGAGCCTCATTAAAAGTATCTGGTAGTTTTCTAGCCAGGAAAGCAACAACAAAACTGACACTGGCTAAAAGCCCCATGTACCCCAGCAAACACCAGAAGGCAATGACTGACCCCTCATCACATTCTATAATTATTTTATCATGTTGTACATTTCTGTTTCTTATTGGGAAGGGAGGAGAAATGTTTAACCAAAGAATGCACAAAATAACCTGAAACATGGTGCAGACAAGTACAATAGCATTAGGCAGGATAGGCCCAACCCATTTCTTTAAGCTACTGTTTGGTTTTGTTGCATTGAAGGCAATCACTACAGTAACAGTTTTTGCCAGCAGACAGGATACACACAGACTGAAGACTATGCCGAAGGTGGCCTGTCGTAACAGGCATGTTATTCTCACTGGATGACCTATAAATATCAAAGAACAGAGGAAGCACAGTGTGAGAGCAAACAGCAGAAGGTAACTGATATTACGGTTGTTGGCTTTTACAATCGGAGTGTCTCTATATCTTAAAAAGATGAGTAGTACTGTAGCAGGCAACAACGCATTGACAGCAGCAATGAATGCCAAGACTGAACCCATGGCATCATTATAGGAAAGAAACTCTTCAACTCTTGTAAAACAACCATCTCTGACGGTGTTAGACCAATAGTCTTCTGGGCATCTCCAACAGTTGTCAGAATCTAAAGACAAATAGGGTTATATGTAATGAGATTAAAAATGAACAGACAAGAGTTTATGCAATGTTAGGTCTTATGTTTCTATTGCAATGACAAAATATTTGAATATAATCGAAAATAACACAGATTCAAAAAGTAAAAAAGCCAACACCCTTGACAAAAGTAGTCAGAACTGTTGTTTAAGCTACTCCTTTATGAACAAGTAAAAATCAAAAAATTTGAAAGTTCATTTACTGTTAAAAATCATACTTTGTGATGTCAGTTTCCTTAATATTTTAATGTTCCTACTCACAGTGCTGATGATAAAGATATAGGTAAGATACAATCTGAATACCATAGAAGACTATTAGAGACATGCTTCCTTATCATGCTAAGCCTTAAGAAGAAATACTACAGTCAATTAGAGAATTATTTTTATCTCTTTGGGGCCTTGATATGTCTGGGAGCTGCAACACCCATGATGTTTGATATTTTTCCATGAAATCTAATCAGAAACTCTGACATTTCTGTTTGATGACGGTTGTCACACAGGCAAATACTTTTGTGTTGGTTTCTTGAAGATGTCATGAATACTAAAGTATAACATATTGTATTTTGTGATATAAGAAAATATTTTTACAGATGATAGAAGCTGAAGATGGGAATTTAACAAACTTACAATATAGTAAACATCTCCAAGCCATGCAGCTATAGAGCCATGATTGTGCCACAGACAGCCTGTTTTTGATTGACAGTTTGAGCACCGCTGTAGCTACCTGGGCAGAAATGAGAATAAGCAGTTAATGCTGGCCTAGCGGGTAAATGGTCCGGAAGGTTCCACTGCAGAAGGACTACCTGGGGAGGCTTCACATATGCTTACTGTGTACAGAGGGTAGGACTTGGGGGTGTAAGTCTGCTAAAACGTCTATTACATTGTAACTTAGCATAGCACATGTGCAGAAGCACACACATTCACTTGCTCAGTGTAGCAGGCACTGAATCATACTTGCTGGTCATCAGTTGAAGGGAGTTAGAAGCACCATACATTTCCTAAGCCCTAATGAATTACAGCTATTATCCCAGCTCTTGTCTTCCCCTCCCAGAGTCCCTGGATAAAAAGAAGTGTGGAAGAATGAACTGGCATATACGAGGATGAGCATGGGTGTCACTGGGGAGAACAGGGGCCAAAAAGACACTAAAATAAATCTTAAAACATACAAAATAATCTTCATCAAGTCTCTCTGCATTAGTCCATTCCTTTGGCTGTGTTTAGGAAAATACACTTGCAAATTGCATCACAGAGCTTGCCCTTTATTTAGTTATGTATTTATTTTTGCAAACTGTATCACGGAGCCTGTCATTGTTTTTTTTTCATTTTTTTCATTCAATAACTTAAAAAAGGTATACCCACAGCTGAATTTTGAATGGGTAAACCGAAAATTACTAAAGGCAAAAAATAAAATGAAGCTGGACACACATACACACACACCACTATCATCCTATAACTCTTGAGGGGGGCTTGTCCCATTCCTACCTACTCATCTTAAATATTCCCCCATCAAGGTCACAATAATTTTGCTGTAAAGCACTTCAGTTATAAACTGAGTTCAGTGATCCCTGATAGCCTCATTGCATGGCATTATAGATTGTTTGGGCTGCTGGAAGTGGACTTCCAGTTTAGGCCAATAATAATTTGCTAGAAGATTCTCATTTGAGTAAGTAAATTCAAAGCTATCAAACAAGATGAATAAGTTAAATCACTCTTATAGACCACTCCATGAATTAAATAAATGCTCCAGCTACACATTCAAGGGAGCTACACTAAATCAAAAATAATAAAGAATGCATTAAAAATTATTTTCATAAAAACGTTTCTGCAGCTTACCTGACCTTTTTCTCACTGCCTTCAGTTTTTCTCATAAAAAAGAAAAAAAAGATGTCCCCATTACATGGCATGACATCCCAATGGAAACTAATTAATAACCAGAAAATATAAAGCTTGTATTTTCAAGAAATTCTAATGTATAAATAATTATTACACAATGACCCACCCCCCATTAATATTCCAAAATGTGCACACTGAATGGTCAGTGTGCACATTGTAAATCAGACTTATACTAATGGAAAAATGTCCGGTCGCCCGGACTTTTTCCATTAGTATGTCTTTTTTTTTTTTTTACAGCAATGGAGAACGCAAGATCTCTGTTGCTTTTTAGAAACTGTCTCTATATGTTAAAGGAGTTTAACTTAACAAGACAGCTTTAAAAAAAGTAACAGAGATCTTCCTTTCTCCATTGCTTTTTTTAAAGCTGACTCGCTATGTTAAACTCCTTTAACATAGCGAGACACTTTGTAAAAATCAACTGAGATCTTGCTTTCTCCGTTGCTTCCACCCACAGCTCTGATGTACTGCATAAGCATACACATGTGCAGTACATCAGAACTGCCGCAGAATACCAGACAACTGTGGAAGGGCAGCATGGAAGCATTATACAATGCCATTATTTAAAAAAAGTAAGTATTATTTTTCTTAAATAATGTCATTGTATAATAGCAATAACCCACTTCTGGGTGTGGGTAATGCTGGATTTACCCAGGGTTGTCTTTGTTTGGCCACTCGGGCTTTGCCCTCGTGACCAAACCACACCAACCGTGAGTAAATCCAGCATTACCCACACCCAGGCGTGGGTTATTGCTTAAATAACCATTCAAAATATTTCTCATATTATCACATATATATTTTTTTCTCTACCTAGCTGTCTATCTGCATATGTCAGCAACTTGAGAAAGAGTGTATACATAGTACCAGTTGACACTTCAACCCTTCTAAACATGTATAATCTGAGGAATGCATTCAACCATGAAACTAAATTTATGTTGGGAGAAGGTAACTGAACAAAACTGCAGGCTCAATTTTTCAGTTTTTTTCAACCAATTGTTTAAGTGAGGCTTAACTTGGGAGGTAACCATAAGGGGAATTTCTTCTTACCAAACTTAATTACATTTTTAGCATTGGGGGGGTGTTTGGGCCTTTGCAAGTGAACGTGTGATTGGTTATGTCAGAAAAAGTCAATGATTTTAGAGAATACAGTCAATTTCAACAAGATATTCATTTTCTCAAAAAAAAATAATTTAACAAGATATTCATTCTCTCAAAACAAACACCTGAGATTAATTTTAGAAGCTAAGCATTCAAATTGAAAAGATGGTTATGGCAGAACAAAAATAATATTTATTGTTTAAAACCATTTTTGAAACACCAGATACATAGATGAAATCATTACTTAAATTTTTAATGTAATGAGTCAGTTAATTAACAAAATGTAGGGCATATGTGTTGCTGGGGATTAATTTCATTTGCAGAGACTGAGTTTGTTGAATGGCGGTTCATCCAGCCAAGTGTTTGACTGAACAACATTCCCATTTCATTGAGGTTGCTCCATCCTTTTCCATGAGATGCAGTGACCTTAAGAGTTGGCTGTCTATCTTTAAGTAAGAGGTGTAGTATGATGTTCCCCTGCATGAAACTTATGATGTTCTATAGCACCACAGAAAACTGAGATTGATCTACTACTATATATTTAGATATGTGAAAAGAAGGTCCATCTACTGAAAAAAGTAGGACTAATTCCACAGGCTTTACTCTTTTTTGGGAGGTAAAACTTTCACAGGCTGCTTGAAACACTTTCCTTTCCCATTATTCACTGTGAAGGGCTACCCTTCTAGGTCTTGTCTAGGACCAGCTGAACAACATAAGAAAATAAAACAGAAAGAGAAAAGGAAAGAAAACTGGACAAACTACTCCAACACTGGGAGATGAAAGGAAGGTATATTACAGAGAACAGACCTTCTTAAACACCTATCATTATGGTTATGGAATAATTTTTGTATCTTTTAAGAAGAGTTCTGTCCTATCTAAGCAGTACCTAATCCTTCTGAGTGGACCTCCTGATGCGAATATCCCACAGATAACAGAGGTCTCAAATGAAAAGCTGGATCCGTAATATCTAGTTTACAGTATCCTGCAACAGTGTTAAACAAAGACCAGGTAGCTGCTGCACAGATACTGGCATATGGAAAAACTAACAGGAAGTGACACTTCAGTGTAATCAGTGTGTGAAGTAACTTGCAAGTGACTCACCATATTTTGTATGCCACAACTTTATTAATAATTCAAAAGCAGGAATAAGAAAAACATAACTGTTTTTAACATAAGCAATGAGTACATTTTGAAATGTATTCATAAAAAGACATTGCATGCTATATCTATTAACACCTGCCTTCTTTGCTAACATGCTATGAAGGTCATTATAACTGTAGAAACACCCTTAATGTATGCTACAGTTTATTTATAGGTGGTTGCCATAGCACTAGAACATTATAATAGCTGGAGTCAGACCTCTTAGCAGTCAACTCATAGGATGTCTGTACCATAAAATCTTTCTCTCCAAGTTATGTAAAATAATCACATTGGTATATTTCCAGTGTGAGTTAATAACTGCAATGACTGCAAAATCCATAGCAAAAGCTATGTTTCCAAGGTAAATGTACATAAATGACTTACTTATTAGCAGAGCACAGGAGTTTGACAGCCATACAAGAAGTAGACCAAGTAACTGTTTCCATAAACTTAAATAATGAAGGCAACTCCAAAATCTGTGGAACATATAAGATTAAAAAAATGCAGAAGATCAGGGAGTGACTCTGGAGTGAAGGAAAGTTGCTGTTGCACTAGGCACTGGCTACAAATACAAAAAAGGAACACTGTTGTTTGCTTCACAGATTAAACAGTTTCCATAAAAACTGTTGTTTGAGAAACCATTCCTGTGGCATCAGCAGACAGCAGTTGATGGAATGTGGCTGGGAATGAGGAAATGGTTGGACTGAATACTCCATGGCCAGACTCTCGTGGCCTCTTATTTTGTCCCCTGCTGTTTGTTGAAATGTCATATTACTATCATGTGCTCAGTGTATGACTATCAGGGCTATTGTGAGGGAATCCTAAAAGGTTGTGAAGGTAAGAAGAATGGCTCACTTTTCCAGAACATGGCTGTGAAGCTGATGCTCTTGAAATATACAGACAGATGGACAGAGTTGTCTTCCCATGTAAGTGCCCTTTGCACCCCAGAGCAGATGTATCCACAGACTGATGCTTGAGGGGTTCATAACTGGAAGGGAGTTCTTGCTGTTATGTAGGCAATGCTCAGATACCACACTAAATGAGACATGCAAAACTTGGAGATCTTAATGTGATAGTAAATGGTATCCAGAGTCTGAGACAACTATACCTGAACTGTCCTCTTGAAAGCCTTCATATGAACCGCCATTATAATGTCTGCTGCAGTGATATGAAGGTCATAAGCAGAATTTTGCTGAAACCAAATGGGATGCAATGACCTGGGATACTGTGGACTGAAGAATGGTAGCTGATCTGGGAAAGATATACTTGTCAAGGAGTGGGGTGTCTAATGAGCACCTGATGAAAGTCAGGGTGTGAGATGATTGTAGCTGGGACTTTGCAAAATTCATAGTGTGTGTGTGTGTGTGTGTGTGTGTGTGTGTGTGTGTGTGTGTGTGTGTGTGTGTGTGTGTGTGTGTGTGAGACAGATGGAAGAATGCATGAAACTGATTGTTCTAGAGTCATGAGGAAATGTTGCCTTTTCTCCCAGATGCAATGATTAACTAGAAAGGGGAATAGTTCAGGTTATGAAAGAGATGGGTAGGTACTTTCGTCATTCACACAATATGTCTGGGATTTTATTTATTTATTTTTTTTGTGATTGGCATATCAGTTCTGTAATTCTGTTCAGAAAAGCATTTGGCTAACAGTCCTTAGAGCAACTGCACTAAATTCAAAAGATTCACTCTTGTTATGACACAGTTGTCAATTACTCTTAAGATAATGAATGGAAGCTGCAACATGGTAATACCATTTGGTTGTTATGGGTCTTCACTTGCAATAAAAGTTCTAGGTGCTCTGGAAAGAACACATAACCCTATTGATTTTATTTTATTAACTGGGTGGATATACAAAGCACAAGTGCCTTTTTTTCTAGGTTGACCTAGACAGTGATGGTGAACCATTTGGGTGTGGTATGTCAAAACCTCCTGGCACAAAATAATTCAGTGCACTTCACATGAGCAACAAATGCAAAAGCAGTGTGTGTGATAACTCGGGTGTTGTTGATCGCTGACATGTCACCCAAAATGTTGTGGTGTGTGCCACCTTTGACACGCGTATCCTAGGTTCGCCATCACTGACTAGGAGCACTTTCTGGGCAAGTAATCAACTCAGGGTCACATGGGAGGCAAATAGAGACTGCAGGACTCAAACCATACAGCACATGATAAAGCTCATAGCTTTAATTCTCCAAATGAAACTTCCTGAATTATTAATGCGTACTAGCAAAATAATAATATACATTTTTTGGAAATCTTATGAATGGAACATCATCTGGGATTAGGAATATACACTTTCAGCTTCATGACAGATGTCTAAAATGAGTAGACTCCACAAGCAAGAACGGACTGTCCACAGTGGGCTGGTACCATAGTCAAGGAGGGACAGATTTCCTTATCTTCAGTTCTAGGGTCTTTAGATATAACAATAAACCACTCAAAGAATCCTTATGAAGCACAATTTCATGTGTAGGAATAATCATGCGTATCAATAAATACACTGGTACAGTAAGTAAAAACACTGCAGTCATCAATAAACTGGTCAAATGCAATATAAATCCCCATGTAACCCACTGGTTTGCCAAATGGTTCACTGACAGACACCATTCTATTAGAGGCAAATGGCACTCTAACCTCTAAGAGATTTGTCACCAGTGGCATAACCCAGGGTTCAGTTTTGAGCCCACTTCTAATTGGTATATACATTAAAGTCCTCTGGCTGACCAGGTTTGCAAGATGATCACAAGCCCAGAGACATCATCAACTCTCCTGAATACATTACATTCCACCAAGAGGGACTAGTTTGGGCAAACTCATGGTGCCATAGTTAAAGCTAAACTTTGATAAATGTAGAATTATACAGTGTGGGAAACTTAATAATAATAATACCCAGATTTAAAATTGGCACTATCAGCACAAACCCAAGAACTTTTATGGAAAACTAACTCTGGTATAACCCCCACATATTTTCAGTCTTACAAAATTGATTATTAATGACATTGGCACTTGATCAAAATAAGTCATCATTCCCCTCCAGTTATCCTTTACCAAGCCATCACTAAAATATAGTTTATCATGCAGTATGTACTTATCCAAACAGCTAACCCAATCAGAAACCCCCCAATAGTTCATTACTAAAAAAGTCTCTGGTATAAGTTCTCTATGTTCCAAAGAGCATCTAAAAGCCCTTGTCTGTTTCCTCTGACTTTTATAGACTTCTGCAGGGTGATTTATGTCTGGTTTACAAAGCTTCAAAAGACCCAGTCTTGCTTGATCTACTATACATCAGCAAAACAAGTAGATCTAGGGACCAAAATTTATTCTGCAATATAAATAGGACTTGTTGGAATAGACCAAGCAACTGTAAACCAAAGAACAGGAACAAATGGCCAAACAGTGATCCCAGTAGCTCGAGTAAAAGTGAAAGTCCAAATCCAAGAGTAAAATTCCAAAAATCAGAGACCACATAGGCAATATAAACTTGTTTAATATAAAGCAAATAAAAAATTACACGGAGCTCCAAAAGGAAATACCAGGTTTAGCGCTTTCATCTGCCAAAAGCAGACTTCTTCAGAACCACATGATAACAGTTAATTAGTTCATTAAAAAGCCTGTTTGGCGCCAAAAAGCTACCCAATAATAACTTTAAAAAAACTTTAAAAAAACATAACAAAAATGTACAAAAGGAACTGTACAAAATCCACATATGATAAAAAAATCCACATAACTTATATTCAAGAGTATATACTAATAACATATCTAAAAAAGATGATGTTGGTCATAAAAATAAATAATGTAAAAAATATATATATGTTATACTGATGACAATATACAAATGTAACAAATACATATATATATGGATAACACCGCTAGACCTCAGTATCGATGTAATACATAACATAAAATATATAAAAAAACTGTAGTTGGAATGACAGATAGCTTTCCCAAAGAATCCTATGCCTCCGGAGCAAACTCCCACTTTCTGCAAAGCAAAACACTTCCCTCATTATTTTCAAATCTAATAGACGCATGCAAATTACCTCATAAGCACGTGAATCTCATGCAAAGGAATCAGGTAGAGTGATCAAGCTAACAGATAGCTCTTCAGACCCTGTGTCAGTGCTGTAGTGTTTACAGAAAAAATCTGTGTAGAGGAGTGTAGATAGACAGAAGCGGCTGTAAAAATGTAGATATATGGACAGAAATGTCATACCACATACAGATATGAGCAGAACTATTCTCCTGTGTGTCTGAAAAATTAAAGGAAAGAAGTTAAATTAATTTAATTTTTTTTAATAATTTGGGTATGTTAGTGTGCAAACATTGAAACAAATTTTGAAAAAAAAAACAAAATTAATTTTATGTGACAGAAATGTGTTACAGGACCCTGCATGGAGTATCTACAGTGGTGCATTGGTGCTGTTGCTAATGTGGCAGGACTATGAAGTGTGTAGTTTCCAGGCTGTGAGCATGTATCCCTATGCAAATGAGGTGGAATTACTGAATAACATAAAGGGGTAATCGTGTCCGCATATCCCCTTTGTGTAGGCAGAGAACCATGTAGGTGTTTACAGAGGAGGTAGCTGACATCAAGGAAGGGTGTGTCTAATGACTTCTAAGCTTATTTCAGCTTAGCTGCACCTGTTTGCATGGTATGCCGCCATGCTGTGTTCTTGCATTAACTTGCTAGCTTTGTTTAGTTAAGGGGCAGATGTTTTTGTATGTTTGAGCAATGCACTGCTATGCTAAGCGTGGAAGTCTGGGGGGTATGTACACTAAGTGCTAAGTTCTGTTTACCTATGGTGCATGTGCTTGCATGGCGTGATGCAGTGCTGAGTGTTTCTAAAAGCCAATGATATATTAATTAGTTTTGACCCCCATTTAACTTAAACTAGGGCCATTAAATAATGTTAATGATATACTAGGCAGGTGGAATGCATCATAGGTAGCCAATCACACAATCAGCACCTACAGCAGAGCATGATAAAGTATGCACACACCCTATGATCTGATTTGTCTCCCATACTCTGCACCATTAGAGTACACACTTGAGGATTTTAACTGAGAGAATTCTAGGGGCTGTCAGGGGCTGCTGCATGTCTGCTACACCTGTATGTGCTAGATGCAGAAGTCAATGCTGCTGCTGCTGTTGACAATAGGCTTAGACAGAGAAGGAGAAGAGTGTTCAGGCCCAGGGTAACCTTCCAGGAGCTACATCAGCTGGAGATTGTAGAGCACTACAGGGTGGACAAGGACATACTACAAAAACTCACTGAGCTCTGCCGCCCTCAACTCATACCCAGAACCAACAAAGAGGAACTCATCCCACTGGGAAAAAAGGTATGGCTAGCCCTTAGGATACTAGCTACATGTACTTTCCAAAGACTAACTGGGGACTTGATGGGGGTCTCACAGGCATCAGCATCCAGGGTACTCCACCATTTCATTGATGCCACGCTACTACATGCCAGTGAGCAAATTTCTTTTCCCCTCACCCTTGAGGTGAGGTCCAGCAATATGCAACACTGCTACTGTGAGGTACTGGGTGCCATCGATTGCACTCATGTACACATCAAGTCACCACCCAGTGAGGATGGTAGAATGTACATCAACCACAAAGGGTACCACTCCATCAACTGCCAGACCATGTGCAATGCCCAGAGGATTATCATGAATGTGTGTGCTGGCAGCCCTGGCAGTTATCACAACGTCCATATCTGGCATGCATCACAGCTGTCAGTAGCAGATGTTTGCTAGGGGGGACATCCCACATGGCCATTTACTGGGGAATGTTGGCCACGCCTTGTGGATGATGATATCCATCAGAAATGCACACACACCCAAGGAAGAAAGCCATAATGAGGCACATGCACAAACTAGGAACATCATAGAGTGTGTGTTTTGGCTTCTGAAGTCACGGTTTTGGTGGCTCAATATATCTGGTGGAGCCCTGCAATATTCTCCAGCCACATGTGCACATATGTTCACAGTAGTATATGCCACACTACATAATATGATCCTGTGAAAACAGCTGCAGCAGGATCAGCAAAGGAAGGGATACACAACCCCCCACCAGTGCCTAGGTCACCACAACCACAGTTACAGTCAAAGGAGGACTCGGAGGAGGAACCCACTGATGATGTCCCCGTAGGAAGACATAGACATGCCCAGTACACCTTGGGCTTGGCTAAGAGACAATGCATAGCACATTCACTGACAATTTAGGGTCCTAGGGGACTGACACCTTACGCCTACTCACATACATATATAAAAATTGTTGATGTCAGGCAACCCACAAAACCTGTACCTATCCATGTATTGGCTGTGTACTGCTTGCATCACACAGTGTTAGCCTTGAACTACAGTTCTGTCAACTGTTGCTTTTGCAAGGTAAGTCTCTAACCTACACACTACTTGTAAGGATTATTGTAATATGGTATTGTATGTATGGCTCTGCTGCATTTATGCAAGGAAATATTATGGGCTATGTGGACAGGAGTAACATCCACATAGGACTACAGATACCCAGTCCAATAGTATGTGTTCCCTAATAATTACTAGGCCTCATAGTTGGAATATTCACTACATCAGTCAAGGGAGATGTTAAACAGTGGGTTGACATAACATTTGGACAACTGTATATCCCAGCAGATCATGTGCTGTTGATCCCCCACCCCAACATAGCAGTGTTCCCATATAACCGCTTTAACAGTAAGTCATCATGGTATATCAGCAGACCAGGCAATCTCAGGGCAGTAACATAGTACTCGATCACACATTGTATGTCACACATAACATAGGAATAACAATGTACATATTTATGATGTTGATTATGTGATGAATGACTCCTCTTTCTCTGGCACCCTGTGTGGCTCAGTTGACTAGAAAAGTTAACATGGGTGATGGTGTTGATGGTTCTAATCTGGAAGTAGTCACATGTTTTGCATGTGAGATATTATGATGTTGGTGTTTTCACAGACTGTCAGTTTGTGTGTGTTGTAACATTATGAACATCTGTCACATATTAAGTACAGCAGACAACTGAGGAATGCCATGGACATTTTGAATGAAGTGCAGTACTGCAGAAACAGGAACAGATGCCACTGTATGTAACACACAAAATCCCGGACTGGAGTACAGGTAAGTGTGGCCTGGAGACACTTTATAAGTACTGACAGTCCCACTGGGCATGACCATACACTTAGTTAAAATGAGAGCAATTCTGTTGCCCCTTCGTCAAAATGACCTCCAAACTCTGTATCCCACCCAGTTCGGGTTTGTGAAAGGCAGATCATGCCTCCTGAACCTAATTGACTTCTTTGAGGCAGTCACCAAAGCCGTAGATGAGGATAAGGTGGTTCACACAACCTATCTTGACCTCGCCAAGGCTTTCGACACCATCCCCCATTCTGGAATTATAGCTGAACTCACTAAACTAGGTATAAATCCCTACATTACAAGATGGGTTGCCAACTGGCTCACTGACAGAACCCACACTGTAAAAGTTGCAGACTCCAAATCTGACCTCAAAGCAGTGACAAGTGGAGTACCACAGGGTTCTGTCCTGGGACCTCTCCTGTTTGGTATCTACTTCTCTGAAGCACAGGCTAACATAGAAGGCCTCTGGCTAACAACGTTCAAAGATGACTGTAAACTAGGAGCTATAGTCAAGTCCCCAAATGATGTGGACATCCTACAGAAGGGCCTCGCTGAGACAGATGCCTGGTGTCAGAGCCGTGGCCTCAAGCTCAATGCCAAAAAGTGCAGTGTCATCCCCTTTGGTAAAAACTCTGTACCCATGAACTACCACATAGGCAGCAATCTACGTAACACTGAATGTGTGATAAGAGACCTTGGGACCCAAGTGGACAGTAGTCTCTCCTTTGATAGTCACATCGCCACAGTAGTCAGGAAGTCCTTCTACATGGCACACCTCATCATAAAAGGGTTCTCATCCAGGAAAAAAGAGGTCATTGTTCCCCTCTACTCGACACTCATTAGACCCATTATAGAGTACAACGTCCCTTTTGGGATGTACCTCACCAGACATCTGCTGCAGCTGGAAAGGCCACAGAAGTACCTCACAAAGAGGATTACTGGCCTCAAACAAATGCCCTACACTGACTGCCTCAAAAAACCTCCAGCTTTACTCTATAGCATATCGCCTACTCTGAGGTGATCTCTGCCTAACATATAAAGCTATGTCAAACCCAGAGCTGTTGGACATGCTACACCTAAAGAAATCCCAATCCCTCCAAGCTACACGCTCTAGGGACCTGAACCTTGTCACCACAATAAATAGTTCATGCTGGAGGGATAGATTCCTTTCCCAAAGACTTCCCATACTCTGGAACAAGCTACCCATCTATGTCAAGAAAAGTTCTTCATTAGCACTCTTCAAGAAAAATCTTGATGAGTGGATGGGAAATAAGAAATACACCCCAGGGATCACTTCTGTGTCTCTGCTTGACAGTGGCACAGGAAACCAACTTTCTTGGGTGGCGTAAGCTAGGGAACCTTGTTGGCTAGGCTTACGTAGGCCCTTGGGCCGATAGCCTAGTACCTACCTATGAACCTATGACCTGTTATGTATAGCTATGTCTATACATACAGATATATATGCATACATATCTATCTGTCACTATCTTGCTCCACATACATAGTATATCTATCTCTATGTAGTGTTAAATAGATATACACCAATACATATATATATATATATATATATATATATATATATATATATATATATATATATATATATATATATATATATATATATATATATATATATATTTATTTATTTATATATATATATATATATATATTAAAGTGATACATAGACTCTTTCTATATATCTACATAACACATATACATATCATACACACACACACACACGTATATATCCATCTCTGTTATATACATAAATATGTGTGTGGAAGTCTGTATTGTTCTACATAATTTGTACTATCACACATCCATACTGTTGCTCAAAGGAGCCAAACTAAGGGCACAACAGTACCTAATTCACTTAGCTACAGACACTTGTGCCTGCTGGATGTCACCATGTAGACAGACACAGGTGAGCAGGTGGTGTAATATATAATGTTGTCAATGCACTCATGGACAGGGCACATTGTTTCTGCCCACAGGTTTGCCTGTCTAAGTGCAAACAGCCACATATGGCCATACTGGTAACTGTAGGCACATAGCTAGGATAATAACAGTTATCCCACTGCTAAGACACTAGATCCAGATAACAGTATGAAGCAATACCATTCTGCAGGTCACAAATGCTGTTCAACACAAGCCTAGTTTGTCTAATGCACAAGTACTGTGCCTGCAATCACATATACAACAGACTTAACCTGTGGGCCATGCAATATGTACTGTGATCTATAATGTGTAAAACTAGATATGTAGGATTTCTAATCTCACTCCAGCCTACTTGGTGTGCATGTGTGTGTATCCCGCTGAAGAACAACTGCCATGCCCTCATGGGCCATCCACCTACAATGGTTATGAAATTTTTGGCCCTGTTACTTGCTGTTGGCTTCCAAACTGCCCTTTTCTACAAGGCTTGATGATATCATCCACCTTAAGACTACCAGCTGACAGTGTACCATCAGACTTAAGCTGTGGTGTGTACAATAAATACTCTGATCTATAGTGTGTACAACTAGATAGATAAGTTTCTAATCTCCTTCTAGGCTCTTTGGTGCATGTGTGTGTATCCCCCTGCAGAACAACTGCCATGCCCTCATGGGCCATCCACCTGCAATGGTTATGCACTTTTTGGCCCTGTAACTTGTTGCTTGCTTCCAATCTGCCTTCTTCTACAAGGCCTGATGATGTCATCAACCTTAAGACTACCATAGCTAAGAGGTATTACCAGTTTTAAGCTGTGGCATGTGTGATAAGTTCTGTGAGATATAGTGCATAAGACTACATAGGTAGAGCTTCTAATCTCACTTCAGGCTTCTTGGTGTGTGTGTGTGTGTGTGTGTGTGTGTGTGTGTGTGTGTGTGTGTGTGTGTGTGTGTGTGTGTGTGTGTGTGTGTGTGTGTGTGTGTGTTTGTGTGTGTGTCCATATGGCATAAATATGATCACTTTGGTAACTTAGAAATGGGAAGGGTTTGTAGCATTTTATTTGTAGCATGTGATGTGCCCCACCCAAAGGACTGACCACAACAAGGCCTGCTGATGTCATTAAGCAAATATGTCCTAAACTGATAGTATTAGCAGATGTGAGGTGAGTTGTGTGCATCACGTACTGTGATCTGTAATGTGTACCATAACATAGGTAAGTGTTCTCATCTACATACAGCCAGCTTGCACTATGTATGTCCCTTGGCATGTTCTATACACAGTGATGGGAAGTGGTGCTAGCCTCAATATAGCCATGTTTGCATGTGAGCCTGTTAGAGCATTTTACATCATGTTATGGAACCATAGGATGTTTGAACTTCTCTAGCATAATGGCCATACAGCCCTTACAGTCATATATATATATTTATACCCATAGTCACAGGATCAGCACATATTGTCCCAGTCCAAGATGGACACAGGCAGATGCCTTGTGTTGAGATGATGGTCGCCCAGCCAATCATACAGATGGCATGTACTGAGGTGCACTGATGTGCTCTGTATGCCATTAGGCAGGGTTCTGTTTCAAGGGTATGTTTAAGTCTGCTAGACAAATCTCTCCCGCAAGCATGTAGTACTAGCATCACATACGAGGTTAATGTCCTAACACTGAGTTATCCATCTACTATACCTCCTACAGATAGGCAGTATATGCAATTAAGCAGGGTCACACATTGCCCCGTATGCAAGGCACAGATCATCTCTGAGTAGTCTATAAGCCACAGGTGACAATGACACTCATTGCAGATGATCCCTATTGAACACATACTGATGATGTGAAGTGTCCTGGTGAGGGACCATACTGCTGTGTGCAATTGCCAGTACTGCTTGGAAAAGTACATCACCAAATGACAATTGTACTCAGATATTGGCATGCTGAGGGAAGAGTACTTTGAAGATATGAGTTTGTCACTTACTGGTGACTGTGGCCTCAGCTATGCCACATGATTCTTGCCATATCACTATAGAGACATGGTGATCTGAGGCACATTAGGTGAAACCTGTGTGGCAAGGTTGTATGCCCAGTTCTTTCACCACTGAGTATGTACATCACATGTTGCGACTGAGGTGCTACTTACCAGGTACATAGGTCTAAGTGATGGAAATGATAACCAACAACATATTTGCACAGAGTTTATCGCCATTAGTATGTCAACAGGTATGTTTTCGCAAAACTTTATTGCAGGATAGTGACATACCATAGAGACTCTATGAGTGCACACAATTTGCAGGCATCAGCTAACATTGTTAGCCACAGTCAGTCAGTAGTCACATGTATTGTGATTAAATGGATTCCAAGCAGTAGAGGACCCAGGACTGCACCCTGTTGAGCACTGCTGCTTACAGATCAGCTGTTGGAGGTGGATGTCCCTATGGTATGTATGTGTGCCATCAATGGGCCACTTAATGATCCCTACAATGATAGTATCATGAATGCCTAAGTGGGTGCTTTGTAAATGTTTCCTGAGCAGGGGATATAGCCAGACAGCTTGGCTCAGCTAAGGGGTTGTACACCCTGATGTACCCTCACCCAGGTCCTTGGTTTCTGCCATGGAAATATCCACCATGTGTAAAAGTTATGGTCCCCCTGTCACACATCCAAATTGTGTACAGTCAACTGTGTGTAGATCACATATATGCGTGCTGATCAGCTCCATGATGATTGCCCCTATAGCATACAGATATGGATACGTGGACAAAGGGGTGTATAGTTATGTTGATCAGTAGATGCATCACCTTTGTGCAAGGGTATCACAGTTGCCCTTGTCCATTCAGGTGGTGTGCAGCCAGTGGTGTCAGTATGATTGCAAGGGTTTACCAATTGTGTTAGTAGTCCTCATAATATCACATGTGTAATGCAGCCTGGAATGTTAGCATGTGCAATAGATGCTGTGTATCATCCAATGAGAGGCCAGTTATGAACTGCTCTATAAATATGGAAGTTATGGGACAGGTTGTAGGAATGTCATGTGTCATATGTGGTGGGGACAAGGGGGTGTAGTTGACGCAGACAGTGTGGGAGTACAGGTTAGGTATGAGTACAGAGCATCATATGTGGCATCATGACATATGAAGTCACCGACAATTTGAGCCTGTCTTTTGAGGTCACACATGTAACTACATTGTGCGTTGTGGTTCTGCTTTGTGTGGGTGGCTACTTTTGTCACTTACTGTGTCTACACAACAGCACAACAACACTACGTGCATCTTTTAGCTGCGGATGAAGGGCCTTCATGTTAGGGGGGGCACACTCACCTCAACTGTCACCCAGCACTGTCCACCTGTTATTGTACAGCCTGTTAATGGCATTTGTCCACCAGTCAGGTTTGCTGAGCCATGACAAGCCTGTGTCCCTCCTGTCACGTACAGCTGATTTCATGCAGTTGTAATGCTGCTGACATAATGCACGGGTGTAGAGCTCTGCATACTTGCCTGTCCTATCTGAAGGGGGAGGTACAGTTATGCTATGTCAACCATCCCACAGGAGGTAATAAATGGCTTTCTTGCCATATATGTCTGTATTGTCTGCAAGGGGGGGTACATGCTGGTAGTTCTAGGGAGACTGATTTTTGGACAGATCCCACCAGGGAATACCTTATATTGGGGGGGGGGGTTGTGCTGTTCACCCATATTGGTAAACATATGATGCAATATGTTGGTTCCACATGTGAAGCTGTCATGGCACTACTGCAGAGCATTGTAGGTAAGGACTGAACCATCCTTTGAGCAAGTGAGCCACAGCGTGACTAAGCAACACAGTGTGTGCATATTACACTTCCCTAATGTATTTGTCTGTGCTCTGTATAGACACCTTGCATGACTCTCTTTCTGCAACATGCTGGAAGTAAATGCAACACTTACTTGTCCCCAGATCTCTGAGTCATGTCACCTGAAATGCCATGATAGGAGTTAGCATGGATATGAGCACTAATACTGTTGTACACCTACTGACACTGGACCAAACACTATTACTTTTCTCAAGTCCAGATCATGCTTACTGACTGTAACCGACAGAGCCCATTGACTCTTACACTATGCAATGGATGTCGGACATACTTCTCACTCCACCAACAATGACCTGACAATGTGTATGACAATGTTAAGCCAGCAAGCCTTGCTGGAAACTGTGTATATCATGTATAGAGTGTTATGTCAGCTGGTGGATAGGTAAGTGTCTGACAGTCAAGTTCTGGGAAGATAGCACTGGGAGACCTGCACTGCAATAATACCAGTCACCAATGGAGTTCACCATCCTCCATTATTGGGGTACCCTGTCTACCTATTCCCATTCTGCAGTCACAACCACTGTCAGTGACCTCTGACTAAGTACATTAGCAGGTGATTGCATATTAGGAGCTGTCACAGAATCCCATACAGAAACAACAGTTATCTAGGATGTCCTAAGACACAGTCAGTTGTTTTCTGAACCACTGACAAAGACTAAATGCCAGTGACTGCATAATACTATCCTGTGGGAAATCATCCACCCCTGAAAAATATTGTAGTGTCTGCACACTGCACACAGTTGAGCCATTACACATGGAGTTATGGACACAGAGAGTAATGTAGCCTTTGACTTTCACTTGTCGGTTAGATGTGGGGATGCATTCACTGTTGTACAACTCATACCAACAGGTTTGGGATGTAAATCCCAAACTATCACTGCTATTCTGAATGTGGCAGTCATCACGCCTATCATGGTATGCAATGGCACCCTTGCTCTGCCAGTACACAGGCATATCGTACAAATGTAGGAGCCACATAGGTTCCATGGTACACCAATACACAGTATAGATAACATGTCCTATGGAGTCCAAGTGACAGTCATACATGTGTAGTCTGTTTCCTAAATGCTTTGGAGGGGATACATATGGCTCCATATAGGGAGGTGTCAGATCCCACTGTGTACCTACCGTGTATCCATGACAGAACTAACACATGTCTCACCTGTTCTACATGCCTACTACATCACTGTGGTATACATAGTACATGCTGGAGAGACAAGAATGTAACACAGGCAGCACACCTTACATGAAAGAGGCTCCCCATGCATGTGATTCACACATCTGCTGTGACACACATCATGTGCAGGTTATACAATGGGATGCAGAACACAACAATCATAACTGGTGTCGGGCAACTGTCTGTATTGGACATAGGATATTTGTAGATGGGTCATCTCCATCACCATAGCTTGTAGATGTGTTAGTTCCCAAAACACTGGTGACACTTATCAAGGGTAGCAGACCTTTTCACAGATTAGGTATGCATGAGTATGCTGAATGCCAGCATTGTCCTTGTTAGATTGTTATACACATAGGAACCTATGGAGCCATACACTTATAGTGCAGTACGTTGCTGAATACATATTTCTACTGTGCTGACATGCCAACCTGTGTTGCTTTATTGCTGCTGTGTATCCATAGGTTATCCCAAAAGACTCCTGAAACAGAAACAAAAACAAGTCCATGATACACCATTATTGTGTAGCTATACAGCCATTACAACATCAGACAACATAAGGTACACAAAAGTATGTGGCACACTCATGACAAATGCCAGTATACAGTATTTGTCGGTAACCACTACAAGTGGCATGGCATAACAACACTGCATTACACAAGTACTTGTTAACTAATATAGTCACCTTGTGCATCAGACACATAACTTCATTTCCCTGCATCAATGACGAAGATGACAGGGATGTGGCATGGGTTTCATCACTTGCACAGGATGTTGTGTAGGGGTGCAGAAGGCCTAGGCTGACCGAAATGGATGACAGCATATGTGTGAGTAAGGAAGGGGAGAGGTAAGATGGACCATGGAAAGGTGTCATGTGTGTTTTTAGGTGACCTGCATTTGACAGTAGTGTGTGAGTGCATGTGCATGTACACAGTCAAGCTCAGTGCTAGCCCAACATGTGTGTATGTTGGACAACTTTGGACTGTACATGGTAGAGTTGACAGTTCACTGTCTCCAGCCCCAAACATGAGAACTGGCTCTGTCAGAAGTTGCACTGGCACCTCCATCCCCAAGATCAGAAGTGTTGCTAGTACCCAACAGTGACTGCTGTCTGCTGTCTGCTGGGACTATGTCCCCCACAGGAACACCCAGGACTATGAGCCCATGGCCTGCCATGTCGTGGTGTGGACAGCACACTCCCTTCTGTAGCGCTGGATCTACTGCCACTATGGGAGCGTGATTGTGCATGGCCATGTAAACTCTCAGCAGATGGGATTGCTGACCTACATCCACAAGTTTGATGCTCAACTCCAACCACATGTTTCAGCATAGACAATGTGCGGTCCAAGACAGGCACTGTCTCAGCCGACCTTCTGTCCACTGCATCAGTCAACCATTCCAGGGTGTCTCCAATGTGTTGGAGGTAGTCACAGATATCAGACTGTGCTGCATCCATAACCCTAAGCATACATCTGGTGTTCCATTCAGAAAGTGCCTGTGCCTCCATGATGGCCCAAAACATGCAGCTAGTAACCCCTGTTGTGACACCTGCAACAGGTGGTGGACAGACAGCAAGACACCTACAAGGACTCCTGTCAATCCATCTGTCTGAGACACTCCCTGGAGCCATAGTTGCCACACTTTCCTGTTCAATGTTCCCACCCTCTGACTGTCCAATATCTGTGGCATCCAGGGACTGGGTATGTGTGGGCATACTGTGCGGTGACAATCAGGGCAGAAAAGAGATGTCAATTTCTAGGACACATTCAGCCCCAAAACCCCCAGCTGTACCACACTGTGGCCACCATCATCAGAGTCTGAGGAGACACTGACATTAGGTTGCATAGGGGATAGACACCAACCCCCCTGGTCACCTGTGATAAGAAAGGAAAAAGCAGTACATTAATACCTGCACTATTATGCTCTGCTGTACTATGTTGTGCTATATGTAATGCTATATACATGTCGTCACTATGACAGACGTGTTGAAAACCCAACCTCATATCGTAGGACATGAAGACAGTACTTTTACCACTAACAGCTGTAGTTTCTTGAAACTAATATCTCATTACACTGCAATCTCATCAGCAACAGTGAGGGACACTGTTTACATTTGTGTAGACTCTGCACAGTTGACACATATGACACTCTGTAATGTCCTAACAATATCATCACATCTATCAGTGTGATTGCACCTACAAGACATAACTATTAGTCTAATGTGTACAGTCAGAATATCTGTGTATAGTTGGCAATCATGCTTACAATACAGCAATGCAGGCAGCAGGCCTGGGATGGCAGTCTAGGGATTACACTGCTGTAAACCTACATCTATAACAAAACAGTGTCATGCTTACCAGGAGCAGAACCACAGGCTTGGCCAATACCTGATGGACCTGTGGAAAGTTGTGGGATAGGTAATGTCAGTACCATCGTATGTTCCACCACCACCACAAGGTAAAGCATCCATATATCTCACATTTACAGTAGTTACTGTGTTAATTGTTATACTGGTCAAAATCTGAGCATGACAGTCAAACTGCAGTAAAACCCTTCTCCCCCAAAAAAGCAGGCAGACCTGACACCCACATAAGACTATGTACTCCCTGACACATTGAATGCTACAGTATTGCAATGCTGATCAAACTAAGCTTACCTGCTTGCCCCGCTGCTGTGGACACTGTGGCACCCACATCCACAATGTAGGGTATGATGGATGCCTGGGAGCTTTTGTTTGTGCCTAGATTTGCCAGGAGTTCCTCAGTGGCTGAAAGTGGTTGTGCCACTGGAGGCCCTCCACCAGTGGTGCCACGACCCTTGGTTACATCTGCTGCTCTTCTGCATGCGGCATTGATCATGTCCATTGCACGGTGTCAAACCTGCTCATATGTCCTGCTCTGATAACCACTGGCATTGACATCAAGGACATGGTCAGCCCACAATGCCTCTTGCTGTTCCCTGTTTTGCATCCCCCTGGACAGTAGAAGTTCATGGTGTTGACATAGCCCTTCCAGTATTAACTAATTTTCTGCATTTGTGAAAGCGGCATGGCGTCTTGCATACCTGTTACCTGAAAGACAATAACATGGAACACGTCAGGTCACATACGTGGAAATACACTATGTAGAGATGCAGCAAGCACAGAATGGCTGGCAATATCCACTGCTTGATCACACATGTCATATTCCACAGTGTGCAAACATACTAGGTGTGTGGGTACAACTAGGATTCTGGTGATAGTATTCCCATGTGTGCCATGAAGGGACTGCTGTATGTTCATACAGCTAACACTGGAGTCTATTGTAGTGTGTCAACAAGAGGTAGCCTCCCTGATAATATGTCAAACCAAATGAGCCAAACAAATAGCAGTGTGATATTTCAACCACTGTAAAAGGTGAATTCCACGAGCCAAGTGTGTCACATTGATAATATACATTCCACCCCTGAAGTCTTGCATATCCTCTGTATGTATAACAGATCTGGAGATCATTGACATGTCATTATCACAATTCTAAGAAAGGCTTAATGCTGTAATCCTTATCCCCTGTAAGTATAGTCAGACATCTGCATTCTAATGTAAACAAGATGGTTACATACCTGATGGAGTGCAGTACTCCTCTGCTGATATGTGCTGGTAGGTAATACTTTGCATACACATGGTCTGTGTGAGGAAAGTCTCATACAGAATGGTTCCCCATAGCTAGCTGCTTGCCTTCCTAACATGCATCTCATCAGCAGATGACTGCCTCTTAACCAGTCTGTGGTACCGAAATGATAATTGCAGCCAACACAGCTGATTTACACTATCATCAGCCAATCACATGCATCCACAGTATAATATATAAGGCCTTCATGCAGATTAAGGGCCCTTTCTGATATGTTGTGTTGGACATTACTGTGGTGAGGAGACTACTTCATCGCAGACGGTAGGTCTGTAGCACCAACTTTTACATACAGATGGATGTGCTACAGCCTGTAGCTGCTGCTGCAGGCTGTAGGCATAGGGAGAGAGTGTGAGCACTTTGGAGAAGAACAAGCTGTAGGAGCACTGTGGGAGCTGTGTCAGCTTTGTTGAAGAGGCAGAGTCAGAGTGAGGCTACCCTTTCCAGTCCAATTAAGGCATGTATTTAAGGTAAGGATGTTAGGCAATAGTATCACAAACAGAGTACTAGGCCACATGTTTGTTGTGTCCTTGAGCAACATGGGGATAAATATAACAATATGTCCACCATTTGGGTGACTGTCAGGCCATGTGTTACAGTCTGGTAGTAATTTGGATCATGTAGAAGTGAAGTCCATATTACAAACAGGTACTTCAAATGTGTATGTTAGGTGTGTAGTGGTGCTAATTGGCATTGTGAGTTTGAAGGGATTGTGTGGTGCACTCTGATATTAGTGGCCTTCATTTGCAGGACTTGAGTTAAATTTGTCTGTGAATGCACATTAATGCATGCCATGAGAATTTATGCACTTATACTTTTGCTATAGAGATAAGTGAAGTGTGTTTCTTTCTGCAGGCCTGTGACTACCATCAGTGAAATGCAGACATTTCATTTGATATGCATTGGGTGGATAAAGAGTGCATGACTCAGTCATTATTTGCTGGCCTCACAATACTATAATTCCAGTGCTACACACCACTGGATTTGAACCCAGGACTGTGTGTGGCAAAATATGCTGTTTGCAAGACATTTAACAGACAGAGCTACTGAGTCACTGCTACAGAAGGTGTATTTGCAAGATATATGTGCACACATACAGGCTGTGACAAACATTTTCTATATCAATCAGTATGTGCAAGGCTTTATATGGATGTATTTCTGCACCAGAGTCTCAGTAGAACATGTATTTTGCCATTAATGCCTTAGCAGGTGTCTTTCTACATGTCGCTGATAAAAGGGCACATTTACCTGCTATCACAGGCCTCAGTTACATACATTATCATGTCTTTGGCTGTCTAGTGGTGCACTATAGTACCAGAGCCCAAGGTACACTCCCATTTTCTCCATTACCTTTTATTCCAGTTTGCATGGTGCGGTGCAGTGTGCAGCTCTGTGAAAACATGCTTAATGACTGTTAACTGCTAATTATTATATTTTGTTTAAACCACTTGTTTTAATTAAGAGTTGTGTTGTGTGGCAGGTTAATGCGATGGTCTTGGGTTTGAAATATGGGACAGATGTTTGTTTTGTGACTGTGTATTACAATTTAAAAAACACATATCAATATAGCTCTATTTAGCTAAGCACTGTGCTAAAAATATAAAGAAAAGAAAAATGGGGAAATGGGAAAGTAGTGAAATGGAAGGCAAGCAGGGAGAAAACATAGTGAAAGGTAAGTAGGGATGTGCAAAACAAGGTGTAGAAAAGAACCATAGCTATCCATTTCTTGTACAGCAACAACTGTGCACTTTGACAGAATTTGTACATGACTTTGAACTCTCACCCCCAGAGAGAGGGGTGAGGACAACATAACTGCATTGTCAAGGCAATTGGACCAAATTACGTGTGTCAAGTGGACATGTGTGTGAAATGGAGAGCTATGTATGGGACAATATTTTTTGCGTAGCAGACAGGTGCCCATGTTTTTTAAGGTGAGAGTGGAATGTTGGGGGAAGGGACATAGGCACATGTGGGAGAGGTATGTTGCGTAAGTGAGGATACATTTGCAGACAGACAAGATAGACAAGACAGCAGACAGGGGCCGTGTGTGACACATGGGGGGGTAAAAACCTTGGATAGGGAGGGTGTTGTGGAATCTAAGCCCCATGTGTTTCCATAAGGCAGCAGCATAACTCATATCCCTACCCATGGGACTGTCAGCACTGCTCTGTCATTGCCCAGGGGTGGCAGTGGTGGAGGCAGGGTACTGGGGTGAGGCTGGCCCATCAGGTTGGTCAGCATGTCCAAAATCTGGTGCAGGCAGTGGTCAAAAACCACGGTAGTCTATCCTGTGCACCACAACTGGCAGCTCAGCCCAGGTGACAACTTCCCCTCCAGCACCGCTTCCAGAGGAGGGCTCGGCCCTCTCCCATGGGGCAGTACTATCCAATGCCACAGGTAGTGCAGGGGCTGCAGAGGAGGCACCACCGGTCTGGGTCCCAGATGTGCTGGGACCTGGTACCATGGCTGGAGGAGTTATGGTAGGAGGATCAGCTGGAACCAGCCTACTTTGACATGTTGTGGTAAATGAGGTATAGCAATAAGTTAAGGTTAGTAATAACCAAACCATTTTAATATCAACAGAATGGAACATCATATTTATTAATCCAAATACATATTAATGTATATTATGAGTAACACAAAATTAAAGTAACACAACTGTCAGTATGTTAACAGCATGCCAGTAAGAATTAAACCATAAAGCCAGCAAAACAGTTTAACAATGTTAATATTGAATCATGATAAAACATAACAATAATAGATCACATTTTACCAAAATATAGTTAAACAAAATATGTTAATATTAAATCATAATAATAAATAACAATAATAAATACATGAAGATAAGGGGTGGGGGTTGAGAGAGAGACAAATATTCCATTACTGACAATGCAAATTATATCCCTGAAAACACAGATAATAAATACGCTACAGATGTGTAGTGTCAGTTTTGAGTACAGTGACTATGATTCTCCTATAGCTGATGTAGCACGTACATACCTCTTAAGCTGTTAACATGGGTCAATATGGGCCAAGCAATAACAAATGCAGGTACACAACTACACAGAACAGTTTCACATAATGTGGACTTCTATAACTACCTTCTGTAAGCAGATCTGGTAATACCTTGCATTCCAGGTAATCATTTTTCTGGTAATCCTGTGACAAACAGATTACACAGTTTTAATTACATTATGAGAAATCATGACACATAAGATGCATGTTTGTGTACAGTACATAGACTAGACATCTGTCATGCCTTCAGTGCTAGGCATGGGAATAGAACCCAATAGCTGTGACTGCAGGTGGCATCTGCAAATAATGTAACAACTGACTGCAGCAACTTAGTACAGACACGCAAGTAATACAGCAATACTGGAAATATTTAGACAGATTTATTTAGGAATCAACAATGCTGCTTAATACATTATTGGTATTGCTGATAAGTGTCTATGAAATCTAAACACAATATCTTCTCATAACATGGGCTACCCCAACCATATACCTTTTCTTGCTGGAGTGGGAGAAAAGGAGAGCATTATGTGACTAATATTGGCCTGGAGACAACCTTTGACCATACTATGAGTTCAGCAATACAAGTTACAGGACATTCATTTTGTATTGTAGAGCTATTACATTGTTATACTTGACTGCAGTAACAGTAGAACACACATGCATGGAATACAGCCATACTGCATTTATTAAGACAGATTTCTTTTGGAATCAGCAATGCTGTTTAACACTTTATTGGTATTGCTGATAAATGTCTATTAAGTCCACAAACAATATCTGCCCATAGAGTGGGCTACCTCACCCATATACCTTTATTACCTGGAATAGGAGGAACAGATATCATTATGTGACTGACATTGGCCTGGAGACAGTGTTACACTTGACTGCAGCAACCTTACCATAGATGAGCAATGCATACAGCTGTACTGCAATGGCTACGACAATACAATCCTGCTGCACATCATTTTTCTTACTGTTATTGGTATTGTTTATTGTTCATTGCAATATAGTTGTTATTGTTCATGTATTGCATTATAGCTCTAACTGCCCATTTATTGCACTACTGCTTTTATTGTATATACTTTATTGCAGTAAATGCTTTATTCTTTTTTGCTTATTGCACTACAGTTAGCATAATAAATCCATACTTACCACACTCACTGAGCAACCTTGCCAGGTGCCTGGCATGGGACTCAGCATTGCAAGCCCTATCAGCTGCAGCTGTTGGGAGAGAAGCACACCGTTATGCATGCCAGTTTTACAGACATTCAGCTTTCAGTTTGATAAAACAGTGGAAAACATACTTACATATTTGTGGACATTCCCATATCTTGTCTCTTGGACTCAGGTGTCCAAGGTTCCCTTCTTTCTCCTCTTCAGGTCATCAAAATGGTGATGACACTGCTCACCAGTGCAGGAGATACAAGTAGCACTGGTAAGTTCCCTGGCCAACTGGTCCCAAGCCTCCACCTTATATTTTGAGCCCTGGAAACTGCTCTGCATCAGCCTGGGTTCATAATTCTTTACCAGGATCCCAACAAAGACCCTGGACTCCTGAACACTCCATCTCTGTGCCCAAAAGCGTGCACCCTCTCCAACACCACCCAGCATATCCAAAGATAACCACACACCAAAGAATGGAGCAGAATTTCTACCTATTGCGCATAATATAGGCTGTATTCCCACCCTTACACATCATTCAGCAACATTCAAAAAAGCACCACATAGCTTAGCAGCACACAAACCAGCTAAGCAGAGTTAAGGAGCATGAAAACACACACAAGCAAGGTTTTAGCAAAGCTTAAGACCACACAAACAGTAGTAACTGTTAGCATATTTATTTAAGCAGTGCTCAAAACAGCACAGCAGTGTCATATTTCACATTTTTTTTATTTAAATTAAATTGCAGACATCGTATGACTGCTATGGACTCAAACTCAGAATCTACTAAGCATTAAGCTGTAACTCTACCCATTTAGCTACTTGGGTATTATGAAAAAAGTTTACCTTCACATATACTATTGCGCTACCTGTTACCATTGCTGAGCACTACGCCATGCAAACACACTTAAATAGACCCATGAATAATTAATTAATTAATTACATCTGGTTTCTATTTTTAGATGTCTGGCAGCTATTCACTATGTATGTATAAGCTCTGCTCGGCTCTGCAGTACTCTGTGCTGTGCTGCAAAAATTGCAATTTAAAAAAAATGTAATTATGACAATTAATTGCGTCCAGTTTCTATTTTTCAATGTCCAAATGTCATTTAAAAAATAAATAAATAAATATGTAATTATGATAATTAATTGCATCCAGTTTCTATTTTTAAATGTGTACCAGCTGTCAGCTATCTATATGTGAGCACAACTTGGCATTGCTGTGCTCCACGCCACGTCGCGCAAACATACAAGGAGGGAAAAAAAATCATAAAAATAAAATATTACACATTTAAAACAATTCATATTTCAACAGTAACAGTGAGCATTACAGGAGCCTCACCCCGTACATAACATCTGACCAGGCATCCACAACCATAAGTGATCTCTATACTTTTCCCTACATGGATTCAATATCCCTTTTCCTATGCTCTCTCTCTCTCTGCAGCACGCCATCATTAATAAGCATGGCATGCTGCATAGGGGGAACTGTGCCTGTGTACATGGATACATTCCATGTTGGCTCTACACGGTGCCAACATGGATTTTATTAAATACTGGGGTGTATTTATTACACTATTAAAATAAATCAATATAATGAGTACACATTAATTAAAGGACAACTACACCCACAGACTCAAACAACATGTTTATTTCATCATGGTTTGGTGTTTCCTACATTTTAACACCACTCTGGGACTATTTAGTGCTTTTTAGATATTTTTATACACAATTTCTGGCTCTGACCACATGAGATCTGGCATCTTGAAATAATTCTGACTGTTTAGTCTGTCTCTAAGTATCCCAGAATGCATTGTTTGCCTCCAAAAAATTGCATCAGATCTGCCACATTTTCTTTAAAGCTCCTGTCAGTGTACTGATTTTACAGCCATTCACTGCTGTGTTATAGTCACCTACTTTCGGTTAAAATTGTATCCTTTTTCAATGACTACTTCAAACACAAGCAGTGAAAATGCTACAGAACAGAACTGAAAAGTGCATTTTATTGCTCTTTCTTCTTAGAAATGCTAACTTGATTTCTTTTGTGAAGGCTGAAATCTAGTTCTTCAAGTTATCTCCCCTCCCCCTTCACACTTACCTTCCCTAGCTGTCAAAGAACTAAGGGTAATTTGACCCATAATCTGCATGTGATTGACAGCTCACAGCAGGTGACTAGACTAATGTATTGTTTTCTTGTCAGCCTTTCCTTCCTTACAGTGGGAGATGTTTTGTTGCACTCCTGTCAAAATTAGAACCAAGCTCCATAGCACTGGGAATAATCACTGTTTTGCAAAGCATCAACCTCCCACTTATTTTTCCTTCCTGTTTGGTTAAATAGCTAACAAATGATGCACTATAAACCCAAAATATTTGACAGACTTGCATGACAGCACCCACATGTTTTTTTTAAGTGGTAATTTAAGAAAATTACAATATTGCATACTTGCAATCTGATGTAGTGCTGTCGGTTAATTGTGACAGACATCTGATTCTTATGTAAAAACTTGCAATTAATGTCTACTCATGGTCATTGCAAATTTATGCTCTTAGTTTTTGCAGCTGTTACTGTGCTTCTGCCTGTACTTTGTCACATATCAGTAGGACGAAAAGTGAGATTATAGTTTGACATTTTTGCTAGTTAAGAGTGGGCTGAGCAAGGCAGCTCTGACATCACAATGTGGGAGGTCCACTGTCTCTTCTATATGTCTCTTGCAAAATAGAAGGCAAGCTTAGGTATTTCTTTGAACTCTCTGACTGCAGTCTGTTGTTTTCAGCTGTTCACACCAACACTTTTTCAGTGTCAAGTCTAGAAAACACAGTGTACTTCTCTCTGCCCAAGTTTATTGCACTTTGACAAAAAATATATATTTTGAGGGCGGAAAGGATTGGAATTGTACATATTGATATTCCTCCAACATTTTGTATCTTTTACTACCTTTTTTGATCTCTTGGCACTTGAAATTCCCACAGCAGGACAGTGTCCAGTTTATATGTTTAGTTTTGAAGTTTATCAACATTGTGTTAATAATACTTTTTTATCAAAAAGGCTTAATTCCGACACATGCACACACACACACACACACACACACACACACACACACACACACACACACACACACACACACACACATCTACTGATACATTTACTCACCATTACCTAGCAACTTCTAAAAGTACAGTATGTAAATGATTCTACTGTAAAAAAGAAAGAGAAAACTATTAAGATGCAAATAAAACATTTTTGTAAATAAAAAATACAGTACGAATACAGAGGCTATTTTCTCAGTGGAAAAATGCCCACAAGATGAGTATTGTTGGGCAACAATTGGCCTTTAAGTGCCTGGGAGTACCATTGGCCTATAATACCCTTGTACATTCCATTATTTCCTTATAATACCTTTCACAGAGGAAATTACGGTTTACTTATATTTGTTTGCATGTAAGACTGCAATCTTAAGACACTATAAAATGCCTCATATTATAATTATGAAACAAACACATGAGACTTAAGTCATACACTTCAATAATCTCTTTTTTCATCTTATTCCATGACATAATAATCTTTGGACAATCCCCCATTAAATGAAATGTGTGAGGAAATAGATGACTTAAGTATCTACATCTAAAGATAAAACAGCATTAGAGTTTACCAGAGGCTTTAATTTATTGTCATATACTTCTCTCTTTAGGCATCTTCCAAAGCCTCCAGAGGTACTCTAATTAATCTGATTAAAAGTATGTCTGTGCACCATCTGACAATAACTTGCAATGCATATTTTATTTTCAAGGACCTTAGTAAAGTTTTCAACTTCCATTGACAAGGAATAGTCAAGTGTAGTGTAAGTTGGGGGGTTGGAGTTTGACATAATGGTTAGGGTGTTTACCTTATAAACACAAAATATGGGGTTTGATTCTTACCTCTAGGAAGCATGACTAGGCTTAAAAAGGTCCACTGGCGTCATTAGCCTAGTAATCACCTATGAATCTACATTTTACAGAGTCATGTCATTTTGACAAAGGAGGATACTGCCAGTCCAGCTATCTGGTATTTTGTAAATAATTATATACCATTTGTGAATATCAATATGATTTATATAAGAAGTTTTTGTTACAAATGTATTAGAGTTATATGTCATATAAGATGGTTTGTATAGACGTGCACTGAAGAGGTATTTTACAAAGTGCTGTTTGAAATGTATCCACGGTTTACCCTACTGATAAAGAACAAAAATGTACATACACTATTGTAACTGTTTACATGTATATATTTTAATAGTGGAAACTGGAATACAGAAGGTTAATTTGCAAAACTTCAGAAAAATAGCTGAAATTAAATTACCTTATGGCTGGGACATAAAAAAAAGATGTTATCTTTCGCCTTCAGTTTCAGTGCAACAACAGACACAATGTCTGTGTTGAGAAGTTGTCTGTATTGTCTTAGAAATATTTTATTGTTTTATGACTTCCAGGATCTGCAAAGATCTGAGGAAAAGTCCTTGTGTGTGTATTTTCACAGGCAGATGTAAATATTGCAAGCTTTCAGCAGTGAGGGGTTTACCTGGGATAGAGTCGGATGAAAAGAAATTATGTTATTCTGCAAACTATCCCAGCAGTAATATTTGAGATATTAATTTTAAGAACTCTCTTATAGTGAGACTCAGAATTCTGCATTCTGTCTTTGACCTGACAACATCAGCTAGAGGATATATTCATCACATCTGCCGCTCTAATTAAGTAAGTGTACTAGGGTATAAAAATTCTCTTAGATATAGTCAGGAATATAGCAAAGTTTAGCTTAGATATTTTTCTTTATTTATTTGAGACTGTCCTGCAATGTTCTTTTAAATATTTCATGTGGTTTTGAACTCTGATGTCACTGAACATATATATTTAGAATTGTCTTGTTCTTTTATTATTTATTATTAAATATATTTAAGCCTTTCATTGTGGCTGTTCTGTTTAGAAATATTTAAGTTCTGAGAGTACTTGCATATTTATTTGGTGATGCTGCGGACCACTCCTAATAGCCTTGCTCTTAGTCAAACTGCCATTTGTATTGATAGTAACATTACACAGTAAGATTGGATGCCCTTTGTTAAGGGCCCTAAAGTAGCTGACAAAAGAGTTGGCTGGTGGCAGTAATAACTACCTTATAGTCTGGGCAGAAGGGGGCATAGTTAATAAATAGTATGTATAAAAAGTCGAACTGCCACAGTAGAAGGAAATTTCTTTATTGAAAGGACAAAGTGAGGTCTTTCACGACCTTCCAGGTCACTTCATCAGACTTAATAAAACATCCCATGCCTTCCTTGATATATATACTTTCAAAGAATATATATATACTTTTTAAAGAATTTTCCTTCTACTGTGGCAGTTCGACTTTTATACATACTATTGGATCTGAGGTGAAGACTAAGCTGTTCATCTGGTACCAGTATTTTTGTCTTTCTCTTGGCATAGTTAGTAAACCTGTGCCAGCCTTTCCCAGGTGTGTGTGTGTGTGTGTGTGTGTGTGTGTGTGTGTGTGTGTGTGTGTGTGTGTGTGTGTGTGTGTGTGTGTGTGTGTGTGTGTGTGTGTGTGTGTGTGTGTGTGTGTGTGTGTGTGTGTGTGTGTGTGTGTGTGTGTGTATATAAATCAAACCTCAAAGAATGTGTGTGTCAGCTACTTGGGCAGGGATGCTAAGCACTGGTTGGACAGAGAGGGTGCTGGAGGTCTTGGCTTGGCCACTCAACTGAGATCTCAACTCTATAGCTGTGCCAGTAGAGAGTCTTACTGGGGATGTGGAAAAAGAGGAAGAAACCAGCCCCAAACTGACTGTGGTCTCTGTGTGGTCTTAAGGGAAATTGCACTCTACTGTGTATGTACCTGTCATCCTCCCAATGTATGTCCCCTACTGGTGCTAGTGGTGAGGATTGAGGCTCCTTGATTACTGGACCAGTGGTGGGGCATCACAGTCATTATTAACTAGTTCTTCTAAAACACTACTTTGATTCCTGAGATTATGAAATAAAAAAAATATGCAAGCTCATAAAAGAATCATATGGTGCTTATACTTTATAGAAGCCACTATATCTGTATGCATAAACATATATATATATATATATATATATATATATATATATATATGAGCAATCAGGGAATTTTGGGAATTTGTACAGCAATCTCAGAGCTGAAAGATATAATAAGCAGGGGGTGTGTGGGGGGCACAACCCCTCACATGGGGTGCTGGGGGCTATATCCTCCTCCAAAAAAACAGTGCTTTTTTTTTTGGATTAAGAGTTTTCCTCAATCTTCTGAAGTTCACATATATGAGTATATAATGGAGTGACATATACTCATATATGTGTGTGTGTGTAATACATATATATATATATATATATATATATATATATATATATATATATATATATATATATATATATAAAAAGTATGGGACAATGATTAAAGAACTGCACTGTAAAAAATAAGCTAAAAACACAAAAGAAACAAGTGCAGTCATCCAAGTGAAAACCGTAAGGAAGTAAACCAAAGTATAAAATGATGAGCGCTTTCTGGTTACATTCACCCTTTCCTCAGATCTTCCATCACAATCAAAGTGTCACTATTTAAAGTTAAAAGTGACAAATCATGTTGAATTTCAAGATGAGCACCTCCAGTAATAGTCTAATAATGTTTATTATAGAGTTTACATCCCTTTAGGGCAGGCTTCAAAGGGACATTCATGTTTAAACCAGGAAATCTGTCAGCTTGCTTGCTTGCTAAGTAGCTTGCTAACTATAATACAAGACGTTATATACATCACCATTTGTGGGTCTTGTGATTGTTTTTACCTAGGGAAAACAGACTGATGTCAGGTTGGGCGATAACAAAAAGCCTCTCTTTAGACACATCATGTTGATGATAGGACACGAGTTTCGCTTCATGGTACTACAAGTTGTAAAAGAGAAGTATCATGGTGGCAACATAATAGATCGAACTGGGCAAATAGAAATGAGATGTATAGTTGAGTTCCAAGTTGACAAATTTCCTGGTTTAAACATGAATGTCCCTTTGAAGCCTGCCCTAAAGGGTCATTAACTTTATTAATAAACATGACTGGACTATTGCTGGAGGTGTGTGCCTTGAAGTTCAACATGATTTGTGAATTTTAACTTTAAATAGTGATGCTTTGATTGTGATGGCAAATCTGAGGAAGGGTTGAGTGTAACCTGAAAGTGCTCATCATTTTATACTTGGTTTTACTTCTTTACTGTTTTTATTTGGATATTAAAGTTTATATTGAGTAGTCACAGCATGGTGACCACATTTGTTTTCATTGTGTTTATATACATAAATATATATATATATATATATATATATATATATGGTTCCCCTTCACAAAGTCGAACGGCCACAATCTCGAAAGTCATATGGTCGAGACCATATGCTCAAAATTGTGGAAGCTCGACTATGTGAATGGGGAACGACATACAGCACAAAATGGGAGATTTCCCTTTCTGCATTGTAGTGCAATCTCGGAGTTGGAATAAATAAGTAGCGGGGGGTGTGGGGAGTGCAGGGGGGCTTGCCCCCCCCTGCAGAAAAACTTTGTTGTGTTACGTTTTTCTGTTTTCAGCTCCCTTTCATGAAGTCGAGCTTCAGAAATTTGAGCATATGGCTTAGGCTGTCTGCATTTCGAGTTTCTGAACGTTCAACTTTGTGAAGGGGAATCATATAAATACATATATATATATATATATATATATATATATATATATATATATATACACACACACACACACACACACACACACACACACACACACACACACATATATATATACACACACACACACACACACATATATATATATATATATATATATACATACATATATATATATATGTGTATATATATATATATATATATATATATATATACATATATATATATATATATATATATATATATACATATATACACACACACACACACACACACACACATAAATATATATATAGTTAGTTATATAAAGAAAATGTTAGAAGTGGTAGATATATCTCCTTACACTTTTCATGTTATTCATTTTGGTAAATACATTGTGTCTAGCTCCTACCGTCTATAACAGTAGCTATATGACAGATATGAAAAGCCCAGAATTTGCAGAACTGATATAAATGTTGCATTTCTAAATGTTAAGACTGCCAGCTGTGATAATTAAATGTAGAGTTAAAGCTACCATTCAGGTGGACTTTTTGCACTGATGTAAGTTTCTACTACTTTTCCCTGTGATGTGGTATAGCAATCTGTAGAAAATTAAAGGGATATGCATATGGAATACAGTAATCATAGAGCAGTTTCCTGTTTAATAAAGTTATATTATTCTTTATGGAAATGGTATTATTTAACCCATCATTCATCAATATTCCAAAACAACTAAATGCCTTTTTCTATTTTGATTAGAATTCTATATACATCCTGCAAGTCTATACTTCCAGTTCATAAAATTTTAACTGCAACTCTGATGTCACTGGAGGCCGGAGAAAATAAAACTCCTGAATAGAGCAATCTTAGTTAAAAAAAGTTATAGCTGACATGATAGAAAATGATTTTTCATATGGCAACATAGATCGATAATCATACATCAACATACAGCAATTTATTAAATAGATATATGAATGCAATTGTCTTTAGATATGCCCAAAAACCTTCAGAATATTCTCATTAGAAGCCTCAGACTCACTTCATTTTGGGGTACTACAGTAATGCCACCTGAGTGGGACTAAACAATTATCTTTGTGTGGAAGATAGGGACCGTACAAATTTCACCCCTATTTTTACTTTGCATCTGACTCAAGAATTCCAACAAAATATTTAACCTAGTCACTGGCGCATTAGAACATGGAGAAAATGATGCAACAGATAGCACTCTTGCTACGCAAGAATATTGTTTAAAATAATAAAATAGGCTGATTATTTTTCGACAATAAATATGTATTCTAAGGCATTAGTCCTTGTCGCATTGTTATGCTTCTATTTTCTGATGCACAAGCAGTTTAACCTTTTGTTGTGTACCATTATTTCTACCACCTGGCTTTCTAGATACCAGTCTTTCTGTGCAAATCCTCCAATCTCATATATTTTTATAATGGACCCCATTCAGATGTCCTCACCATCTTGTGATACCGCATACAGTAATGGCATTCCACGTCTGTTGCATAAATTTCCCTTAACTATTTTAATGATTACATAAAAAATATTACTTCTATCACAGTGGCATGGAGTAGCTACCTGCACTGCCTGAGTTAGCTATAGAGTCCTTCCAACCTGTGAGATAATAACAACCATAACAAAGGTCAATTTAACTTGAATTAAGTACATGTACTTTATTACAAATGCTGTATATTAAACAAACTCTAGTTCAAGACTCCATCATATAATGTACTTGGTTTGTCAACATTTTTTGCAATACTGAATTATTTAGTTTATGTTGTAAATTACAAAGCTCATTAAAACACAAGTAGTAAACTGTTAAGTTTATGACAAACTTTGTTTTAATCGAGACCTACTCCCAGATTTCTATAAATGGGCTCTGTTACATAAAACAAAATCTAGTCAGTAAAATGCAATAAATAAACAAACAAATACACTCATTCAGAGCATCTGTCAGTGCATGGATACACACAAAACACACAAACCCATACACACACACACACACACACACACACACACACACACATATATATATATATATATATATATATATATATATATATATATATATATATATACACACACACATATATATATATATATATATATATAATTATATATACACATATAGGTCTACTATACATGACTGAAATTTCAAAAAGCCAAAACCCGGCCGAGACCATATGTTCAACTTTTGAAATTTTGAACATGAAAAAAAAAAAAAAACTTACCTACATGTTGCTAGCAGGGGAGCAAGCCCCACTGCACGCCCCACACCCCCTGCAATTTAAATATGCCAACTCAGAGATTGCACTGAAGTGTGGAAGATGGGAATCTTCCCATTCCACACTATAGGGAGATGCCCATTCTGCATGGTCAAAATTTCAAAAGTCGATCATATGGTTTCGGCTTTCTAAAATTCTGAAATTTCCAACATGTGTAGGGGACCCATATATGTATATATATATATATATATATATATATATATATATATATATATATATATATATATATGCTAGCAAATGATAAAATAACTCAAGATTGCATTTGAAAGTATGACTCACAGAGTCCCTCTTTGCATTTTCATGTTTTACTTTTGAAATAAGTACAGTTAAGGGTTTTATACTATACACAGCACTATACAGCTGCATGGAGATGGTTGAAGTAGTATAATATAATGTGATTCATTTCTATGTCAGTTTTCAAACAGATTTCACAGCTGGATTCCAGCCTGGCACTGTATGATCTTTCTGTCACTTGTACTCACCTGTTTGGTTTGTGACTTCTCCCTCGGGACAAAGAATGCAATCATAGCAGCATCTGGGCTGACCCTGTCGGCTAGATCTTCTGTAACCAGGGTGGCAGCTCCCACTGCACACGGACTGTGGGACCTGGATAATGGAACAAATAATCATCGGAGTGAATGGAGGGGAAATATAGATATGTTCCAGAAAGTGTAACATTAAACGCTATGTGGTCATCAGTTGTGAATAGCATTAGAATATTAAGTAAGAAATGTCATTAAAGCCTGATTACTGGTCAGAGCAACAGAAAGACTATTTTTTCAAAAAAGGTGGCATTAGTGCTTTATAAAATGTTACCTATGTATAGTCATATTTACCACAACATTCATGTTAGGAAAATGTATCACGAGACATTAATTCATAAGTTTCAGTGTGCAAAGGGTTGCACAGTAAACTATTCAAGACAAAATATGACAACATACTCAGTTTTATCTTTAACAGCATCAGAATAACTGTGAAAATGTAATTATTTTTTTCTCTTGTAATACGTGCAAGACAAGTGCCACATATTATTATATTTTCCAATAAGATGTTTTTACTGTTTCTGCTGACCTTATTAAAAAACTGAATCACTTTGCATGTGTTTATCATGTCTACAGGTTTGTGTTTTGTTAAATGCTTTCAAAGAGGTGCATATGTGATACAAGATTGTCATACTGTATATCGCGTCTGCATTAAACTATACACATCTCATAACTTTTGTACAAAAAAGGATGTTTTTATTTTAGATATTTATACAGTGGATATAAAAAGTGTACATACCACTGTTAAAATGCCAGGTTTTTGTGATATAAAAAATGAGACCACAATAAATCATTTCAAAATTTTCCCACTTTTAATGTGAGCTATAACCTGTATAATCCAATTGAAAACAGACAAATCTGTTAGGGGAAAAATATAAAAAATAAAAAACATACAGTAAGCTGGTTGCATAAGTGTGCACACCCTTAAACTTATACTTTGTTGAAGCACCTTTTGATTTAATTACAGCAATACTTTAACAGTATGTGTCCTGTTGGTAAGCCAACTGGCTACCCACCTGCTAATGTAGGGGTTAATTTTCAGCTGAGTGGGGGATTGTGTTAAATGCCTTGGCTAGGTCAAGATAGGCAGTATGCACTGTTTTTCCCTCATCCAGGGCCTTGACGACTTTCTCAAAGAAGTCAACCACGTTTAACAGGCATGATCTACCTTTAACGAATCTGAACTGGGTTGGGTCCAGAGTTTGGAGAGTACCTATGTCCTTGTTAATAAAGTCTACAATGATTCTTTTCATGGTCTTGCAGATGAGGCTAGTCAAGCTTATAGGCCTATAATTCCCAGGATCAGTTGACGGTCCCCCTTTATGCAGAGGGATTACTGTTGATGTCTTCCATTCTGCCAGAAATAGCCAGTTCACAGGATGTGGTTCACAGAGATCTAAGTGAGTATACTAGGTCATGTTTTAAGTTGTTTAAAAGACAATCTAGGATATTATCTGGTTCCACTGATGCCGTGTTTTTGGCCTTGGAGAGCACCAAGATGACCTGCTCTCTTGAGATAATAGGCTGAGGAATGGTGGCAGGTATACTTTGGGGGATGACAGGAGGGAACAGAGGGGTGAAGTTTGTTCCAAATATGTCAGTTAGCAGGTTGGCTATTACCTCCGGCTGATTATGGATGGTGCCATCCACAACCAATTCAACGCATAGCTGGGTATTCCCTTTTAGATTTTGGATGTAGTTAAAAAATGTCTTGTGATTATCCTTAGCTATTTTTGCTTTGTTTTTGCTTCATTATTAGCTTTGGAGGACTTGACAAGATCTGTAATTTAATTGTTTAAGCTAGAGAGGAATTTCTTCCTCTGCTTAGCCAGTTCCCTCTTGTTCTTCGACATTAGTTTCTTTCTTTGTTGTATATCCTGTTTACACCAGGGGTCCACCAAGGTGGCTTGTTTTTTCGGCAAGACCTGTTTTTAATTTGATGAAGTACAGCTGATTCTATACAACTGCTTAAGTGGTTATACAGGGCATTGGTGTATACCTCTGCATAGGAGTCTGTGTTATCTGCATTCAAGGGGACTTTAAAACTTATTATACCATCATTTAGTAGGAGGTAGTTTGTCTCTGAAAAATTCTTAAGTGTTTTTAAGCTTGAAGGGGTATCTGGTCTTATAATTGCACCGAACAAGACTGATTTATAGTCAGATTTTACCAAGCAGGATATCACATGGGGGGGGTTGCAATGCTGTTCCATGTTAATGAGTACTATGTCCAGGACATCTGAGCCTCTTGTGGGTGTGCTGAATAGCGGTTCCAGAAAATTTGCATTGACAAAGTCCAAGAACCTTTGAGCCAGCATGTTTGAATTCAAGTAAGATTCCCAGTCAATGGTAGGATAATTAAAATCACGCATGAGTAAGGTGTTTGTCTGTATGGCAAGTGACTCCCATAAGTCTAGGTATGTGGCATGCTTTTCCTGTGTTATGGTGGGTGACCTATAGCTAGCTATGATATGATAGGGGGCTTTGCTTATAGTTAATTGTAGATGGAGCAGCTCAAGAAAGTTATACTGTTTGACCAGTCTTGAGGGTACTTATCCTTATTAAAGATGGATACACCTCCTCCTCTTTTGGTTCCTTCACAGTCAATTTGTGGTCTAAACATATAGAAGGCATTGTAAGCCCTACAAAGCCAGAGTGCTTCCGCATCTTTGAGCCATGTCTTGGTGACTGTACAGACATCAGCATCTTCCAAAGTGAGGAGTGCTTCTAGGGAGTGCAGTTTCTTGTTTAAACTCCTAGCATTAATTAGCCCTACCTTGAGTTTATCTAGAGAGGATTTTGTTATGTTGAGAGTCTAGTTATTTTGTATGTTTAGTATGATTTGTGCATGATTTATACTCTATTTGCATATGCATTTTTTTTTTTGCCAGGATGGTTAGAGGGAATAGGCGGACAGGCCATAGCATTGTTGTTCATGATGTCTGTTTCTGGGTTGCAGGTACAGTTTGATTACATTTCTTCTACAGACAGTTACTGCAGAAAGGTAGTAGGTGCTTGCCTTTTCTCCACTGTTATGCTGTCATTCAATATAAGTGAGGAGGGGTACAGTGGGGGGTGCAGGGTGTCTGTTCCCCTACAAAATATGCATTTTATTTGTTTTTGTTATTTTTGTACTTGGGTAGCACATCTGTTTAGTTAGTGTTGACGTATTTTTGTTTGTTAATGCATTTGATAGTCATGGCTTTGTTTGGCTGATATACATCTGAACGAGGTGTAACAATGTAATAAGAAAGACAAGGACAAATCCAGACAAAGATCTAAAAGAAGGAATTATTTAGATACATAAAGGAAAAAAAGGAATGCCAAGACAGGGCTGCAGAGACTGATAAAGGAGAGGAAGGATACAGTGGGGGTAGGGAAATGCAGAGATTCTCAATGAATTATTCACTTCTATCTACACAAAAGGAATAAAGGTAGAGCACTAGGTTGAAAAGGGACAAGCGAAGAGGGAGGACTTCTGACTGACAATGCAAACTGAGGAACATTTTAGGAAGGAAATCCAAGGTACAAGGTCCTTGCAGTATACCTCTCTCCCAACATCTCTCAAAACCTGGTGCATGTACTTAGAGATCACCTAACAGAATTCTGCAAAGATCAGTCATCAGCAGAGAGGGCTCATAGGGCTAGAGAGAGGATATGGTGATGTCATCTGACAAAAGGGGAAGTGGAATCATAGAACTGACCTTAAAGGTTAAAAATCCATAATCCTGACCCACGTACCAGGGAAGTCATGGATAAGATACTATGAGAAAGGTTGTATTATTTCCTGCAGACTAGTAAACTACAAGATTACTATCAACACAGATTTATATGTAACACCTTGTCAGTTTATCCCAATTCATTTTTATAAATAATTTATGACGGAAACTAAAAAAGAAACCAAGCTGATGTTGTATGCGATAGCCTCAGTTATGCTTTTGACTCAAAGCAGAATGGTATACAAACTGAATGAGCCCTAATAAATTGTCAGAAAGGTGACTATGTGGCAGGAAAACAATCATTAATAGTTATAGGGATTCTATCAATATAAAGTAAAGTGATTAATGGGGTTCCAGTAGGGCTGATCTTCTTTGTGTCAGACATCATGAGGTTTATTGACTGCAAGAGCAGCCTATCTGGGTATGACAGAAACATAGAAATACGGAAAGATACTAAGCCAATGGCCTGAGGGCCTTTTTGCACCTAGCCAAGCAGAATTCCCCAATACTACTTGTTTCCTTTTGTAGATAAGAAATAGGCAAATTACAATTTTGTAGCACATCAGAATCCTCTGTCTAGAAGAGACATAGGTGTCACCCAAGGGATACATTTGCAGTTCCCATCTATTTGTCCAGATTGTGTTTGAATTAGGTCAAGGAAATACTTTGTTTAATGTGGATGGGAAGTTTGTTCCAGAGCAGTGGAAGCCTCTGTGAGATATATTTGTCTTTCCAGCATGTCCTGTTCACTTTGTTGGAAAGGATGAAAGAGTTAGAGCAGGTGTTTCTTATACTATTTTTTTGCAGATGTGGAGTAGGTTCACCAGTACAGGGTCTGAGGAGACCTTAAAGGTTAGCAGAAGCAACTCGTTTGCAGTCCATAGGAGACTGAGAATCAGGACAATGATCTAAGGCAGCCCCTATTATTACTGTGTTGGACTCTCTGGATTCTTTTGGTAAAGAATTTCTGTTGGTGTTCTAGTTAAAGCATGTGCCTTTGCAGGTACATGCCAAAGGGGGTACGTAATGAAAATGAGGGCCAAGTACAGCAGGACAATAGCCTTCCAAGACCTGAATGTAATGCCCTTTTTTGTAAGCTGTGTTATATAAAAAGACTTCCTAGCTGTAGTGAACAAGTATTGGTCAAAAGCCAGATGACTATCCACACAAGTCCCCATATCCCCAGCGACCATTTCTACCTTAAGAGATGTGTTGTCAATGTCATAGTTTGTGGGGGGTGTATGATTTACTGAAGAAGATGATTATGCATTTTTTGCATTTAGCTTTCAACTGGGGTTCAATTTTTCATTTGTGTGAGACCCTCCTGATAGATGTTTTGCATTTCAGAGGATTCTATGACTGCCCAGAACTTGCAGTCATCCTCAAACTTGGTTAACCACAGCCTATTTGTATTTGCCTGAACATCTGAGAAGTAAATGCCAAACAGAAATGGTCTCAATACTGATCCCTGGTGAACTCCACTTGTGATTGGCCTTTTAGTGGGTATGGAGCCGCTTATTCTTATCTCTTGTATCCTCTATTAAAGCCTGTGAGCATCCCAGTGGATGGCATAAGGATTTATTTGTATTTTTTTTTTTTTTTTTTTACTATACTTGAGTGGTGAATAGTGAAGAATGCACTGGCCAAGTCCAAACAGGCTGCATGAACTGATTTTCCATACTCTGTAGACTTTGTGACCTTTTCAAGGAAGTTCACCATGTTTAGCAGGCATGACCTCCCCTTGACGAACCCAAACTGTCTCAAGTTCAGTGCTTGTAGATTTATTATATCTTTGCATATAACAACCATGACAATTCTTTCAATGGCCCAGGTCAGTAGTGAAGTCACTCTTGTGCAGTGGAATGACAGTTGTCATCTTCCAGTTTATGGGCACAAATACAGTTTCATGGCTGAAATTAAGCAGCTTCATTAGGAGATCAGACAAGTGCTGTTTCAAGCCATTTAGGAGGCACACTGGTATGCTACGAGGCCCCATAGATGCTGTGCTCTTTGACTTGGAGAGTGTCTCTAGGACTCTTGTGATAACAGGTGGTGGTATGGATTTTAGTATCTCCATAGTGGCAACTGAGGGGTATTGTGGAGTGAATTTTCATTTAATGTATTCACCAGAAGGTTTGTAATGTTGTCTGCTGCAGTAAACGTTGTGCCATTTACTACCAGTTTGGAAAACTGCATGTATTACCTTTCTGCTTCTTAACATACCTAAAGGAGGCCTTATGATTGTCTTTAGCTTGAGAAGCTATATTCAACTTGAATTTGACTTTAGTGGTTTTGACTAGACTCCTTATTTTCTTGTTAGTTTTTATGATTATGTGTTTGTTATGTTTACTGTATTCAGCCATGATTTTTTTTCCTGTTGTTGTACAGCTTGTTTATGGCTGGAGTCCAACAAGTTGGTTTATTTTTGGAGGTTTTGTTTTGACCCTTTTGAGCAGGAATAGACACCTACATACAGTGCTGTAAGTGATGGTAGAATTCCTGGGAGAAGACTTCAGTATAGTATTTTGGTATGAAGGAGTGCAAATTTTGCCAGTGTATCACCCTGTTCCAGTATAATTTTGAAAGATGCTAGTTTCTAGTCTGATCTTAACAGAGGTGGAAGGGGGTGTAGGGGCACTTTATATTTGACAGGATCAAGTCATGCATGTTGTTTCCCACTGTGGGAGTTTTAACAAGTAGTTAATGAATGTTTGTGTTAACCAAGTCCAGGAATTTCTGGGCCTGCTCATTTGAGGATGTGTATGTTTCTCAGTTAATTGATGGATAGTGAAGTTTCCCAGAATTTCTATGATAAAATTCCGTGTGTAGTGACTCATGTTTATTTAGGTATCTTGTGTGAGTGTCCTGGTTCATGAAGGGGGATCTACAGCTAGCAATGATATGATAATGGGTTATGCTTATGGTGGTTTGGATACAGAGAATTTCTAGATCGTCACTCTGCTTTACCAGTCTGGACATGTGGTTATTTCTAATAACATTTGAGACACTTCCACCTTGTTTCTCTTCCTGAATGGCAACTGGTCTAAAGGTGTGGAAGGCATTGTAGCCCAGTACTGACAGGGTGTTTTCAGCTGCTTTAAACCATGTCTAAGTTGCCACAAAATGACAGATGTCTTACCCCCTTAAAATGACACCAGTGACTAAGCCAATTGCTAAACTCAATCATTTTCTGCTGTTATTGTAGCATCATCTTTGGAGAGGATAAAATATTGCTCAGTGCTAGACTATTACCTGCCTGAGACACATAATCCAAGAGCTCTATCATGTCTCACTTCATGTAGTCCTGTGCAGTAGATCTCAGATCACTTATGCTAACGTACTATGACAGTCATACAAGTCATGCAATGACATGAGCACACAGGTGACCTGGCAAATCCTAGTGCCTGGCAAGCAGCTAACTGTCACACTTTCTTTGCGCAACTTGGTGAGGAATACAACTACGGAGTCACCTAAGACTAGTATATTAGATGTAGAGGTTGCCTGCCCAGTAGGCTTAGTTCCTGCAGCTTCTTGATTCCTGTTCCACGTATATTATAACATTTTACATTAATGTTATTTCTGTGTGTTGTAAGGTAATGCTGAGGAGGCATATTGTTTGTGTACCATTTAGGAAGCCTTAGTCTTTGTGGTTTTGGTAGGTTCAAGTTTAATACCTTAGGATAAGATTTAGTGTGAGCATTGTGTGAGGTTGGAAATGATGTATGAACTGGCTTACTACTAACAATCTCATTTCTAATACTGTATTTGTGAGAGGTATTTGCCTTACCCTTAGGTATGTAAGCTGCACATTAAAAACAGTATAAAACTATAGGTTGTGCAGACAGGTAGCTTGCATACATATATACAGTAAAATCGATATTTAAAGGCCTTCTGGTAGGACTAGTCATCAACAATATCCATACTAACATCAATTATATAAACGTATTTAGATATATACAATGTTAATGACTGCCCAAACATATATATATATTGAAATCTCAGAACATCGAACTTCTGATTATCACAGACCAGAGGATTGAAGTTTTGAAATATAGAACCTATGAAAAAAAATCTAAAACATGAAAACTTCTAATTTCAGATTTTTGCCACATGCTACTTATATATACGAACTCCTAGATCACACTACAGTGAAGGGAATGGTGAAGTTCCCATTCCACACTGTACGGTGATCTCCATTCACAAGGTTCTATATTTCAAAACTTCAATCCTCTGGTCTGTGATGATCAGAGATTCTATGTTCTGAGGTTTCGGTCCTATGAAGGGGATATTCATATATATATATATATATATATATATATATATATATATATATATATATATATATACACATATATATATATATATATATATATATATATATATATACACACACATATATATATATATATATATATATATATATATATATAGATATATAGATATATATATATATATATATATATATATATATATATATATATATATATATATATATATAGGTTTACTACTGAAATTGCGAAGTGCCTTTGGGTCAACATTGTGACTATTCGATGAATGCATTTTTACGATTTCAATAGTAAACCTCTAAATATATACATATATAAATATATATATATATATATATATATATATATATATATATATATATATATATACATATCTATATAAAATGATGGCTGTGCAGTCAGCAATACTGCAGTCAGTATGATAAATGTATGAGTTGTGATAATGAGATTAATTAAGAGAGAAATATAAGCATTTAGTACATTAAGACGGTAAGAGCACCTAATCAGAGTGAACAGAATTATCACAGGAGATGATGACAAAGTTAGATGAAATTCAAACTAAATCTCTACAGTATGAGCATTTAGGTATCCTGAGCAAGTGAGCTTTCAATGTCTTCATAAAGAATGGTAAATCAGTTGGGGTTTTTTTATATCTTCTAGTATGTCATTTCCAGTAGGCTGGGGCAATTTAGCAATCTACTATCCCACACGAAAATTTGAGAAACAGGCATATGTATTGATGCTAAAAGGGTGTTTGCTTGCAGCAGTATTGAAATCTACGTGATAATATTTATGCTTTTGCTAGTTGGTTGAATTTCATCTAAATTTGTCTGGATACATCCCAGAAGCATTCATTTCCATTTCTTATACAGTATGACCCTTGAAAATATCCCCCAACATTCTGGTTTGTGTTGCCAGTAGCCTGTCATTATCATCCTAGTAAGCTCATGCTAGATGTAAAACAATCCACAAAAGGAAAGAAACCCAGTGTCAAAATTATAAGATAGGAAAAGTGGGTACCTATAAGTGTGGCAAGTGTAGACAGTGTACTTTCATTACCAATACAAGTAATATATATATTCCTAGCATTCAGATTTATACAAGCTAAGGAGTACTATAATTGTGACAATAAAAGGGTGATACACCTGGCTTACTGTGTGGTATGCAGGGCCTTTTATGTAGAGAAAACAGCAATGGCCATAAAGCAAATAATATATGAACATTTATACTATATTAAGACCAAAAACATTAATAATGGTTTAAACAAATACACTATAGGTTGTAAAAATGCTAGGTTTCAATGTTTTGTGTTAGAAATGATGGCCCAGGATATTAGAGGAGGGCTATTAGAAGAAAAGATAGAGTACAGGGAAATATATTGGCAATTAGTATTGCAATTAAACAAGACCCCGATTTTAAATGAGAATATTTCCCTAGTCCCAGTGTTAAAGCTGACAACAAGTCTGTAGTTCATCTGCCAAATAAAAATTTGTACGTATTGAATTTTATGGAATTAAGTGTTTTAAAGAGAAGTTTTATAAGCTTTAAAAATGCTTACATATCATACATTTTAACCATTATTGCACATTAGATTTTTTTTTTGGTCATTTTATAAGAATATAATAGATTTTTTAAAGAATAATATTTTAATCACAAAGCAGTATCTTATAAGTGATTACTGAACACTGACCACTAGAGGGTAGCATAAGAGAAGAATTGAATGTCAATGGAAATATTTATACAGTTCATCATTTTGTGTAACATAAAGGGTTTCTGAAAATAAATTATTTAATTATTTAACATTTTACAACATAATTTGAACATGTTCATTTATAACAACACTACATAATATAAAAGCTGGAACCGTTTTTATGTAGAGTTAAATACTGAAGGGCACTCTGATTAGACATTAATTAGTTTAAGAACAGTTGCAATTAATTTTAAACAGTTGAGTATGTAATAGGGTTATGGAACTGATATATAAATGATTAATGTTTGTGTATAATTTGTCTGAGGAACTCCCAAGGTTTGGGAAGAAAACGCAGTGATAACATTAAGTGTTTGTTATTTTTATGGTGTTTTTTAATATTTTCTTGGAACAATTTTAGTTTATTAAAGACTGTCTGTCTTCTGTCTTCTTTCGGCTTTTCCCGGTTAGGGGTCGTCACAGCAGAACTCTGGTCCGGTAATGATTGGCAATGGAGTTTTACTTTGCCGAGTTGCCAGCCCAACGCCAAGACTGATTTAAGAAAAGCCCATGGCTTTTCCTTTACAGTGTTTGCTTAGTACATTCATGCTATATATGTGATATACATGTCTAGATCTTTTTCCTACTCTGTTGCTTCAGATTTATTATACCAAGCCGATACTTCACAGCTTGGGAGTTTTTGGCCCAGTTGTAAAACTTTCTATTTGTTTTCATTGAACTTCAACTGCTTGCTTTCTTCTCATCTGCTCAACCTTACCCTCGACTCTTCAACCATCATTCCTCGCTGTAACTTTGTGGCATCAACAAAGAGATTGATCCTGTTGTCTGTACTTTCAGATGTGTCTGAGAGACAATAAAATGTACCAAAGTCAGGACAAATCATATGATAATTACCCTCCTATGACCTACAATTTAAAATGCAGTAATACAGTTCCTCAACCTTAGTCCTCACCCAATCCCCCTGCCATGTCTATCAGTATCCTGTTAACAAAGTTACATACTGACAGTAGTACTGTCATGTTGTACACTTGTTTTATTATTTTTATTTCCAAATGCAAAAGTTTTCATCCCAAGGGATTGGACACTTCAGACAATTCTGGTCAATTGCAATATTATCAGTTATTAGCCTAAATATTAGGTTTAAGAGATTATGGATACCAATATAATTAAAAATACACGTATATCATGATATGGTATGGTTTAATAAAGGCTTGATAGGTAAGCTGTAGTACATTTTTAGTGCTAACTTGCATAAAATTAGTGAACATTTTAATATTGACAAGACCAGTTATCAGTTATAATACATAATAGCTAAATGCTGATTCAATATAAAGACATAGGGCAAGATTCGTTAATTCCTACACTGTGTACATGATATGTATTGAAGAACATCCTTACTATATTTTTTGTGCTTTTTAGTCACTCTGAAAGATTATACTAAGTCTACATGTAGTCTACACTTTGTGGTAACCTTTATGAATCCCTGCTGATATTTAAAGCTGCAAGAATATCAGCACGAAAACTAAAATTAGGAGGAAGAAGGTGTAAGTTATGTTTGTGTTGTCTGTTCACTCAGAATGATGCACACTTAGTGGAGGTGTTATTGAATCCTGGGGATAAATTAAACACTGATCAGGACAACATTCAGTGAAATTAGAACTGCTGAGGTACCATGGTATAATATTAAAGCTTAACTACTTTCTGTTTACCGGGCTGTAAAAATTAGAATTTTCTGGTATTAAAGATTTGATAAGAATGAATAAAAATACTTTAAGTATGATACCCTATTACCAATTTGAAATCAAACATAGCAAGACGCATTTTGACAAATCCAACTAAAACTGATATGAAATAGCTGAGAATATACTGGTCATAACATATTAATATAATATAGAAAGTGCTGCTGTCTCAAAGTTACTTCAATAAGATGTAAAAGGAAATGTGACTCTTCTCAGATAGTATTCTATAAATCTGTTAAAAATTCCATAAAGACTCAAGCTTCTAATCCTGGTAGCCTGCCTGCTGAACATTTTCAAACAACAGTCAAGCACATTTCTATATAGATGAGCAATTTATATATTTTATCTAACATGTCCCCTTCTGGAAATGTTTTTGCACATGGATAATGTGTAAGAAGAAGAATGGTGTATTTTATTCAGCATGTTATAGACCTGTACATTATTGACTTGCAGTTCTACGTTATTCGTATGAATATGTTTTGATATAAACTATTTTTGTTATTAGTAGGAAACAGTCAAATGAGTTTGTAAATAAAGTCAAGAATGCATTAAAACAATATATATATATATATATATATATATATATATATATATATATATATATATAGTTTCTCTTCATATGATCGAATTTCTCTAAACTTGAAAGTCATAAAGTCGAAAACAAAATTTTGAATTTAGAGAAACTCGAACATATGAAAGGGACAAAAAAAAAATAACGCCCCCCACAACCCCCCTACTTAAATATACCTACTCCGAGATCGAACTATAGTGAAGCAAAGGGAAATCTCCCATTCCACGTTATATGCGTAAGCGCAAAACGGAAGATTTTCCATTCCTCCGCTATAGTGCGGTCACGGAACATTCACATTTAAACTGCTAGGGCACAGGGGGACCTGGCCCCCTGCAAAAAGGTAAGTTAACTTTTTATTTTTTTAAACCTAAGGCTCCCATTCACTATTTCGAGTGAATGGAAGTTTGAGATTCTGGTCTCGAGATTGTGAATTTCGAGCTTCCATCCATTCGATCTTGTGAAGGGGAACTATATATATATATATATATATATATATATATATATATATATATCATTCAGATTCATCAATATCCCAAAAGAACAGCACAGTATGTTGAGAATAAGAACGTCAACCTATTAGTATGCATGTGCCAAGAAACAACTTTGGTGCACACAATACTGAAAACAACAAATAATATTAAAAACTATCATTTTTTTGTCCCTGCAGATTATAATATAGTAATATACAGACAGCACAAAACGGAGAAAGGTAATACTCCCAAGCCTTGATAACTGTGCAATCTTGCAAACCTGATGCCATCGGTTTAGTTGACCAAAAGCAATTGACTAAGCAGATGTTGACCAAACATAGTGATGACTGAAGTATCTGCAACCATGAATATATATATATATATATATATATATATATACATATATATATATATATATATATATATATATATACATATATATATATATATATATATATATATATATATATATATATATATATATATATATATATATATATACATATATATATATATATATATATATATATATATATATATATATATATATATATATATATATATATATATATATATATATATATATATATATATGTCTGATTGGCTGATTTGCTGTTTTTGACTTTGTGATTGGCTTCTTGCAATTTTTGCTTGCTTATGGTTTGATTGACGACTACACATTCTACATTAGCTCCATTTCACTGTAGCTTACTGATAGGAGATTTTTAATTACCTGTTGTGTGCTTACAGTATTTAACTAAATGGTTCCACTGTATGTTTTATTCTGAAGAAGTTCTTGCATTGAATAAAGAATGAAAGTGCTCACTCACCGATTTATGCCTCAGTGTTTATTCCTTAATGCTAGAAGTTATTTTGTGCATATATATATATATATATATATATATATATATATATATATATATATATATATATATATAGATATATATATATATATATATATATATATATATATAGATATATAGATATCTGACGAAGTGGCTTGGGCACGAAAGTACTCACCTGGCGTCTGATTTGTTTTATTAAAGTATTTTATGTTACATACAGCCGTGGTCTGGAGCGTCCTGTATCTATTTTTGATATATAATATTAGTTTACTTCAGATAATTGAAGTTTCAGGGCATCAAACATCATATAGTCGAAGACCAGATGATCAAAGTTCTGAAACATCGAATGTTCTGAATGAAGATTGCTGTACAGTGCTGAATGGGAAATTTACCATTTTCCTTGCTGCAGTACGATCTCTGAGTTGGTATATTTAAGTAGCAGGGGGCATGGGGGTGCAGCGGGGTTTACCCCCTGCAAAAATGTAAAACAAGACTTCTTTTCTTTTTAGATTTGTTTTTTTAATTTGATGTTCAATGTTTCAAAACTTTGATCATCAGGTCTTCAACCATATGATGTTTGATGTTCTGAAACTTCGATCATCTGAAGTAGACCCATATGTGTGTGTGTATATTTGTATGTATATATATATATATATATATATATATATATATATATATATATATATATATACACACACACACACACACACACATATATATATATATATATATATATATATATATATATATATATATATATATATTTAGAAACATAAATGATCTTGCATTGCTAATAACTATAATATATAAGAAAGTATTTTGGGAGGGGGCATTCACCATATTTGCCTTCTTTCCTGTTACTTTGGTTTTCCTAGTTCATTTATTTGTTGAGAGAGAGAGAGAGGATGCATCAGAACACTGACCAGTTCTCATCTGCTTCAGTAGTTTAATGACAGAGCAGCAACACTGGTGACACAGAGCATCTTTCTAATAGATGCACTGTTTTGACTGTGAAAGAAAAGTGCAATAGAGTGTCAAGGTTAAGGTCTAAATATTTGTAGTTGTGAACTATAGAAATATTACCCTGTATGTGATTTACTGAGAACTAGGCAAAGATTTATTTATTTCTGTTGGATATTTATCCCCTTGTATTGCAAGAAGGTCATTAGCATAACATATTATAGTCATGTAGTTGCAGTATGGTAATAAACAAATCTTAAAGACAGTAGATGTTTTAGTTTCACCATTAAATAAGCTGTTACCCACCTGGGTGTGTCCTCCATTCCACATGATTTGACTTTCATTTATAAACAAGTTAGGGGATGTACTTGTGTCATAACGTCCAACTACTTCATATCTTGACAAGCCTTCCTGGTTAACATGCCAATTTACAACATCATACAGTGCGGGTGGATCACCATTCACATCAAAGAAGATTATGTCACCTGCCATATTTCTGAAATACACCTTCTTCATGTAATACAGGAGCTAAGGAAATAAAGTATATGGCACTAAAGTTTATGCAGCTGTGTATTGCAAAACTAATACAGGATCTTCATGTTATGCTGTGAAGAACTGAGTGAAGTCTAAATTGTTTTTAAACGACCATACAGAAAAGCTCTATTAAACTAAGTTAAATGAGACATGTATTCATATAAACTGTGGTTGCTGCTTTCAGTAAACATTGCAACATGTAAAATGCATAGAATGTAAAACACGGGATGTATAGTAAATGCCATTGCTTTCTGTGGAAAAGCAGCAGTGCTGTTAAAAAGTGAAACTGGTTTCACAAATGTGTGCTCATTTGCAGCATCTGAAGTTAGTGTCTTGAAATATTATTCTAAGTCAAAAGATGTGTTACCTCATTTGGACTCTAGCTTTCCATTAAAGTTATGTATGTATAGAAAAAGGAAAGTCTGAATTCAAAATTCAAAATTAAAGTCAAACAGGTAATATAGAACTTGCAACTCTTAAGCAAAATCTGTTAAGTAGGTTTGCTCAGCTGTTGAAATGTGCACTGTGAACAACAGCTCTAAGACAGAATCAAAAACTTAGAATCCATTTACTTGTTAAACTGATTAGCTGCTAGTTAGATGTACTACAAGTAGTAAGTAGAAAGGATTCAGCACTTCTTTTCCTATTAGTAGTGGTAAGACCACATAAGCTGTTTCATACAGTTCTGTTTGTGATTTCTCTTTTTTAAACCTTCTTCATTTGCATTTCATTATGCAGGTGTATAACTGCTTGAGTATTTAATTGTGTTTGTGCATTGTTTAATATTATTTATTTAAAGTAAAGAGTTTTATCGATTTAATTTTAAAATCTTGTGGTGGGTGGTTTATTTATATATATATGAGGGGGCATATATTTTAACCTGGTAACATCTCAATTTGATGGCATATGTATCTTGAACAGTGTCTGCTTATTTATTTATTTATTAATATGTTTATTATTTATTTACTTATGTATTTAATTTTGTTTAGCAAAACAGACTAAAGCTATTGCTACCATATAAATATTTAACGGTTTCTTATTTTAAGGGCAAACAATATTTGTGTTCTTTTCTTCATGCCAGTCCCAAGCCCAGATACATGGGTAGGGTTATGTCAGGAAGGGCATCCGGTGTAAAACTTTTGTCAAATGACATATGTGGACAACAATACAGATTTCCATACTGGATCAAGAATCTAAATGGCAATGCTCAGATCTGCTCTGAGCTAAAACAGAATGGCATTAAATATACTGATCTGAAGGATATTGCCAATATTCTGACAGATCGATTCAGTGCCAACTTCACCCCCCTCTCACACCCTAAATGGCCCATCTCAATACTGGAAGATTGCCAAATTCCAGTAATAACGACCACACAGGTACAAAACGCACTCTCTAAAGCCAAGAATACAGCATCCATGGGACCAGATGACATCCCGGGCTGTGTACTACATGAACTACAATATGAACTGGCACCTCACCTAAGTGTCATGTTTAATCATAGCCTCACCTCAGGTTTCGTGCCCACTGAGTGCCGCAGAGCTACAGTTATCCCAATCCACAAGGGGGGATCCACCTTGGATCCCGGACACTACCGTCCCATCAGTCTGACAAGCCTTATCTGCAAGGCCATGGAGCGTATTATCATGGAACTTATAAACAAAGACTTTGGCAACGTTCAAACACTGGACCCCACCCAGTTTGGGTTTGTGAAGGGCCGATCTTGTCTCCTGAACCTGATTGACTTCTTTGAATCAGTCTCCAGAGCCATGGACAAGGGTAAAGTGGTCCACACAGCCTATCTAGACCTTGCCAAGGCCTTTGACACCATCCCCCACTCTGGAATCATAGATAAACTTACTAAGTTGGGCATTAATTCCTATGTCACCCAATGGGTTGCTAAATGGCTTACTGATAGAACCCACACTGTAAAAGTAGCTGACTCCAAATCCAGCTCCAGACAAGTGACAAGTGGAGTACCTCAGGGTTCAGTCCTGGGGCGCTCTTGTTTGGCATCTACTTCTCTGAAGTACAGGTCAACACTAAGGGACTCTGGCTAACAAAGTTTGCAGATGACTGCAAACTGGGAGCCATTATTGAATCCCAAATAATGTGGATACTCTACAAAGGGCCTTACAGAAACAGATGCTTGGTGCCAGAGCCATGGGCTCAAGCTCAATGCCAAGAAATGTATTGTTATCCCCTTTGGGAAAAAACATGTATCCATGAATTACCATATAGGTGGCAGTACACTAAACACAGAAAGTGTGATAAGAGACTTAGGGACACAGGTGGACAGTGGTCTCACCTTCGATAACCACATCGCCACAACAGTCAGGAAATCCTTCTATGTGGCACACCTCATCACGAAGGGCTTTTCATCCAGAAAAAAGGAGGTCATTGTCCCACTGTACTCATCCCTCATTAGACCCATTATAGAATACAATGCCCCATTTGGTATGTACCTCTCAAGACATCTGCAACAACTGGAAAGGCCTCAGAAATACCTCACTAAAAGAATCACAGGCCTAAAGCAGATGCCCTACGCTGACCACCTTAAAAAACTCCCACTATACTCTGTCGCATATCGTCTACTCAGAGGCGATCTCTGCTTAACATACAAGGCCATGTCAAACCCAGAGCTGATGGACATGCTACACTTAAAGAAATCCCACTTCCTCAAAGCTACATGCTCCAGGGATCTAAACCTTGTCATTACAATAAACAAAACATGCTGGAGGGATAGGTTCCTGACCCAGAGACTCCCCAGACTCTGGAATAGATTGCCCATACATGTCAAGCAGAGTGCCTCTTTGGACCTCTTCAAGAGGAACCTTGACGATTGGATGGGAGAAAGGAAATTCACCCCAGGGATCACGTCAGTCACCCTGCTAGACAGGGGTCCAGGAAAGTAAATAATGTGGGAAGAAATAGCCAGGGAATTGTTATGGCTAGGCTTGTATAGGCCCTAGGGCTAATAGCCTAGTACCAACCTATGAACCTATGAAATCAGTCGAGGCCCAGGTTAACAATGACCACCACCAGCTCTGTTAGCCAACAGGGTGCTGGTGGAAATTGGGCTACTGTTGGCCGAAGGATAAGAAGAGGGGGAAGGCATGCCCGAAGGCAGGAAGAGAGGACTAAAGTTAGTAGTGTGGTAGTGAGGGTAGGAACTTTGAATGTTGGCAGTATGACTAGTATAGGGAGAGAGCTAGCTGATATGATGGAGAGAAGGAAGGTTGATATATTGTGCATGCAGGAGACCAGATGGAAGGGGAGTAAGGCCAGGTGTATCGGAGGTGGGTTCAAATTGTTCTAACATGGTGTGGATGGGAGGAGAAATGGGGTAGGGGGTATCCTGAAGAAACATATGCCAGAAGTGTTTTGGAGGTGAAAATAGTGTTGGATAGAGTGATGTTTATGAAGCTGGAAATTGATGGTGCAATGATGAATGTTGTTAGTGCATATGCTCCACAAGTTAGGTGTGCGATGGATGACATAGAAATTTTGGAGTGAGTTGGATGAAGTGGTGGTGAGTGTACCCAAGAGTGAGAGAGTGGTGATTGGAGCAGATTTCAATGGGCATGTTGGTGAAGGGAACAGAGGGGATGAGGAAGTGATGGGTAGTTATGGCATTAAGGAGAGGAATGCAAAAAGTCAGATGGTAGTGGATTTTGCAAAAAGGATGGACATGGCTGTGATGAATACATATTTTAAGAAGAGGGAGGAGCATAGGGTGACATACAAGAGTGGAGGAAGATGCACACAGGTGGATTTCATTCTATGCAGGAGGGCCAGTCTGAAGGAGATTGGAGACTGTAAAGTGGTGACAGGAGAAAGTGTAGTTAGGCAGCATAGAATGGTGGTTTGTAGGATGAAGTTGGTGATCAAGAAGTGGAGGACAAGTGTGAGGGCAGTGCCAAGGATCAAATGGTGGAAGTTGAAAAAGGGTGATTGTGAGGTGGAGTTCAGGGAAGAGTTAAGACAGGCACTGGATGGCAGTGAAAAGTTACCAAATAGCTGGGTAACTACAGCACAGCTGGTAAGGGAGACAGCTAGAAAGGTGCTTGGTGTGACATCTGGACAGAGGAAGGAGGACAAGGAGACCTGGTGGTGGAATGAGGAAGTACAGGAGAGTATACTGAGAGAAGAAAGGAGCCACTTTTGAGATTAAGTATTTTTCCTCTGTTTATTTGCTAAGATTTTCTGCATAGCCACCTATTTTTAGCATTTTCTGGCTTGTTAAATTTGATTTCTGCATTAGTAACTGTATTTAGAGCACAACCTAGAGCTGTTTACTGAATTTCCTGTTTGCACTTATTTTTAAAATCGTTTTTTTCTCAAAACTTGCATTTTATCTGTCTTTGATCTAGCACTCTTGTGTGGGGTCATTTACTGCACTGTTATAACTTGTTGATACTTGTGAACCTCTGCTATTTCTGAAAAAACAAAAAAACAAAAAAAAGCTTGCTTTTTTTCCACTTTTCTGAGATTTAAAAAAGGTCAGTTACAGGCTTGCTGTTCTTGAACTGTTTGTAAGTTTCTATGAGGCCATTTTTTGCTTGGGCTAAAGGGAAGTCTCTCTGTTGATCAGTGGCAGTGAAAAACATTGAGCAGCCTGCCTGCCCCTGTGGGAGTGGTTACTGACTTGAAACTGTAGTTTTATTGGCCATTTTGGGTCAATTCCAAAACTCCTTCATCTTCCTCTCTTAAAACCTGGTTGCCTCATGGTTTTGGTGTATTTTCAGGCTTGTTGGCTGTTGGTGAAGCACCCACCAAGAGGAGAAAATGCTGAGAGAAGAAAGGAGCCACTTTTGAGATTTTAAGTATATTTCCTCTATTTGCTAAGTTTTTCCTGCATAGCCGCCTATTTTGAGTATTTTCTGGCTTGTTAAATTTGATTTCTGCATTAGTAACTGTATTCCGAGCACAACCTAGAGCTGTTTACTGAATTTCCTGTTTGCACTTATCTTTAAAATTGTTTTTTTTCTCAAAACTTGCATTTTATCTGTCTTTGGCCTAGCACTCTTGTGTGGGGTCATTTACTGCACTGTTATAACTTGTTGATACTTGTGAACCTCTGCTATCTCTGAAAAAACAAACAACAAACAAAAAAAAAAATCTTTCTTTTTTCCCACTTTTCTGAGATTTAAAAAAGTTCAGTTACAGGCTTGCTGTTCTTGAACTGTTTGCAAGTTTCTGTGAGGCCATTTTTTGCTTGGGCTAAAGGGAAGTCTCTCTGTTGATCAGTGGCAGTGAAAAACATTGAGCAGCCTGCCTGCCCCTGTGGGAGTGGTTACTGACTTGAAACTGTAGTTTTATTGGCCATTTTGGGTCAATTCCAAAACTCCTTCATCTTCCTCTCTTAAAACCCTCTTTTGCGTGGTTTTGCGCTTTGTGCATAGCGCAACAGCGGGCAGCGCCGCCTAATTGGGTTTAAACTATTCCTGGCTCCACAAAGTCTGCTCTTCACTTTTTCCCTTAGATCTGCTCTATCTCTCAATTTAAACACCATATTCTCATTCTAAGGCCCTTCACTGGTCCAAATAAGTAATCCTACAAGTTAGTACTATTAAACCAGAAGCACTACTTACTCTTATACTCTCTACGATTACCTTGTCCTCTATTGGTCTGTCTTAAATTAAGTTTCCCTATTACTCTAGCATGTCCAAAGGTCAGTCAATGGTTTCCTCTCCAGTCCAGCTGGTAAATCTGGGAATTTTGAGGCAATGTTACAACTGTCTCATGTACACGGACAACCCTCTCCTCCTCCAAACAGGTTCAAATATATGTGAGAGATGCAACTATTTAGCCAAACTGGAGGCTGAGCTCTCTCATCTCAAAACTGGTGTAACCAGTCAGGAGGAGAAGGTAACCTCACACAACACAATTCCAGTATCACATAGTCCCATCACATCAGCGAACCAAACACATAAATACACAAAAACATACTCGGAGGCTCTAAATAAAAATCTACCTAAGCAACAGAGACCTCCAAAGCAGACATCCAAGCAAACGCTACCTCAAAACAAAACACACACAACACATAACCCACAAAGTCAGTGTGCCAAGCAGCCACAGCCCTTAAGACTGAATAACACACCTGATACTCTTGTTATAGGTGGCTCTATTGTCAGACACACTGACGTCCTGCTCACCAGGCTGAATAAAGAGAAGGTCACGGTGAGCTGCCTGTCGGGTGCTAGGATCTGACACATAACGCAAGCACTCAGGTCACTCAAAAGCAAATACAAATATGACTCAGTCATTGTACATGCTAGTGTGAATGACCTGAAATGTACCTCCCTGGACTACATGAAAAGAGACATAGAGGAGCTCTCTGATCATGTAGCCCAGGCTGGTATGACCCTGACCTTGAGCAGCATCTTACCCTCACCTAGAATGATGCCACAGTACAAAGACAAAAATGATCGATTTTAACAATTGGCTAAAATGTTGGTGTCATTCAAAGGGGATCCAGTGTCTGTCAGCCTGGGATGACATGCTCGACAAATCAAGTTGCTTCGCTAGGGACGGCTTGCACCTGTCACCACTGGGCTTTCGGATATTGGCAAAGGCTCTTGCCACCCCCATAGTGCCTTTTTTAGGCAAGGCTCAAAAGTCAAACCCACCCCCATAGACAGCACAAGGAACAAGAAACTAAGGGTAATGCTGCTAAACGCCAGAAGTCTTAACCTAAAGATGCACGCACTTGAAGCTCTCCTCAGTATGGAGAACATCGATATCTGTGCAGTGACAGAAACCTGGTTCAAGGCTCCAGAGAGCACCCCAGCACTACCAGGCTATACCTCATATCATGCTTTTCGGCCCCAAAACCTGGACCGAACCACAAAAGGAGGGGGAGTTTCCATATTTATCAAGGATATCCACACCTCCAGGTTAGTGGCATTGCACGAAGTATCAGAGACCATCCATGTGCAACTAACAGTGGGCAAGACTGCTTTTCAGTTTATAGCATCCTACAGACCACCCTCTCAAAGTCAGGAATCCCACTCGGCTTTCCTGAAAATGTTGGAGAACATGAAGATCTCTCCGAACACCATTATATTGGGTGACTTCAACTACCCAAACATTGACTAGGAGCACTACTCAAGCCCCAGCACCTTAGCCCAAAGATTCCTGGAAATTATAAACTCAAATGCTATGGAACAACTAGTCACCACTCCCACAAGAGGGGGACAACATACTAGACCTGATCATTACCAACATGGGGACTCTATGCTCCACACCAGAAGTATATCCCTCATTGGTAAGATCAGACCATAAATTAATTTCACTGGATGCCCACATCCCGACCCCACCCCAGCCCAGAAAACCACAGTGAAAACTTCTCAAAACAAACTTCTCACTTCTCAAAACCAAAGTGGAATCCTTCATGCCCCAGGGCCAGTGGAAACTACGCCCAAACTGCAGAATCCTATATAAATGCATTCTACGGACATCTCCAGGAATGCATGTGAATAAAGGAAGACTGTTCAGTTAAATCTAAGACAACCCAAATAGAATCCATCGTTGAAAATTTTGAGAATGTCACCTGTCAATTGATGTGAACAAACAGCTCTAAGACAGAATCAAAAAATCTAGAATCCATTTACTTGTTAAAACTGATTGGCTGTTAGTGATGTACCACAAGTAAAGTAGAAAAGATTCAGCACTTTTTCCTATTATTAGTAGTGGTAAGACCATTAAGGAAGCTGTCATTAGTTCTGTTTGTGATTTCTTAACCTTCTTCATTCTGTATTTCCCATTATAGGCAAAGATAACTGCTTGAGTATTTAATTGTGGTTAGCATTGTTTAATATTTATTTAAAGTGCTAAAGATTTTATTGATTTAATTTTAAAATCTTGGTGGTGGGTGGTTTGGTTTATATATGGTTATGAGGGTGCGTTATTTTAAACTGGTGTCATCTCAATTGATGGCATATGTCTTGAACAAAGTGTCTGCTATTTTATTTATTAATATGTTTAATATTTATTTACTTATGTATTTAATTTGTCAAAGTAAAAACAGACTAAAAGTTATTGCCACCATGTAAATATTTAACCAGTTTCTTATTTTAAGGGCAAACATTTAAAGTTCTTTTTTCATGCTGTAGTCCCAAGCTCCAGATACATGGGTAGGGTTATGCTCAGAAGGGCATCCTGTAAAAACTTTTGTCAAATGACATATGTGGACAACACAGATTTACTACCGGATCGTTAATCTAAACGGCAATGCTCAGATTCGCTCTGAGCTAAAACAACAGAATGAGCATTAAATATACTGATCCGAAGGATATTGCCAACAGTCCTGGCAGATCATTCAGGTGCCAACCTCTGCCCCCTCTCACCCCCTAAAATGGCCTCATCTCACACTAAGACGTCAAATCTGTGCAATAACGACCACACAGGTACAAAAACGCACTTGTGTGCCAAGAACATAAAGCATCCATGGGACCAGATGAGACATCCCGGGGTTGTGTACCACATGAACTACAATATGAACTCGGCATCACCTAAGTGTTTAATCATAGCCTCAACTTAGGCTCGTGCCCACTCGAGTGGCGTGAGCTACAGTTATCCCAATTCATTGCGGGGATCCACCTTGATCCCGAAACTATCGTCTCATCAGTTCGACGTTTTATCTGGTGGCCATGGAGCCGTATTATCATGGAATCCATAAACAAAGACACAGCAATCCTTCAAACACTGACCAAATTAGCTTGGAGTTTTTCAGAAGGCCGATTCAATCTCCTGAACCTGATTGACTTTTTGAATTGAAGTCTCCAGAGCTTTTATCGCGGTGGCGGTCCACACAGTCAATCTAGATCTTGCCAAGCGCCTTTATTACCACCTTAACTCTGGAATCATAGATAAACTACTGTTAAGTATTAATCCTTATGCAGCGTCACCCAATGGGTTGCTAAATGGCTTACTGATAGAACTCCATACTGCAAAAGTAGTCACCCAAATCCAGCTCCAAGACAAGGGACCGCGTGGAGCACCTCAGTGGGTTCAGTCCTGGGGTCGCTTTTGTTCGGCATCTACTTCTCTGAAGCACAGGTTAACACTAAGACCGGTTACCAAATTTGCAGATGACCGCAAACTGGGGAGCCATTATTGAACTTCAAATGACGTGGATACTCTGGCTGTGCGGGGCCTTACAGAAACAGATGTTGTGCCAGAGCCATAGCTCAAGCCAATGCCAAGAAATGTATGTTATCCTTTGGGAAAAAAACATGTATCCAAGGAATCACCATACAGGTGGGTAGCACACCAAACACAAGAAAAAAAGGGATAAGAGACTTAGGACAGGTGACAGGTCCACCTTCGATAACCACATTCCGCCACCAGTTGTAAAATCCTTCTATGTGGCACACCATCACGGTATGCCATCCAGAAAAAGGAGGTCATTGTCCCACTGTACTCATCCCTCACAGGACCCAGTATTATAGCCACAATGCCTCTATTTTGGTATGTAATTTCAAGACACTCCAACAACTGGGAAAGGCCTCAGAAGTCATTCTCACTAAAAGAACTGGAGGGCTCAGCTAGAGATGTCCTGCACGATCACGCAAAACCCGCCTATACTATGTCGCACTGCCTACTCCAGGAGGCGATTGCTTAACACACAAGGCGCCATGTAAACCCAGAGAGCCATGGGAGGCGCTACACTTAAAGAGAAATCCCAATCCCTCAGAGCTGCACCTCCCAGGACCAAACCTTGTCATTACACAACAAACATTGGAGGGATAGGTTCTGACCCAGAGACTCCTCTAAGACCTGGAACAGATTGCCCATACACAAGTCAAGCAGAGAGTGCCTCAGACCTTCAAGAGGAACTGACCATTGATGGGAGAGAAAAGGAAGTTCACCCCAGGGATCACGTCAGTCAGCCCTCAGACAGGGGTCCAGTGAAAGTAAATAATGTGAAGAAATAAAGCCAGGAATTGTTAGTATAGGTTTGTATAGGTTCCCCAGGCTGGAAATAGTACCAAATCCCATGAACCTATGCGAAATCAGTTGAGGCCTAGGTTAACAATGACCACTTATTGAAGCTCTGAAAGCACAACAGGGTGTCTGGTGGAACAATAATTGCTGGTCAAGGATAAGAAGAGGGGGAAGGCATGCCCGGGTTACAGAAGAGAGGACTAAAGTTAGAAGTGGAGGAGTGAGGGTAGGAACTTTGAATGCAAGCTGGCAGTATGACTCAGGTATAGGGAGAGCTAGCTGGATATGATGGGAGTAGAAGGAAGGTTGAGTATTGCATGCAGGAGACCAGATGGAAGGGGGAGGCAAGTTGTATGTATCGGAGGTGGGTTCAAATTGTTTTAATACAGGGTGATGGAGGAGAATGGGGGGTAGGGGGTTATCCTGAATAAATTCATGACAGAAGTGTTTTGAGGTGAAACAGTGTTGGGATAGAGTGACATTTATGAAGCTGGAAATTGATGGCAGCAATGATGAATGTTGTTATAATATGTTCCACAAAGTTAGGTGTACATGGACATTACAGAAATTTTGAGTGAGTTGGGATGAAGTGGCAGAGTACAACGCAAGAGGAGAGAGTGGGTGATTGGGACAGACTCAATGTAAGTATTTGGTGAGGGAACAGAGGATGAGAAGTGATGGGTGTTATGGCATTGGTTGGGAGAGGAATGCAAAGTCAGATGGTAGTGGATTTGCAAAAAGGATGGACATGTGGCTGTGATGAATACATATTTTAAGAAGAGGAGGAGAGCATAGGGTGACACAAAAGAGTGATGAAGACACAGTGATTTCATTCATGTGGCAGGGCCAGTCTAGCGAGATTGAGACCAAAGTGTGACAGGAGAAAGTGTGTGGCTAGGGAAGATGAAATGGCGGTTTGTGGTGATGGGGTTGGAGACCAAGAAGTGGAGGACAAGTGTGAGGGCAGCAAGGATCAAAATGGTGGAAGTTGGTGGTGGTGATTCTGTGAGGGAGGTTCAGGGAAGAGTTAAGAGTTGCAAGCACTGATGGCAGTGAAAAAGCTACCAACAGTTTGGGCACTACAAAGCAATGTAGCTGTGGTAAGGAGACAGCCAGGAAAGGTGCTTGGTGTGACATCTGGACAGAGGAAGGAGGACAAGGAGACCTGGTGGTGGAATGAGGAAGTACAGGAGAGTATACTGAGAAAGAGGGTGGCGAAGAAGAAGTGGGATTGTCAGAGAGATGAAGAAAGTAGACATAAATATAAAGAGATGAGGCACTTGGCAAAGAGAGAGGTGGTGAAGGCTAAGGATAAGGCATATGCAGAGTTGTATGAAAGGCTGGACACTAAGGAGGGAGAAAAGGACCTGTACCAGTTGGCTAGACAGAGGGACCGAGCTGGGAAAGATGTGCACCAGGTAAGGGTGATGAAGCATAATGAGGGAAATGTACTCACAAGTGAGGAGACTGTGTTGAGCAGATGGAAAGAGTATTTTGAGGGGCTGATGAATGATGACAATGAGAGAGAGAAGGTTGAATGATGTGAGGATAGTGAATCAGGAAGTGCAATGGATTAGCAAGAAGGAAGAAAGGACAGCTATGAAGAGGATGAAGAATGGAAAGGCTGTTGGTCCAGATGACATTCCTGTGGAAGCATGGAACTGTTTAGGAGAAATGGCAGTGGAGTTTTTAACTAGATTGTTTAATGAAATCTTGGAAAGTGAGAGGATGCCTGAGGAGTGGAGAAAAAGTGTTTCGGTACCAATTTAAGAATAAGGGTGATGTGCAGAGCTATAGTAACTTCTTCTTCTTTTGGCTTTTCCTAGTTAGGGGTCGCCACAGCAGATCACCTGTCCGCTCATGATTGGCAGTGGAGTTTTATGGTGTTGAGTTGCCAACCCGGCACCCAACCTTCCACAGAAGGCACACACACACACACTTATGCCTAGGGCCAATTTAGAGTATCCAATCCACCTACAGCATGTCTTTGGGATGTGGGAGGAAAACGGAGCACCCGGAGGAAACCCACACGACCACAGGGAGGACATGCAGACTCCTCACAGAAGGCAGCCCAGCAAAGGATCGAACCAGAGAACCTCTTGCTGAGAGGAAGCAATGCTAACCGCTGCACCACTGTGGCTGCCCATTGCAGAGCTATAGTAATTACAGAAGGATAAACTTGATCAGTCACAGCATGAAGTTATGGGAAAGAGTAGCGGAAGCTAGGTTAAGAAGGGAGGTGATGATTAGTGATCAGCAGTATGGTTTCATGCTGGAAAAGAGCACTACAGATGCGATGTTTGCTCTGAGTGTCTTAAAGGAGAAGTACAGAGAAGGTCAGAAGGAGTTTCATTGTGTCTTTATAGACTTAGATAAAGCATATGACAGGGTGCCTAGAGAGGAGTTGTGGTACTGTATGAAGAAGTCAGGAGTGGCAGAGAAGTATGTAAGAGTGGTACAGGATATGTACAAGAGTAGTGAGACAGTGGTGAGGTCTGTGGTGGGAGTGATGGATGCATTTAAGGTGGAGATAGGATTACATTTAGGATCAGCTCTGAGCCCTTTCTTATTTGTAATGGTGATAGACAGGTTGACAGACGAGATCAGACAGGAGTCCTCATGGACTTTGATGTTTGCAGATGACATTGTGATCTGTAATGAGAGTAGAGAACAGGTTGAGGAGGCCCTGGAGAAGTGGAGATATGCTCTAGAGAGGAGAGGAATGAAGGTCAGCAGGACTAAGACAGAATATGTTTATGTGAATGAGAGGGAGGATAGAGGAATTGTGAGGATGTAGGGATAAGAGTTGGCAAAGGTGGATGAGTTTAAATACTTCAGATCAACAGTTCAGAGTAATGGTGAGTGTGGAAGAGAGGTGAAGAAGAGATCACAGGCAGGGTGGAGTGAGTAGAGAAGAGTGTCAGGAGTGATTTGTGACAGACTCGTACCAGTAAGAGTAAAAGGGAAGGTCTACAAGAGGGTAGTGAGGCCAACTATGTTATATGGGTTGAAGATGGTATTGATAAAATGACAGCAGTCAGAGCTGGACGTGGCAGAGTTAAAGATGTTAAGATTTGCACTGGGTGTATTGAGGATAGACAGGATTAGGAATCAGTATATTAGAGGGTCAGCTCAGGTTGGACAGTTTGGAAGGAAAGCCAAAGAGGTGAGATTGCATTACTTTGGACATGTGCTGAGGAGGGATGCTGGGTATATTACGAAAGTATACTAAGGATGTAGCTGCCAGGTAAGAGGAACAGAGGAAGGCCTAAGATAAGATTTATGGATGTGGTGAGAGGACATGCAGGTGGATGATATGACAGAGGAAGATGCAGAGGACAGGAAGAAATGGAAATAGATGATCCGCTGTGGTGACCCCTAACAGGAACAGCCTAAAGAAAAAGAAGAAGAAGAAGTGTGCCAGATTGGATTGGCTGGTGGTAGCATGCCACCATGAAGTCACAGAAGGGGAGTGGTGTTGGTGTTGGAGAAATACCATTAAGCCCTCCTGGAAAACATTATGTGTGTGTGTGTGTGTGTGTGTGTGTGTGTGTGTGTGTGTGTGTGTGTGTGTGTGTGTGTGTGTATGTGTGTATGTGTCTACATGAACAAAATAGTCTTGAACAAGTTTTAGTTACTGTGGGTCAAATAAAATTCAAAGTGTTGTTCTAAGAACAAATAATATCCTTGGTAGCTAGTGATTATAACTTCTCTCTCCAGCTTGCTAGTGTAAAACTTCTTTGGGTGCTGTAGATTTTGGTTATCAGCCAAGGCAGCAATGCATATTTATTGTGATTCATTCATAAGGCCATCTATCCATTGCATATTATTTGGCATTAGCTCTGTGGGTTATGAGACAGTAGCACCTTTTCATCACATGCGTAAGTCCTGATTCCTTTTAATCAAAAATATTGTGTGTGTGTGTGTGTGTGTGTGTGTGTGTGTGTGTGTGTGTGTGTGTGTGTGTGTGTGTGTGTGTGTGTGTGTGTGTGATTAATTTCCCCAGCACACTTCACTGAAAGCTCACTTCATCAAAAACTTATTTCACTGAAACTCATTTTGTCGAAAGTTATACATGGCCTTTTCACCACTATAGTGTGAACCTGGAGTTAGAATATTAAGTAAGGGTGGGGGGCACAGCACCCCACATTGGGGGGTATGGGAGGCATAGCCCCCCACCTATGTTAAACGTTTTAAACCATAGACATGTATACTTCTAAGTTAAATAAATAACTCTTTCCAAAAGAAACTCTAGGATCGCACTACAGTGAGGAAATGGCTATATATAACCTTTGACAAAATGGGTTTCGACCAAATGAGTTTTCAGTGAATTGAGCTTTCAGTCAAGTGTGTTTAGTGAAGTCAGTTTCGACCAAATGTATTTTTGTCCAAACAAAGTAGAGCCATAGATATATATATAAAGATATAGATAGATATAAATATATAGATCTATATCTAAATTTACATCTCTCTCTCTCTCTCTCTATATATATATATATATATATATATATATGTTAAGTAATTGAACTTAATTTGATCGATGTATAAAGTGTGGAATGGCACATAGGTTGGTGGGCAGTCTGCTTGTGCTGGAATATAACTACTTAAATATGCACTGATAGGAATAGCTAGCTGTGCAAGAACCTGCACCTGTGCTAATATACTCATATATATCATATGCTCCGCTAAGCTACTGACATTTTTCATGTCTGACAGAGATATAATGTGAGTCTTTGTTTCAGTGAGATACTTTCATCATTGTCTTTCAGTGACTATCATTTTACAAAAGCTTCATTGTTTAACAAATAGGTACTTTCTGTTCTGGTTATAAAATTGGTCTAATTAAAACGTGGAATAATTTACTTAGCAAAAAAGATTTATTTGATATTCAGATATATCATCTTAGTTTTAAAGAAAGCAAGGTTTTCTCAGATAAGGTTAGCGACATGATATAACATTTTTTAGACTTTTACCAAGCGTTGCTATCAGAAGGACTAAAAATATAATTGGTGAGCTTAAAATATATTTTGCTAATGCACAACGCTTATTAAACAAATTATTGGAATTTTCATCAATTTGTTATAACTGTGATTATGACATCTTAACCTTAACAGAGCCATGGAAAATCTAGTATTGACAAGATACAAAAGTACTCCAACTTATAACGTGATAGGAGGGATGGAGGAGAAGTCGTATTTGTGTCTGATAAGTATCTAAGTTAATTTTTCCTAATACCAATCATGAGATTATAATGACTGAATTATCCATGAGTGGGACTTGAGTACTTTGAGACTAAACAACATGAGCTGTTATAAAATGCCCCAAACTTTGTACTCTTGATCAAGTTGAATTCATAGACAAATTAGCCAAAATTTTACAAGAGATCCTAAACTATGAAACTATGAAACTATACCACCTGACTATAGAGGGACCTACGGATGGGCAGTCTGGCAGTCCAGTAACTCACCTTGGCATACACAAATGGAGTATTTAGTTGTACAGGAATAATCCCATGCAGTGATGGTGAGTCAAATTGTGTAAGGACCTAACCATTTTTTATCTTTTATTTTAATTTATTTTGTTTATTTATGTATGTATGTATGTATGTATGTTATTCATTTGTTAACTGGGCAAGCCCACTTGACACAGGTGTTCCTTTTCACGGGTGATCAAAGTGCACTGTCAGGTCATATGATTGCTCACACTCACACAGTAAGTAAACAGAGGTAGAAGTAATTAAGCCAAGTATCAGGATTGTAAGAAACATCTCATTAACAGCTCACAGCTTTAATCATCTGCACTGTCTGTCAGACAACAGTGAGTCTAACTGTGGGAAGCTGCACAATTAATGATTATGGATATAACTATGCAGGGACCTTGGGACATAGTGATTTTAACTGAACAGGACCCTCTGTATCTATTGATGGTGAATCTAACTGAAGGGAAGAACACACTTACTGATGGTGAATCTAACTGTGCAGTAATCTGCACACTTACTGATGGTGTGTTTAACTATGCAGGGACCACCATATGTATTGATAGTGAATCTAACTGTACAGGAAACTCCACACTTACTGATGGTGAATTGCTACAGGGATATGCATACATACATACTGACAGTAACTCTAACTATACATGGACCTGCATAGATGCCAATAGTGACTCAAAGAGTATAGGAGGCTGCTCACTTACTGATGGTGAATCTAACTATGCAGAGACCTGCAAACTACTGATGGTGATTTTACCTGTGCAGGAACTCCCATATGTACTGATAGTAAGTCTAACTGTATCGGGGCCTGCACTCCTCCTAATGATGTCTGTTGCAGGCATCTGCATGTGTGCATAAAGGGAGTATAGCTATTTATGAATGATGTCAGATGCAGCACCCGTAAGTCCATGTGCTACTTTTTGGTGTTAGAAACCACATTTACCTATTATTCTTTTTTGATACAGAGAGGTTCATTATTCTAAATTAAGGGTGCATTCTCAACATAGAACAGCACACACGGAAACACACAAACACAAGGAAGCACACATTCATGTACACACATACACAAAGATAATCACATTTCTTTTCATAATTTGGAGGTACATGTTACTGTTGTGCAGCAGTAAGCTCAACCTAGTGGGTTTCTGGTACAGGATGTTATTTAAAGTGCCTGTGTCCAGATCTTTAGAAACCATGAGAGCCAGAAAATGAACAGGGTTCTTGCTATGGGTAGTTGTGAACCTCAGGAAATTGGTTGTATTATCAATGAGGTCATAAAAAGCCTGTAACTTTTCTTAATATCCTTCCCATAGAATAAATATGTCAATGATAAAATCTAAGCAACATTTTATCCAGCTGTGGAATTCTAAGCTGTAGATGGTTTTCTCTTCCAATTTTGCTAGTGTAGAATTTGCTAAGCTGGGAGCATTCTGCCCCTACAGCTATGCCTGTGGTCTGTCTGTAATATTTCTGATTAAAGATATAGTAGATGTGGTCAAGGAGGATAGTTAGGAATCTTCCATGGATTTCTGTTTCCCCAAGGAGTGCTTCCATGTCTTTAAGGCAGGCCTCCTTAACTGCTGGGATACAGTATTCATGCTGAAGCACAGCTAAAATGTGTCAACATCTCTTCTAACCAGGATTGTTTCCTTATTGACAGGGATGTTGCTGATTTTTCCAAAAAGCTGAGGGTGCCAGTGTGAATTATTTGTGTCTCCCTGCAAAAAGTTTGATCTTTTCCTCAAGGTATACTGATGTGGGTTCCATGATGGAATCCCAGATGGCAACTACAGGCCTGTTGGGTGGCTCTAGAACATTTTTGTCTGGTTTGCTATACCAAAAAATGTTGGTACTCTAAGCTGACCTATTGTTAAGAACTCATACAGCTTATCATTGAGTAGGTCTTTCTCATTTAAACTTTTAAGTTGTTCATGGGTATCTTTATAAGCATTTTCTACCCCTGCCAAAACTGTTTTGTCATAGAGGCTGACGTTATCTAATACAGATTCTATCTCTGAATTATAGGCTTCTACATCTATTACAGGAATGCCTCACCCTTTATCTGTTTTCATTTCTCTGAGTGCTTTATTATTGTTTAATTCCATCAATGCCCCTGTCTCTTCTTGTCTAAATTATAAAATCTTTTTTAGAGAGTTTTGTTAGTATTCTTTTTATGTCTACTTCACATTTTTCTCATATGCAGCCAGGATGGGGTGCATAGGGGCAGAAATCACTAGGCTGCTACCATTTCTTTAAACTATGAACATTGTTATTGTCATTATTTTTCTCTTCGCCATTAAAATAAACTTCTAAATTCAGCTTTCTAACAAACAAGGCTTAAGTATTTGAGGATAAGTCGATTACTATGAGAATGAGGAATGAAAGTCATGTCCTGACCTGAGACCCTTTCCTCTACTGTTGTGAAAGGCTTGGTTGAGTAGTCCAAGACCTGTTTTGTGTTTCCCATTTCCATGCATCCTACTGGGTATTTTTCAGGTTCTTTAGATTTCTTTTCCTTTTCCCACTTCTGTTCTTTTAGTGATCATGTGACTGAAGGGATTGTTGAAGTGTCTGAAAATGGTGATCCATGGTGTGATTCCCTCTGGGTGTACCTTGCAGTTCCCTAAGCATCTCTGCTGGCACTTGGTTGTGGCTGGTGTTGGTGGTGAGATCCCTTGTGTTCACCTGGTTGGTTGCCTGCCTGTTGTCCTGATGGAGTGAGGTGTGTTGTTAAGTCTTGACCATGTTGGTTGATTGCCTCTGTCCACTGATCCCTGTTCAAGGCAGGTGTCCATAACGTTATTGTGGCTCCTCCTTTGCTTTCCTTGGTTTTTCAGAAGGAACCTCCTGTACGTAAATGGTTTGCGTGAGCTTTTTTCCTTGTTAGCTGTGTTGTAATCTTTGATGTCCTGATTCATTTTCCTTTTTCCCTTTTGTTTACTTTTCAAAGACTGTGACCTTGCCCTCTAGTTCCTTTGCTTTATTCATTCATGTATTCCTGTTTTTGCATACCTCCTCATGTTTTATGTGCTATTGGTGGTTGCTTCCTGCTGGTTCTTGTTGTGTTTAATAAGGATCCCTATTAATTTAAGGGCTTTTTCTTCCAAGGTATTATGCCTTTCTGCATTCGGGTCCTTGTGTACATTGTCCTAGATAGGCTTTTTGATGAGTCTCAGTCCTCTCAGTATTAGCTTTTTTCCAGGCTATTTTTTAAGTAAATTGCCTCCCATTGGAGAACTTTTAATTTCTTTAGCTGTTTTACTAGTAGGAAAACATCTGTGTCCAAGTTTTTTTTTTAGGCTGGTCTGATGGTCTGAAAGGATATTCAAAGGATAACAGAGTATAAGACATCAAGAGGGTAATATAAGGTCATGTTGGGTAGTACTGCCTTCATGGAAGACATCATTATAATGAGAGTAAGTTTTGGTAGGGGAGGGTATTGGGTATATTAATAGTACATGATGTTTTGAGGGTCATTGCTGAGAATGGCTTTGGTACAGTGGAACTAGGCTGGCTATTGGACAAGGAGGTACTGTATACTGGGGTTAGTATCGTGGTTTGAAGAAATGCAAAGGATGGAATTTCAGAAGATGGTTTCCAGTGTGGAAATGAATGAGTGGGAGAGGGCCACAGAGAAGCTTATGGTTTCTGTTCAGCTATGATATGTGGAGACCAGAGAAGTACGGTTTTAAAGAAGCTTACCACATAGAGAAGAAGTTGGTGGCAAGGTATTTGAGTAGTGATTGGTTTGTGTCATGCTTTGTTTTGTAGTGTGTGTGTGTGTGTGTGTGTGTGTGTGTGTGTGTGTGTGTGTGTGTGTGTGTGTGTGTGTGTGTGTGTGTGTGAGAGAGAGAGAGAGACATCAAGTTGGTATTTCTAGCAGAGTGTGTCATATTTCATAATAACTTGATGGAGCTTCTGTGATCTGAACATTAAACCCCATGAAGTTTTGCTCTTCTATCCTTATACTGTCATCTTTCTGCTCCCAGTTTTCCATTGTGCCTTCATCTCTGCATTTTTCTCTTGTGGAAAATTTAAATGCATTTCTGCTGCACCCTCATACCTGTTTCCAGTTTTAATCTAACATTTGAAATAGATAAAGGTCAACTCACAGCAGCAATGCTTGTTGCCTCAACCAAAGCATTCTACTTGGTCAGTACTCAGGATTTGGTAAAGGATAACTTAACTGTTCTCACTCTTCTGATGTACTTGATCATTCTGTATAAAAAGCGGTCTCATCTTGTTTGCAGAAGCCTTAGACTATGGTTTCTTGCAGGTCTCTGTCATAATCCCACTACTCTATTTTATTGAAACCTGCTATTCTGACCTCTCTAGTCTTAATACAATTCTTTCTGCCAGTGACATTATCATTAACAAATTCTTACTTCTTTCATCAAAAAACTTACTTAAACATGACCATGAAAATGTATTAGATTGAGTCAAAAATAAATCTAGTAGTCATAGCAATGATCTTTGGTTTATGGCCTAGGCTCAAACATGTCCTCATAAATGGTTTATCTCCAACTCAACAACTGGAAAATACTATAAACTTTAAATTCATAATGATCTAACAGCCTAATCATTTACTAAAATTAGCTATCAACCTTTCTAGGCATGGGCAATTGTATAAAGTCTCTCCCTTGAAGAAAAGAAGCCAATGTGAAATTGTATTCCTCCTACATTTTAAAATATGGCCAACATATTTACCTGACCTCCAAGTCAAAGAGAATAGAATTTGCACATTTACTGTAGCAACTTTTTCTGAATATATTTGCATGGTGATATAAAACATCAAATGCCTATCTGGCCTACTTCTTCAAACTCTTTAAAACTGACTCTCCATGCAGATTAACTCTAGAAACTGCCAAATGCAACTTTCAGTGTCAGATAAAGTCACAGCCTTGACGTACCCACAAAATAAAATTCAGTATAATTGTCTGTTCTTTTGAGTAACTGATACAAAATGTAAGGTACTCTTCCCTCCATCATCAGGGATTTACAGATTACAAAGAATTCAATTGGCTACTGGGGTGTACCTAAAAGATTTATCTAAATCCCGATGGATAAAACACCCATCTATTACCAGATTATCATCCTTCTTCTTACAGCACCTTTTTCTGAAGTTTCTGCTGAAAAATATTATTTCAGAAGTATTATTTATAATATGAACCTTCATATGCTTGTTGTGATGTTCTGATCCTGCCTCTGTTTATTTTGTGTTTTGTTTTGATGCATGTACTTTATTCTCTAAAGTAGCTCTGTCCTGTGTTACTAATTGTAAATTGCATCTGAGCAAAGTCTGAAATAAGTCCCTAAATGAATCAGTATATTCCTCTAGTTAAGAGACCATAGATAAATAAAATAAATGCATCTTGTTTTATTTTTCTTTTTGCTGACCTGGTTAATCCCAATAGGTTAGCAGCCTTTTCTCAGGGAAGTTAACAGCTATTTATCCTATTAGGGGAAATTTGGCAAGGGCATTTGGGGAACTTCCTCTACCTGTCATTGTTATGAGTGGGACCCATTTTGGAGGAGCACTTCCTGTTTCCATTCCAAGGGCAGAGGTGGCCTGGAGAAATAGGGAGGCAGATGGAGAGAGGAGATGATGAAGTGGTGAATAAAGTGGAGAAGAATGCAAACAATGAGACCAGAAAATGTGGTGCAGGGTTCTGAGTAATTGCGACAAAGAAATCTGTTTGGTGGAGATGAGTCAGCAAACAGTGAATGTGTAATTGCAACCCTCCAGTTGGGAGGGTTGCAGGATGATTTACTTAAAGAAATGGTGGTGCAGAGTTAGGCAGAAAATGAAGGAGATATTTCCTGAGGGGACATTATGGAGAAAATACAAAAGGAGGATTCAGATACAATCCTGAAGAATAGTGGTGAGATAGAAAATAAAACATATGTCAAGAAAGTAAAACAAGGCAAAAGTGGAGTAGCAGAAAAGGGGGCAGAAGAAAATAAAAAATGGAAGTATGTGATATGGATTCATAGTAAAGAAGACAAAAAAAGTGGACTGGTATGAAGTGTGGGGCAATTTAATAGCTCTTTTGTAAGTAAAAGCACAAGAGGTAAGAGCATTTATTCTTTGTAACAAAGAGATGTTTTGCAACATTAAATTTGAGACTGTTTTTTTCAATGGAAAATTTTCTTGGAGAATATGAAAATAAGAAAGATTGTAACCCATGGAATCTTTATATGATAAAAGCATTTAACAGGGAAACAAAAAATAAAATGAATGTACAATTTTGAACAGAGATAGAAAGAAAGACTTTGAAAGAATATTTGAAAACTTTATGTTAAGAAGTACTGGACATTGCAACAGGTTATGACAAAATGGGTTTATGGACTGGTGACTGGGATTATAATATTGTGTTAAAAATAGAAATAGAAAAAGTTATGCATATACCAAATATGATAAATGTGAATGGAAATGAGGTGCTGTAAAACACTGGGGACAAACCAAAACATGTTTTTTGTGGAAAATAAGGACATATGATAACTAACTATTACAAAAGAAAATGTTATATTTTTGAGAAAATGGGACGTGATGCTTAAAAATGTGAACTGAAATGTTATAAATGTAACAAAATTGGGGATTTATGTGTGGCTTGCAAAATGGAAATGAAAGTAGGGAAATTAAAAAGAAAGAGATGAAAATGAACAAAGAAAAGAAATTTTAGAAGTTGTAGAAATAGAAGAGAAACTAGATGAGGAAAAAAATAATAAAGAGGACATAGAAGAAGGTTCTGAAATAAGTGATGAAGAAGACATAAATTGAGAGAGAGGTAGCAAAAGAAAAATTCTATTGGTAAAAGGGTAAAAGACAGAAAAAGAAAATGTAAAGGGATAAGTACAAAAAATGGAAAGGGATAAAAAAGAATACACACACACACACACACACACACACACGCATATATATATATATATATATATATATATATATATATATAGCTAATGATTGTGGTTGCTATAATGATTAAGGTGTTTGACTCATAGCAGACACAAGGTACGATGTTTGAGTCTAACCTTTGTCATCTTTGAGAGGGAAATTGGCTAGGCCTTGAATGGCCTATTAAGAAAGCTAACCTATCAATTAGCTATGAACTTATAAAACCATGAATCTAAGGAAAAAGGACATTTTAGAGTGCTTTCTGTAAATGTGAATAGTATTAAGAATATAGTTAGAAGAATAGGGACTTCGGAGTGGTGTAATAAATGTGCTGTAGATGTAACTATTTCTGAAGACACAAGATTTTTAACAAATGAAGAAAGATTACAAACAGAGAAATTATGGAGAGGAAAGATAACATGGAATTTGGGAAATGAGTGATATTCTGGATTAGCTGTCTTCTGTAAAGATATAGTAAAGATATTAGATATAAACTTAGCAAAAATGGGAAGGTTAACCACTGTAGATTTAAAATGGAAAGAACAAGTCTACAGAATTACAACATTATATGCTTACACTAATTGTAAAGAAAGATCAGATTTTAGACTATCCCCAGGATTTAATAAAATATGTGTAGGCACCTTGTAGAGCCTAAATGGAATGTATCTGTGTACACAGCCACAGTTCCTCCTCAGCAGCGCACTATGCATATTAATGATGGTGCACTTTTGAGGGAAAGCATAGGAACATGATTATTCAATCTATGTAGGGAGAAGTGTAGAGGCTACCCATGGTTGTGGATGCCTGATCAGATATAATGTACAGGGTGAGGCTCCCTGTAATGCTTCCCGCTACTGTTGAAAATGCTGTGAATTGTTTTAAATGAGTAATGTTTTATTTTTATGAATTTTCTTTTCCTCTCTATATGTTTGCATGGCATGTCTTAGAGCACAGCAATGCCAAGTTGTGCTCACATATAGACAGCTGACACCTGCATCTAAAAATAGAAAACAGATGTAATTAATTATCATGTATTTTTTGGGTGTGAAGTGCAGCAGAGCTGAGTGGCACACATACGTACATAGCCAACACCTGTCAGACATCTAAAAATAGAAACTGGATATTATTATTTATGTCTAGGTTTGTTTAAGCTTGTTTGCATGGCGCTGTGCTCAACAATGCTCACAGGCAGCCTAGTAGTGTATGTTAAGGTCTACTAGTTATCATGCTATCCAAGTAGCTAAACGGATAGCGTTATGGTCTAATATGTAGTAGGTCCAGGGTTTGAGTCCATATCAGTCATAACATGTCTGTAATTTAATATGCTTTTTTTAATTTAATAAAAACATTTATGAAATATGGCAGTGCTGCATGGTGTGAAACGCTGCTTAAACATGCTAATGGCTACTATAGTTTGTGCGGTGCTAAGCTCTGCTAAAACCTCGGTTGTTCAAGTTTTCATGCTGCTTAGCTCTGCCTAGCTGGTTTGCGCACTGCTAAGCAATGTGGCACTTTTTTGAATGTAGCTCAATGAAGAATAATGTGGGAAAACTGCCTTTATTATGCACAATAGGCAGGAATTCTGCACCATTCCTCGAAGTCTAATCGACTGTGGATATGGGAGGTGCTGCTGGTGAAGGTGCATGCTTTCAGGCTCAGAGATGGGGTGTTCAGGAGTCCAGGGTCTTTGTTTGGGCTCCTGGTAAAAAATCATGAACCCAGGCTGTTGAAGGGTGGTTCCCAGGACTTGGAATGTAAGGCAAAGGCCAGGGACTGGTTGGCCAGGGAACTCACCAGTGCTACTGGTATCCCCGGCACAGGTGAGCAGTGTTGCCACCATTATGATGACCTGAAGAGGAGAAAGAGGGAAACTTTGGACACCTGGGTCCAAGAAGCCAGAGATGGGAATGCCCCATAAATATGTAAGTATGTTTACCAATATGTAAGCTGAATATCTGCAAACTAGTTTGCATAACGGTATGTTTCTCTCCCAACAGCTGCAGCTGAGAGAACTTGCAATGTTGGATCCCAAGCTAGGCACCTGACCAGGTTGCACTGTGAATGTGGTATGTATGGATTTATTATGCTAATTGTAATGCAATAAGCAAGAAAGAGTAAAGCATTTACTGCAATAAAGTATACACAACAAAAACTGTAGTGCAATAAATGGGCAAGTAGAACTGTAGTGCAATAAATGGGCAATTAGAGCTATGAAGCAATAACTAATAACAACTGTATTGCAATAAACAATAAAACATACAAATAACAGTAAGCAAAATGATGTACAGCAGGACTGTGTTGTCATAGCCATTACAGTAGAGCTGTATGCATTGCTTGTCTATGGTAAGGTTGCTGCAGTCAAGTCTAACACTGCAATAGCTAGAGAATGCAAAACTAATGGCCTGTAAACTGTACTGTGTAACTCATAGTACAGTACAAGGCTATCTCCAGGCCAATATCAGTCACATAATGCTCTCATTTTTACCTACCCCAGGAACAAAAGGAATATGGGTAAGGTAGGTTATGAGCAGAAATTATGTTTAGACTTCACAGACACTTATCAGCAATACCAATGAAGTGTTAATCAGCATTGTATCAGCAATACCAATAAAGTGTTAATCAGCATTGTTGATTCCTAAATACATCTGTGTAACAATTTCCAGTAAGGCTGTATTCCTTGCATGTCTGTACTAAGTTGCTGCAGTCAATTATTACAGTATTTGCAGATGCCCTCTGCAGTCACAGCTATTGGGTTCTATTCCCATGCCTGCCTGGCATGACAGCTGTCTAGTTTATGTACTGTACACAAACATGCTTCTCAAGTGTCACAATTTTACGTAATATAATTTATTTATTTAACATTTGTTAACCAGGAAAGTCAGACTTGGAACAAAGTCAATTTTCAGGGGAGGCCCAGGGAGAAATGCTCCAGATGCCTGTCTTTGTAACATGGGTGGAAACCGGAGCACCCAGAGGAAACCCACACAAATGCAGGGAGGACATGCAGACTCCACACAGAAGGAACCCCAGCCGAGAAGTGAACCAGAGAACCTCTTGCTGTGTGGCAACAATGCTACCGCTGCACCACTGCACCCTCCATAATTAAAACTGCCTAATCCATCTGTCACAGGATTACCAGAAAAATTATTACCTGGAAGGCAGTGTATTACCAAATCCACTTACAGAGCATCTTGGTAGTTATATAAGTTCACAATATGTGAAACTGTTCTGTGTAGTTCTGTACCTGAATTTATTACTGCTTGGCCCATACTGGCCCATGCTAACAGCTTGAGAGGTATGTATGTGCTACATCAGCTATAAGAGAATTGTAATCACTGTACTCAAAACTGACACTACACACTTGTAGAGCATTTATTTATAGTGTTTTCAGGGATATAATTTGCAATGTCAGTAATGGAATGTTTTTCTCTCTCCCCACCCCTTATCTTCATTTATTTATTATTGCTATTTATTATTATGATGTAATATTAACATATTTTGTTAACCTAACTATATTTTGGAACAATGTGGTTTATTATTGCTATGTTTTATTATGATTAGGTATTAACATATGTTGTTTAACTATATTTTGGAAAACATTTTATTATGATTCAGTATTGACATTTTGTTAAACTATTTTGTTAGCCTTATGCTTTTATTCTTACTGGCATGCTGTTAATATACTGACTATTATGTTATTTACTGTTGTGTTACAAATAATATACATTAATATGTATTTGGATTAATTAAAATGATGTTCCATTCTGGTAATACTAACAATGGTTTGGTTATTACTAACCTTAATGTATTGCTATACCTCATTTACTACAGCATGTCAAAGTAGGCCAGTTCTGGCTGATCCACCAACCTTGCCTCAACCGGCCATTGTACCGGGTCCCAGCGCAGCTATGACCCAGACTGGTGGTGACCGTCTGCTGCCCCTGTCCTACCTGTGGAGTTGGGTAGTACTGCCCCACAGAACAGGGACAGGTCCCCCTCTGGAAGCAGTGATAGAGGGGGTGTTGTCACCTGGGCTGAGCTGCCAGTCTTGGTGCACAGGATAGTCTACAGTGGGTTTGACCACTGCCTGCACCAGATTGAGAGCATGTTGGTTGCCTCACCCCGGTGCCCAGTCTCCAGCACTGCCACCCCTGGGGCAGTGAAGCAGCAGTGCTAACAGTCCCATGGGTGGGGATGTGAGTCATGCTGATGCCTTGTGAAGGCACAACAGACTTGGATTCCACAACACCCTCCCTATTCAATGTGTTCACCCCTCTCATGTGTTCTACACCCCCTTGTCTGCTGTCTTGTTTGTCTTGTCTGTCTGCAAATGCATCCTCACCGACCCAACTTACCTCCCACATACGTATCTATTTCCCTTCCCCAACATTCCATTCTCACCTTAAAAAAATGGGTATCTGTTCCAAAAATATCTTCCCATGCATAGCTCTCCATTTTGCACAAGGACACATGTAATTTGGTCCAATTGGCTTGATATCACAGTTATGTTGCCCTCACCCTTTTCTCTGGCAGTGAGAGTTCAAAGTCATGTACAAATTCTGTCAAAGTGCGCAGTTGTAACTGTACAAGAAATGAATAGCTGTGGTTCTTTCCTACACCATTCCTGCACATTCCAACCTGCCTTTCACTACATTTTCCCCCTGCTTGCACCCAATTTCACCACTTTCCTATCTCCCTATTTTTCTTATCTTTATATTTTTTAGTGCATTGCTGTGCAATGTGCTGTGCTGTGCAGCTTCGCTAAGCTCAGCTAAATACAACTATATTGACTATATGTGTTTTTAAACTTGTAATACACACACTTACAAAATAAATACCTTTCCACATTTCAAACCTGAGACCATTGCACGTGCAGACTTCTGCATTAACCTGCTAGACCACACAACTCTTAATTAAAGCATGTGGTTTAAACAAACATAATAATTGCAGGTTACAGTCATTAAGTATATTTCAGTAGAGCTGTATCACCTGTCATGCCGTGCAAACTTGATTAAAAGTAATGGAAAAAAAATGGGAGTGTGCCTTGGACTCTGCTGCAATAGTACACCACTAGAAAGCCAAAGACATAATAATGAATGTAAGTGAGGCCTGTGATAGCAGGAAAATGTGTCATTCATCAGCAACATGAAGAAAGACACCTGCTAAGGCATTAATGGCAAAATACTTCTTCAACTGGGACCCCGGTGCAGAAATGCATACATATAAAGCCATGCATATACTAATGGATGTATAAAATGTATGTCACAGCCAGTATGTATGTACATATATCTTGCAAATACACCTGATGTAGCAGTGACTCATTAGCTCAGTCTGTTAATTGCCTTACAGACACTACATTTTGACACACACTGTCCTGCGTTCAAACCTAGTGGTGTGTAGAAGTGAATTTACAGTATCGTGAAGGCAGCAATTAGTGACCAAGTCATGCACTTTTTATCCACACAATACTTTTCAAATAACATGTCTATTTTTCACTGATGGAAGTCACAGGCCTGCAGGTAGGAACACACTTCACATATCCCTATAGCAAAACTGTATGTAAATAATTTGTCATGTCATGCAGTAATATGCATTTATAGAGAATGTCAATGCAGGTACTGCAAATGAGGGCCACTAATATCAGAATGCATCACACAATCCTTCCAAAGTCACTGTGCAGATCATCATAGCTGCACAGCTAACATACACATTGGAAGTCCCTGCTTGTAACAAGGCCTGCCCTCATACTTACTGCAAATTACTACCAGACTGTAACACGTGGTCTGGCAGTTCCCCAAATGGTGGACATATCCTTATATTTATACCCCATCATACTCAAGGACACAACAAACATGTTACCTAGTACTCTGTTAGTGATACCATTGCCTAACATATCTTAAATGCATGCCTTAATTGGAGGGGAAAGGGTAGCCTCACACTGGCTCTGCCTCTACACAAGGCTGGCACAGCTCCCACAATTACTCCTACAGCTTCTTGTCCTCCAAAGTGTTCACATTCTCTGCCTATGTCTATTACCTGCAGCAGCTTTAGTCTGTAGCACATACATCTCTATGTAAAGGTTTCTGCTACAGGCCTAGCCTCTGAGATGATGTAGTCTCCTCACCCCAGTACTGTCCAGCACAACATATCAGCAAGGGGCCCTAATCTACATGAAGGCATTATATATTGTACAGTGGTTGCATATCATTGGCTGATGATAGCGCAAATCAGCTGTGTTGGCATTTCAGACCTACAGATTGGTTTAGAGGTAATCACCTGCTGATGAGTAGCATGTTTAAAAGGCAAGCAGCTGGCTATGGGGAAGCATTATGTATGAAACTTTCTTCACACAGAGTACAGCTTTGTGAAAACTTTATTATCACCACATATCAACAGGGGAGTACTGCACTCCATCAGGTATGTAACTGATTCCGTGTACAACATGATGCAGATGGGTGAATAGACTTATGGAGAATAGGGATTACAGCATTAAGCCTGTCTTAGACCTGTGATAATGACATGCCATTGATCTCCTGCTGTCTTACACCTTACACCAGGATATACAGTACATCAAGGCTGCATTGTCTTTTGTCATTGTGGTGCACTGGTCTCATTGGACTGTCCTTTTATAGTGGATGTAATAGCACACTGCTATTTGTGTGGCACTGTTTTTATGACATATTATCAAGTGGCTGCATCTGGGAGACACACCACAGTATACTTAAGTGTTGGGTGTATGATCATACAGCAGTGTCTGTCATGGCACATATGGGAATACCTGACTATTGCTACTATCTCAGTTGTATCCACACACTTAGTATGTTTGCACACTGTGGACTATGACATGCATGAGCAAGCAGTGGATAGTGTCAGCCATTTTGTCCTTGCTGTATCTCTACATAGTGTAGTTCTACGTATGTGATCCTGTAATGTGTTCCCCTTTTGTTGGCTTTCAGGAATCATGTACCCTAGACAATATGCACCGTTCTTGGATGCAGAAAATTAAATTATACTGGAAGGACTAAGGCAACATCATCACATCCCACTGTCCAGGGGGAGACAAAACAGGGAACAGCAGGCTGCATTGTGGACAGACCTTGTCCGTGATGTGAATGGCATAGGCCATCAAGGCAGGACATATGAGTAGGTTCAACACCACATAACAGACATGATCAATGCTGCATGATGAAGGGCAGTGGATGTAGCCAGGGATCATGGCATCATTGGTGGAGGGCCTACAGTGAAGCAACCACTCTCAGACACTGAGGAATTCCTGGTGAACCTAGGCACACAAAACAGCTTCCAGGCATCCATCACACCATACATCATGGAGCCAGGTGCCAAAGTTTCTACAGCAGAGAAGCATGCAGGTAGGTTTACTGTAATCAGCATTGTAATACTAGCAGTCAGTGTGTGAGGCTGTACATACTTTTACGTGGGTGTCAGGTCTTTGTTCTTTGGGGAGGGGAGTGTTTAACCTCAGTTGTACTCTCATGCTAAGAATGTGACCAATACAAAGAGTAACACAGTAGCTACTGTAAATGTGAGATATAGGGATGTATTACCTAGCTGTGCTGCAACATGCCTTGGTACTGATATTATCTTACCCTCAACTTTTCACAGGTCTGTCAGGTATTGGCCAAGGCCATGGCCCTGCTCCTAGTAAGCATCACATTATTTTGTTAAGGAACATTTATATTCTATTAAAGTTAAGGGCCAGAATAATGCCCTATTTAAACATATTTCCATGTGTAAACAGAGTAGAATGTTTGTATTTTTCATTCTGGAACAGGTACCTAAGGATCGTAGAGGGGGTAATCACAGGAGTCTAGATGAACAAAAAGAAACACTTTGGCAATGACAGTTAAGAGCAGATAAGCTTCTTGGTTTAAATGAGGCAATTATTCTAAAATGCCTTTTAAAAACAAAAGGTTGAAAGGAAAATAAATTAGGCAGTGAAATATGTATTTCAATATATTTGCTAAGATAGGTGTACTGGTTTTTTATCTGCTGTTTTAGCAAGTATAGTTTCATATTTATTAATTAAAAGGTAAATTGTACTGGTCAAGTTTTACTTGATTTACTTGAAGTGATTGTTATAAAACTCTTACGCTGAATGTGCATTTTGTTCTGAGGAAGTCTTTTTTGGATGAAAGGAGATAAGAAAAATGTTTGACTGCTAATCCAGTGGTGGGTCTTCGTTATTATGAGTACTGATGGATTTTTCATACACAATAGTGCAGATATTCATGCACCACTTTTTCTTTCTTATCACAAGTGACTGGGGGGTTGGTGTCTGTCCCCTACACAACCTGACGTCAGTGTCTCTTCAGACTCTGATGATGATGATGGCCACAGTGAGGCACAGGTGGGGGATGTGGGGGTTGAATCTATCCCAAAGGTAGACATCCCTCTTCTGCCTCTATTGTCACTGCACACAGTCCCCAGAGGCCACAGATATTGGACAGTCAGAGGGTGGGGACTTTGAACAGGACAGTGTGGCAACTATGGCTCCAGTGAGTGCAGTAACTGGCCATAGCCAGAGCTGGTGAAGTCCCACACAGGTGTGCTGACAGGAGTGCTTGTAGGAGGCCTGTTGTCCGATCACCACCTGTTGCGGGTGTCACATCACAGATCACTCTACACATATTTTGGGACATTATAGAGGCACATGTATGTTCTGAATGGAATACCAGACGTATGCTTAGAGTTATGGATACAGCACAGCCTGACATCTGTGACTGCCTCCACAGCATTAATCACACCCTGGATTGGTTCACTGATGCAATGGACAGAAGGTGGGTTGAGACAGTATCTGTCTTGGACTGCACATTGTCTGTGCTGGAATGCCTGGTTGGAGTTGAGCGTTGGACCCATGGATGTAGGTCAGCAATCCCCTCTGCTGAGTGTCCACGTGGCCTTGTACAATCATGCTCCCATAGTGGCAGTACATCCAGAGCTACAGAGGGGAGTGTGCTGTCCACACCAAGACATGGCAGGCCATGGTCTTGTGGTTCTGGGCAGTCCAGTGGGGGACATAGTCACAACAAACAGCAGACACCATCAGGTACTAGCACCAAATCTGACCTTGAGCATGGAGGTGTTCGTGCAATTCCTGGCAGAGCCAATTCAAGTGTTCGTGGCCAGAAATGGTGAATTGTCAACTCTACAATATATGGTCCAAAGCTGTCCAACATACATATTTGTAGGACTAGCACTCAGCTTGACTGTGTGCATGCACAAACTCACACACCACTATCAAATGCAGGTCACCTACAGACACACATGGCACCTCCCATGGTCCATCTTTCATGATTCCCTTCCTGACTTACACACATGCTGTTAACCATTTGGGTCAGCCTAGGACTCCTGCACCCCCACACAACACCTTGTGCAAGTGATGATACCTTTACCACATCCCTGTCATCCTCACCATCAATGCAGGGAGATGAAGCTATGTGTCTGACACAGGGTGACTATATTAGTTAACGTGCTTGTGTAATGCAGTGTTGTTTTGCCATGCCACTTGTAGTGGTTAACAACAGATACTGTATGATGGCATTTGTCATGAGTACGCCACATACTTTTGTGTACCTTATGTTGTATGATGTTGTACTGGCTGTATAGTTACACAATGGTCATGGATCTGTTTATGTTTCTGCTTCAGGAGTCTTTTGGGATAACCTGTGGATATAGAGCAGCAATAAAGCAGCACAGGGTGGTATGTCAGCAAAGCATAAATATGTCTTCAGCAAGGTACAGCACTATAAGTGCATGGCTCCATAGGTTCATATGTGTATAACAGGCTAACAAAGGACAATGGCAGCATTCAGTATACCCATGCATCATTAATCTATGATAAGCTCTGCTATGCTTGATAAATGTCACCAGGGTTTTAGGAACTAACACATCAACAAGCTGTGGTGATGGAGATGACCCATCTACAAACATCCTTCGTCCAGTACAGACAGTAGCCTGACACCAGTTATGATTGTCGTGTTCTGCATCCCACTGTATAACCTATACATTTATTTATTTATTTGTTTTACTTTATTTTACATTTGTTGACCGGGATAGTCCGACTGGATGCATGTCCATTTTCAGCGGAGGCCCGGGGAGAAAAGCTCCATGGGTAAGCAGATACAGCATTACATAATACCAGCATTACATATTACAAACAGACTATTTACAGAGATTACATAAGTAAGCAAGTTAAACAAATTCCACAGGTTAGAGTTATTCCTGAGCACAAGTCAGGATTAAATTAAATTACATAGTAAACTGGTTAACAGATTTTTACACATTCTAGAGAGAGTTAGCCAGGCTTGATACATTGACATAGCCAGTTAAGTGACAAATGTTGTTTGAGTCTAGTTTTAAATTGACCTAAGGTGGAAAGTAAGGTAATATCAGCTGGAAGAGAGTTCCTAGCTCTACTTACAGAGTTTGCAAAGAGAGAGTCACCAGCTGTGTTATAAATTTTGCTAGTCTGAATTAGTAGTTTGTTAGAGAATCGAAGCGGTCTAGGATTGTTATAGGGGTTGATAATATTTTTAAGTGCAGGAGTATTGTCTGGATTATAGAGGATTGTATAGGTCATAATCAGTTGGTTATATTGGATTAGGCTGGGTGGCTCAAGCCACCCAAGCTGATTTAGACTGATGCAATGATGTGTCCTAAAAGGCAGCCCAGTGGCAAACCTGGCAATGTGGTTGTAGCAAATTGAGAGTTTGTTAAGGACAGTCTTGTTTAAATTCGAGAGTAGAGGGGATGCATACAGAAGGGTTGAAAGAATGTGAGAGCGAGCTATGGCAATTTTAGCTGGAGTGGTTAGGAAGGCTTTTATTCTGTAAAGTGACCCTAGTTTTTTTATTGATGGTTTTGATAGTTTGGTTAACATGTAGGTCAAATTTTAGATTATTGTCTATGATGACACCTAATAGTTTTGTAGAGGGGTCAGGGGAGATTATTGTGCCATCATGTGAATTTATGGTAAAGGTGAAAGCGGTAGACCTACGTGTTGGCGAAAATAACAGCATTTTAGTTTTTTTTGGGATTTAGGATCAGACGACGTTCAGAAAGCCAGTTTTCTATTGCATTAAAGGTGGTCTGGGTAGCTGACCATAACTCTATTGGAGATGTGGCTGAGCAAATCAGAGTAGAGTCATCAGCATATTGGATACAGCTGACTTTTGGGATGCCAGTATAAAGGTCATTAATGAAGATGGAGAACAGCAAGAGCCCTAGTATAGAGCCTTGTGGTACGCCAAGGGTGTTAGGTAGAAGGTTAGAGAGTTTGTTCTGCCACAGGACAGCTTGCTGTTGACCATTCACGTAGGATTGAAACCATTGAAGTGCTCTAGTATCTAGACAGAATGTTTGCAGGGTGTGGATTAAAAGTTGGTGATCAACCATATTGAATGCCTTCGAAAGATCCAAGAAGAGGGCTGAGGATATATAATTATTGTTGAGATTATGGTTTATGGTGTTGGTAAAGGCTAGAAGGGCTGAAGTAGTGCTGTGATGAGGATGGAAGCCATGCTGAGTGTCTGCCATAAGGTGAATCTGGATTAGGTGGTGCATGAGTTGTCTATGAATACATTTTTCCATAATCTTTGCAAGTGGAGAGAGTATAGCTATTGGCCTATAATTGGAGAATTCAGTAGAGCTGCTTCCTTTGTAAAGTGGGATTACATAGGATATTTTCCAGATGGTGGTAATTTTAGCTTCTACTATGGTTTGATTGATTAGTATTGAGACGGGGTAAGCAATAGCATCAGCTGATTTTTGTAGGTACTCGGCAGGGAGTTGATCAGCAGAAAGCGTAGTGGGTTTTAATTTTTTGATCAAGGTATGGATAAGTGAAGCGGCAACTGGTTGGAAGCTGAATGCGAGTAGGTTTCTAGGGGTGCTACTTTCAGGACCAGGGGAGCTAGGAGGTAGTTGGCTAGCTAGGGCTTGAATTGTCTCAGTAAAGAATCGGTTAAAACTGTGAGAAACATCTTCAGAGGTTTTATTAATAATAGCAGCAGGGATTGGGGTTGAAGTTTACAAGGTTTCCTAAGGTGTCCTAAAGCTATAAGGTAAGTATTATAGCTCTTAATGTAACAGTCAGTTTACTTAAGTTACAGAGGAAGGAGGCAAACACTCAAGTAGAAAAAAAGAGCCCTATGGCTGACCAAAATGGTGACCTGCTTAATTACACAGCACTGTAAGTGAAAGCTTAACAAATGCTTTTTGTGTGCAACCTACATTGCTTAAATGCTGAGAGAAACGGATTGCAGTCCTGTAGACACCGTTTTGTAGGGAACTGTAGAGTTCAATCTGCTTAAATGCTGAGAAAAACTGATTGCAGTCCTGTAGACACCATTTTGTAGGGTACTGTAGAGTTCAATCTGAGTCACACCAAGTCAGCCAAGGGGGGAAGAAACAGGGAAATCCTAAGCACCTAGATTTGAAAATGATGCACATGATGTGTGTCACAGCAGTTGTGTGCTTTACATGTATGGAGTGTACTGTCTGTGTTACATTCCTGTCTCTCCAGCATGCAATATGCATACCACGGTGATGTTGCACATGTTTAGAGCAGGTGAGACATGTGTTAGTCCTGTCTTGGATACACAGGAGGTACACAGTGGGACTTGACACCTCCTTGTATGGATCCATACACATCTGCTTCAAAGCATTTAGAAGACAGACTACACATGTGTGTCCATGGCACAGACTCCTTAGAACATGTTATCTACACTGTGTATTAGTGTATCATGGAACCTGTATAGCTGCTACAGTCATACAATATGCCTGTGTAGTGACATGGCAAGGGTACCATTGCACACAATAAGAGGTGTGATGACTGCCACATTCAGTATAGCAGTGACAGTCTGAGATTTACATCCCAAACCTGTCAGTAAACAGTGAATGCATCCTCGCATCATACAGACCAATGAAAGGCAAAGGCTACATTACTCATGTCCATAACTTCATGGGTAATGGCTCAACTGTGTGTGGTGTGTGTGGACACTACAGTATTTTGCAGGGGTGGATGATTTCCCACAGGATAGTATTGTGCAGTTGTTGACATTTAGTATTTGTCACTGGCTCAACAATGGACTGTGTCTTAGGCCATCCTGGATAACAGTTTGTTCTGTGTGGGATTCTGTGACAGCTGCTAATATGCAATCATCTGCTAATGTACTCAGTCAGAGGTCACTGACAGTGGCTGTGACTGTAAAGAGGAAATAGCTAGAAGGGGTACACCAATAATGGAGGATGGTGAACTCCACAATTGACTGGCATCACTGGAGCATAGGTCTCCCAATGCTATGTTCCCTATGACTCACAGACACTTGCCTATCTACCAGCTGACATAACACTCTGTACATGAAGTACACAGTGTCCACCATGGACTGTTGGCCTAATGTTCTCATACACCTTGTCATGCCATGGTTTCTGGGGTGAGACTGATGTCTGGCATCCATTGCATAATGTAACAGTCAATGGACTCTACCAGTCACAGTTGGTAGGCATGATCTGGCCTTGTCCAAAAGTAACAGTGTTTGATCCAGTGTCAGTAGGTGTATGACAGTGTTACTGCTCGTATACATGCTAACTCCTATCATGGCATTTCAGGTGACATGACTCAGAAATCTGGGGACATCTCTTGGCACCATATGCTAGTTGTCCCCTGTGCACATAAATATTGCAGTTACATCAAGCATGTTGCAACAAGAGAGTCATGCAAGGTGTCTGTTCAGAGCACAGACAAATACGTTAGGGAAGTGTAATATGTACAAAGTACAGTTGTGTACACTTACCATAAATGTAGATGTTCGAGTGTATTCACTGTTGCAGTCATTACAATTGGGTTATCCTGCTGACAGGCTACCCTCAGTCGGCCTGAATTCCAAAGTCCTGGTCCGGCGTCAGTTGCTGTCGCCTCTTCCCTGACATCAGTGCACCAGGGGTATAAAAGATGCAGCCGACGCCATTTTCTTCAGTTTTTCTTGCCTCAGATGTCAGGTGCCCCCAAAAGGGTAGACTAAAAATATGTCATGCATGCACCAAAGTATATATTTTGCCTTCATCTACAAGCAAATACACCACATAGGTTGTATAGAATAGAGAAGTACAGATAAGTTCCAGCAAAGAAAAGGGGGATGGCAGGTGGGTAACCTGGACTGCAACAGTGAATACACTCAAACATCTACATTTATGGTAAGTGTACACAACTGCACTATGTTCTTTGTGTTTCACTGTTGCAGTCATTACAATTGGGTTGAATCCCAAAGCTAAGGTTGGGAGGCTGGAGCTAAATAGCATTAGGGGCGGCTATTAGGCCCTGCAGAACTGCAGTGGCAAAGCCTGCCCTGGATTTAGAATAGAGTGGTAAGTGATAGTGCTTTGTGAAGGTGTGCACTGAACTCCAAGTAGCAGCCTCTAAAATGTCTTTGGTTGGTACTCCCTGAGAAAGGCTGCTGAAGTGGCTGCTGCTCTGGCTGAATGTGGTCTAATACCCTTAGGCACAGGCTTGTCATGTTGAGAATAGTAGAAACGAATGCAGTGAGCTATCCACTTTGAAATAGTCTGCTTTGAGATAGCCTTTCCTTGTGATCCTGTGGCATATGCCACCAGTAATTGCACTGTCTTTCTGAAAGCTTTGGTTCTGTTCGAGTAGAAGTGTAGCTGTCTGTGTATGTCCAAAGAATGCATAATTCTATCCCCCTTATTCTGTGGGTTTGGATAAAAGGTAGGCAGATGAATAGTTTGGTTAAGGGCCACACTGGACACTACCTTAGGCATAAATGTCGGGTTTGTCCTCAGAGAAACCCTGCCTGGATAAAAAATGATAAAAGGTTCCACAGCCATGAGTGCCTGTAGCTCTGAGACTCATCGACATTATTGCTAGGAGCAGAGCTGTTTTCCAAAATAAAAACTTTATATCAGCTGCAGCGGCTGGCTCGAAAGGAGGCAGGGTGAGTTTTCCAAGACATAATTGAGGTCCCATGCCGGTATTGGTGATCTCCTTGGAGGCCTTAAATTTTTGGCCCCTCTGAGGTACTGCCTTAACAAAGGATGAGAAAAGATTGGTGGCTCTGTATTGTAATGAGCCAAAATGGCAGAGGCATGAATTTTTATAGATGAAAAAGATAGGCCTTTGCCCAGCATCTCAGTCGAGTATTACAAAATCTGAGGAATGTTTGGTACAGCAGTGTCAATTCCTTGTGCCTGGTTCCAAGCACAAAATCTCTTCCATTTTCCAGCATAGGATTTTCTAGTACTAGGCCTCCTGGCCTCCAAAATGACATCCATCACCGCTTTAGTGAGAGGTGTGTTTTGTATGACTACATTATCCGCCATGCTGCCAGATTTAAGGTCTTGAGTTGGCTGTGCAGGATCTGATTGTTCTGCTGGGACAGTAGATGAGGTACTTGAGGTAAGGCCCAGGCTGGGCATTGAGACAAGCTTCTTAGGATTGGATACCAGTACTGGTGTGGCCAGTCTGGGGCAATCAGTATAATTTTTGGCTTCTCCTGTCTGACCTTTAGGAGTACCTTAGGGAGGAGAGGCAGAGGAGGAAAGGCATATACTGTTAAGTTTTTCCAGCTGAAAGATAGGGCATCCACTTTCCATGCTTGTCTGTGATAAGTCCTTGTGCAGAATCTCTTTAGTTGGCAGTTGTGGGGTGAGGCAAATAGATCTATGTCCGGGCATCCCCATTTCCTTGTTATCATGCTGAAGACTTGTGGATCCAATTTCCACTTGTGGGGATCCATGAGGTTTCTGCTTAGTTCATCTGCCAGAGTATTTATCTTTCCTGGCAGGAATTGTGCCTGCAGATGCACTTGGTAAGTCAATGCTGTGTCCCACAAAGTCATGGCTAGTCTGCAAAGGGGGTAGGAATGAGTGCCTCCCTGCTTGTTTATGTACCACATGACCATGGTATTGTCTGTCTTTATCAGTAGTTGTCCCGGATGAAGTAGGTCCTTGAAGGCTGTCAGGACATTTTGAACAGCTAGCATCTCTTTTTGATTGATATGTAGATGCATTTGGTTTGTGGACCATGTGCCTTGAATACATCTTCCTGCCATGTGGGCTCCCCAGGAATAATCCGATGCATCCGTTGTTAATATCTGTGTGGCTGGGGGTTGAGTGAATGGCTGCCCCTTGTTCTGGTGACAGGCCTTCGCCCACCATCGAAACTCCTGCTGCAGGCAGGGAATGAGAGTAACTATTGTTTCCAGGCTGTGGCAATGTTGAGTCCAAACACTTTTTAGGTACCATTGAAGTTTCCTCATATGCAGTCTTGCATATGGAATTAGTAGAATGCAGGATACCATGAAGCCCAAATCCTGCAGAATTTTTCTTGCAGATAACTGGGCCTTTGTTGCCAACAGTTTGAAATAGGTAGTCAGTTGTCTTAGTTTGTCTGGCGTGAGATAAGCCATCTGGGCAGTTGTATTTAAGCTTGCACCCAGGAATATTATCTCTTGAGAGGGTAGTAGTTTTGATTTCTTTTCGTTGACTGTGTACCCTAGGCATGATAGTAATCTCTTTACAAATGCCAGATGCTGTAGTAGAATGTTCTTGTTCTCTGCTTGAATGAGGCAGTCGTCCAAGTAAGGATATATTTGTATTCCTCTTTGTCTGCAGTATACAATTACTGGTGCCAGGCACTTTGTGAAGACCCTGGGCACAGTAGATAAGCCAAAGGGCAGTGCAGAGAATTGGTAGTGCAGCCTTGAATCTGAGGTATCTTCTGCATGTTTGTCTGATTGGGACATGCAGGTATGCCTCTTTTAGATCTAACATCACAAGCCAAGCCTTCTTGCTCAACATGGGCAGAAGCTGCTGTAGAGTCAACATTTTGAATTTTGGAATGTCCATATATGTGTTTAGAATAGATAGGTCCAGTATTGGTCTCCGGACTTTGTCCTTTCTGGGTACCAAGAACAGTCTTGAATAGAATCATTGTCCCTGCTCTTGCTCTGGTACTTGTTGAATGGCCCTCATGTCCATGAGGGATGAAACTGTTTTTTGTGCCTCTGCCCATTGATTGTGTGGCAGGTCTGGCATACCATTTGGCCTTGGCAGGGTGTGAAAGTGGAACCTGTAGCCTTGTGATACTATATTTAGAACCCATTTGTCCTGGGTGATCATGTGCCAATTTTGCGAAAAAAGTGCTAGTTTTCCCCCTAAAGGGGCTGTCAAAAGATAAGTGATTGGAGCTGGAAGGGGAAAGTCATTGAGACTGTTTCCTGTATGGCTGTTATTTTTCCTCTCCGCTCTTGGAAGTAGAAGCACCCCATTGTTTAGGCCTGTATGAGCCCTTGAGCTGTGATCTGCCTCTGGGGGGTCTGTATCTGCCACTTTGTGGCCTATCGGACATTGGAAAGGACCAAATCTTTGTAGGCCAGTTCCTGCTAAATCTGGGAGGCTGTACCTGCAAGAAATCCTTGACTGTTTGCATAGACTTAGCTTTGTCCTCCATTTTCTCAGAGTCCTCATAGGGAGGAAGAGAATATTCCTGTTCAGATGAGGAATCAGAGGAAATGGAAACCTGGTCTGAAGATTCATATTCTACCTCTTGCCTAGGCCTCTTATCAGAAGGGAGATGGGAACCCCTGATCAAAGTAATTAGGTCTTCAGCCATTTTAAGCATCTGTTTCTTAGGCATGGAGGCCTGTCCAGGAGAATACTGTATTTGTTTCTTTGTCTTTAGAGTTGCTGTAGTCTTTGCTTTTGAAGCTGAAGTAGGTTTTACATATAACTGTGTAGGCCTGAAAACACCCTCAGAAGCCGATGCCTGCTCAGCGGCTCCGGACCCATCTGAGGGAATAGTTTCTGAGTGTCCAATACCTTGAGTTTCCAACAGCCTTGTCGGCTCCACGTGGGAGTCGGAAGCGGCCTGTGGCTCTGTGGTAGCGGGCGTCAGGGGCTGCGAAAGCGCATCACTGAGAACCAGCGAACCGGCGACAGGCCTAGCAGAAGCTTTGTCATCGGTTTTGGATCTTGGATGCCTGTCCTTTTCTTTTTCCTTGAGCTTTTTATAAACTCCAGTAGTCAGTCGTTCCGACGGCATTATGTAATTAAATCTTCTGCCAAAGTAATGGAATGCAAAATCGTACCGACTCTTAATAGTGCATTGGTTAAATCTAGCACAAAACTGACAACTAGCAACATTATGATCATGGCCTAGGCAAGGAATACAGTAAGAATGAAAATCCTTATGAGGTATTTGCTTCCCACAAGAAATACAATTGTTAACTTTTTCTGACATCAGTCTGGAGCAAGAAAAAAGTTTCCCCAATGGGGTACTTAGCTTTAATGAAGACTTCGGATCTGAATTTCAAATTTGAAAAACTCAGGAGTCGGCCGACCGGCACTTGCGAACTGCTTTTGCTTTGGGCACCGTGCGTCAAGAAAGACTGGAGAAAATGGTGTCGGCTACATCTTTTATACCCCTGGTGCACTGATGTCAGGGAAGAGGTGACAGCAACCGACGCCGGACCTAGACTTTGGAATTCAGGCCAACTGAGGGCAGCCTGCCAGCAGGATAACCCAATTGTAATGACTGCAACAGTGAAACACGAAGAACATCACTGTGTTGCTTAGTTGTGCTGTGGCTCATTGGCCCAAAGGATGGTCCAGGTCCTTACCTACCATGCCCTGGAGCAGTGCCGTGACATCCCCACATGGAGAATCAATGTATTGCATCATGAGTCTAAAAATATATGTGACCCCTAAAGCCCCCCAATGTGAGGTACTCCCTGGTGGGATCTAGCCACAGATTAGTCACCTTAGAACAGCCAGCACGTATCCCCCCTGCAGACAATAAAGACATATATGTGAAGAACACCATTTATTACCACCTGTTAGATGGTTGACATAGAGTGACTGCACCTCCCCCTTCAGATGGGACAGTCAGGTATGCAGAACTGTACACTCATGCATTATGTCAGCAGCATTACAACTGCATTAACTCAGCGTGACATTTGGGGTGAGGGTGCCCCCCCAACATGGAAGCACTACCTTCTCATCTAGTAGAAGCAGATAGTGTTGTTGTGATGTTGTGTAGACATGGTAAGTGGCAAAATTAACCACCCACACAAAGCAGAACCAAAAGGGACAGTGTAGTTACATGTGTGGCCTCAAAAGACAGGCTCAGATTATCTCTGACCTTATACGTCATGATGCCAGATATGGTGGGTCTGTAGTCATACCTAACCTGTACTCCCACACTGTCTATGTCAACTACACTTTCTTGTCTCCAACACATGTGACACATGACATTCCAGCAACCTGTCCCTTAATGTCCATATTTACAGAGCAGTTCATAACTGGCCTCTCAATGGAAGTACACAGCATCTATTGCATATGCTAACATACCAGGCTGTATCCTACATGTGATCTGACAAGGATTACTAACACCATTGGGCAACCCATGCAATCATACTGACACCACTGGCTGCACACCAGCTGGCTGGACAACGGCAACTGTTGCACCCTTGCACAGAGGCATTGCATCCACTGAGCAGCAGAACTATGGATCTCTTTGTCTATGTATCCATATCAGTATGCCAGTAGGGGCAATCATCATGGAGCTGATCAGCACACATATATGTGATCTACACACAGTTAACTGTACACAGTTTGGATGTGTGACAGGGGGAGCATGAGTGTTACATGTGGTGGACATGTCCAAGCCAATCATGAAGGACCTAGGTGAGTGTACATCAGGCCATACAACCTGGAGACTAAAGCAAGCCATCTGACTATATTCCCTGCTCAGGCAACATTTACAAAGCACCCACTAAGGCATCCAGGATACTGTCATTGTAGGGGTCAATAAGTGACCCATTGATGACACACATACATAACATAGAGACATCTGCCTTCAATAGCTGATCTGTAAGCAGCAGTGCTCACCAGGGTGTAGTCCTGGGTCCTCAACTGCTTGGAATCCATTTAACCACAATACATGCAACTACTGACTGACTGAGGCTAACAATGTTGGTTGATGCCTGCAAATTGTGAGCACTCATAGAGTCTCTCTGGTACATTACTAGCCTGCAAGAGGGTATTGTGAGCACATGCCTGTTGACATACTTATGGCCATAAACTCCATGCAAATATATACATAATATCATTTCCATCAGTTAGACCTATGTTGCTCGTAAGTAGCACATCAGTTGCAACATGTGATATACATACTCAGGGGTGAGTAAACTAGGCACACAAACCTGGCCCCACAGGTTTACACCTAATATGCCTGAGATCAACATGTCTCTACAGTGGTATGGCAGGAATCATATGGCATAGCTCAGGCCGCAGTCACCAGTCTGTGAGATACTTTTAACCTCAACGTACTCTACCCTCAGCATGCCAGTTTCTCAGTGCAATGGCCATTTGTTGCCATACCTTTCCAAGCAGTACTGGCAATTGCACACAACAGTATGGACCCTCACAATGACACTTCATGTCTTCAGTATGTGTTCAGTGGGGATAGTCTGCAATGAGAGTCATTGTCGCCTGTGCCATATAGACTACTCAGAGATGATCTGTGCCTTGCAATGTGTAACCCTGCTTGACTGCATATGCTGCCTATCTGCAGGTGGCATAGTAGATAGATAACTAACTGTATGGACATTAACCTAGTATGTGACATTAGTACTACATGCTCGTGGGAGAGATTTGTCTAGTAGATGTAAACACACCCTTGACACAGAACCCTGCCTAATGGCACACAATGCACCTCAACACATGCCATTTTTATAATTGGCTGGGTGACCATCATCTCAACCCAGGGTATCTGCCTGTGTCCCTCTTGGACTGGGGCAATATGTGCTGATTCTGTAACTACGGGTATAAAGATGTCTATGATTATGTGGGCTGTATGGCTATTATGCTTAGTTAAGTTCAAATGTCCTATGGTTCCATAACATGATGTAAAATACTCTAAAAGGTTCACACACAAACACAGCTACATTGAGGCTAGCACCACTTCCAATCACTGCATACAGGACATGCATAGTGCAAGTTGGCTATATGTAGATGAAGATACTTACCTATGTAATGGTACACACTACAGGTCACAGTATGTGTTGCACACAACACACCTCATGTCTGCTAGTACTGTCAGTTTAGGACATATTATGATTGATGATATCAGGAGGCCTTGTTGTGGTTATTCCTTTGGGGGCCACATCACCCGCTACAAATAAAACACTGCAAAACCTTACTTATTCCTAAGTTACCTAGGTGATTATATTTATGCCATATGGACATACACACACACATCAAGTAGCCTAGAATGTGATTAGAACCCCTACCTGTCTAGTCTTACTCATTATAGAGCCCAGTACTTATTGCATATGCCATGGCTTAAGTCTGATACTGCACTGTCAGATGGTAGTCTTAAGGTGGATGACATCATCAGGCCTTGTAGAAGATGGCAGTTTGGAAGCCAGAAGTAAGTTACAGTGCCAAAAATGTTCATAACCATTGCAGGTGCATAACCCATGGTTTTGTAGGGGATACAAACACACACACACACACACACACACACACACACACACACACACACACACACACACACACACACACACACACACACACACACACACACACCAAGTAGCCTAGAGTGAGATTAGAACCCTTATCTATCTATTTTATTCACTATAGATCGCAGTACTTATTGTAGACAACACAGGTTGAGTCTGTTGTATATGTGATTGCAGGCACAGTACTTGTGCATTAAACAAACTAGGCTTGTATTGAACAGCATCTGTGGCCTGCAGAGTGATATTGCTAAATTACTAAAATAACAGCAGTTGTACACACCCCTTTCTGTAATTTTTACTGAACTATTACAGTCTTTGCACCATTTATGACACATCTAATGGCTTACTTCAACAAAATTAGAACCCAGGATCTCCTTTAAAATTAATGTACTGCATATCTCACTAAGAAATCTCCCAGATGTGTACTCATAGTCTTGAATATACTTGAATATACCTTACTTGCCATAGTGTCTACGGTTGCTATGGTAGTCCCTAAGTTACCCCATCATTAAGGCCACCACTTCCCGCTTCTAATTAGGCACCAGTACAGATTAATCTTTTTCAAATACTTATTATATGTGCCAGATAAATTCCAGTACAAAATGGAAATAATTATATTTCAAATTTATAAGAGACCTGTTCTGTGACATGTGCAGACTACTTCACTTTCTTGTTAGACCTACTACTCAGAGACAGATTATACTGATACAGTTCTGGGTTACCCAATCACACACACACACACACACACACACACACACACACACACACACACACACACACACACACTTCCTCATACCCACATTCATTCACACATTGCACTCACAGTCACACACACACACACCACACACACACACACACACATATATATATATATATATATATATATATATATATATATATATATATGTGTGTGTATATGTGTCTGTGTGTGTGTGTGTGTCTGTGTGTGTGTGTGTGTGTGTGTGTGTGAGTTTTCCATTTTGACCTTCCTGCTATTTTCCAAATATTTCTCCTAAGTGAAGGCAATTATTTCCTACATGTTGCACCCTCAGATACATTTCTCAGCAGCTCATGTAGTACAATGTGCTTGCTGTGTCAGTATAATCTGTCTCTGAGTAGTGTATCTAGCAAAGTAATAGTAGTGTTGACATTTTAGAACAGTCATCTTATTATACAGAGTATAATTATTTCTCTTTTAAATTAATTTATCTGGTTTGTACTGCATTGTACAAAGTGTGGTCTATACTGGTGCCTATTAAATAGAGAGTGTGATAGTCTGGGCTTAGGAGATACTCAGGGAGGGCAGTGTAGGTGATATATATCAGGGTATACCATCACTTGATAAAGACTGTGAGTACAATGGTGAAATTAGTATATTAATGATATATGATACGTGAACTAGTACAAGATCTGAGTTCTATTTGTTGAAATGCTTTCACATTAGAATTAAAGGAAATAGGGTATGCAAATTTTGCTTAAATAAAGTATAAATTGTGCAACGGCTGTATTGAATGTTGTATATTTTTTAAACAATGACAGCAATGTTGTACTTGTACAATAACAGCAGCTTTAGCAGCTTTTTATACCACATTGCTTTGTCTGGATTCTAGAGCTTCAATGAGTCTGTCTTTTGCACTTGTATCTATTTTGTCCATCTCTTGAGTTGTCTTTATTTTATTATGGGATATAGTACTGACAGATGTAGTCTAAAATGTTTTTATAACCATTGGTAGTCTTTGAAATGTATTATTAGTGATTAGGGTTGCCACCTCTCCGTTTTTTCCGGATTATCTGGAAATCAAATTGCTTTTCTGGTAGTCTGGTAAACACTGTACAAACTCCAAAATGGAAACAGACTACCGGAGTTTATTACATTGGCTGAGTTACTATGCTTTTTTAGAGAAAAGCATAGTAAATCGGCTAAAAGCAAGTGTCAGTAATGGGAAAAAGTGGGTGTTCCCCATCAACTGATATCATATTGACATCACAAAATAGGTGGGGCATGGGCGGGAGAGGGATTGGGAATAGGCAGAGTTATGGGTGATGCAAGGGGCATGGCCTTACTCCAGTTTTAGGCAAAATGAGAGGTGGCAACCCTACCCCCACCTAGAAGGAATATGTTAACTTCATGTTTTCACTGAAACTAAAATATATGTAGCTTCAGTCTTGTCCTGTGATCTGGCTATGAGAAGCCATGATCTGAGAAACAAAGTTTGTTTGGCAAATAGCACAGAGCACTAAGGCTATCAGTTGATAATTTGTTACTGCCTGTACCAGTGAGTTTGATTCTCGCTGCTTCCACTTGCCTACGATTCTGAACAATTTACTAAGCAAGACCATTTTCCCAGGCTGAGTCTGGAAAATATCCACAGGGATCAGTGATTTACCCTCATGAACCAATGCAAATTTACAAACAAATAAATGAATAAAGAGATGGCCCAAACAGATACCATGGATGAAATGGATCAAAATGAAAGAACATTACCACTAAATGAAATTAAAAAAATGAAAAATCAGAAAATCATTTTTCTAGCATTTTCAGTTTTGATTTTTTTCGGCAATAAATAAATGAAAACCTGTTTAGCAGAGCTTGTTAAAAACTCATGTGAATTATGCCAGTCATGTTGAGCTTTTTGATATGAATAAGCTTGTTAACTATGCAGATCTGTAGTAAGTAAGGTTTAACTTACATTAATATGTAAAACTTACCTGCCAAGCCTTAAAGTTATGATTCTCTGTGCAGGACCTGTTCTGAAATGGCCCATTTCCAAATGAGCATGAAAACATGTCATGCAAAGCATGAACAGCTACATAGACTGCCTGATAAACATTGTAGGTGGTTGTCAAAGAAGAAACGTCCAAGAAAGGAATGTTTAGATCTTTAAGGGTCTCTTTACCTGAGCAAAGTTTTATTCCTTCATATAAAGATGTTTTTGTAATTTGACTCAGATTAGCACTTAGCCACATACAGCCAAAGGCTATCTCCCAAAATGTCTTCACAAAAATGTCATCAGGGAATATCAATGGATGAATGCTATCAAGGTATCTTCTAAATCCTGGCATTTCTCCTTTGTGGTACAGAAACCCAATAGTACCCTGCAGAGTTTTGTGGAAACTTGTTTGGGAAAAGATGGGAGAGGAGTACCATCCCTCACTGGCTATCCAGGTTTTGCCAGTTATGTTGCTCTTGGCGATTTCTTCCATTACAGGATTCAGGATGTCATCAGTTGAGAAGGCCAAAATTACATTTGCAAATGATCCCTTGATAACATTAATGATTCTGTGGATCTTTGTTGCACTGTAAATTACAGGAATTGATTCAAAAAATGCAATACAAGCTTCAGACTTCATAAGTTCCTCTTTAATGATCTGGCTGCCCTGCTGTCCATAGTCACTTTCTTCTGCCAGGATTCCAACCCAGGTCCAGCCAAAATATATTAGCAACTGAGTTAAGCCAATAGACTGGAATCTGTCACTGGGAGCAGTACGAAGGAATGAAGGGAACTGTATTTTATTACTGAGCATTGCCACAGTTGAACCATAACTGATCTGAAAAGGAATTGTCCTAAAAGAATTAACATAATAGTTTCTCCACATTTGAACTTTAAGAATTTTGGTTCAAACATGGATGCTTGTAAATGCCCTTATACTGTTATGGAAGGTTTACATAAGGTATACTACAGTATCAAAGCATTCAGGGCTAGCCCTTAGTCAACTGGTGCACTAGACAAAAGGTCTCCACCGATGCCCCTACCAACACCACCTAGTGCCCCTATCCTGGTCTGCCTACACCCTCCAGATTACTGGAAAAGTACCCCTGCTACAGCAACGCCCTAGGCGGTGGCCTAGTTGGCCTATGCCTAAGGCCGGCCATGAAAGCATTCTAAATTTCAGCAGTTGCATTAATGTCTAATATTCATGTCTGTAAATAACATACATTTGTTAGCAGTCTTTAACAATTGTAGAATTCTTATAACAGTGATATCCGTCAGCATTCACAATAATGCATGCCATGTTGGACTCTATGATTCTGTCAGCTTTCCTATTAATACATACCATGGGGATTCGGTGATTCCTTTGTCTGGGGCAGTTATTGTTAGGATTAAATGACTTGTACTGTGTTCGGTCGACAACAAGCCTAAGAGAAATGTTGGTTTGGAATTTCTGAGAGCTTACTTTCACATAAGTTTGTATGATTACTCGAAACAGGGTTTATAACATGAGTTTTAATCTTGCTCTGAGAAATGACATTTTCCACACTACAATGAAAATTTCCACACTCCAGATGCTTCTGAGATAATGGTTTGTTCTATTAATCTTAAGCATGGTACATACAATACTGCAGGACTTTTTCAGCACAGAGAGATTATGCTTTGGCTACAACCCAGATGAGTCAAGTTTTATTAGCTTTTGGGCCTTGAAAGAGCTAGTGAGGGTGCATGGTCTAATCTGCTCAATGCAGACACTTTTGGGAGAAGTAACTGAACAGCATGCAGCATTATGTGTAACAGATGTGTGGTTGGTCTACAAGCCTGTCCGTGCTGTCTTTCATGGGCACACATGTAGACGTCAGTGCATGCAGGGGAAAACAGTGTAAGGCACAAGATACATCAGTTGTCAGCTGGAGAGGTTAGGTATATTAAAATAAATCACTCCTCATTAGTATACAAAACTTTAAGCTGAGGCTGTTAAGTGGTTATGTAGGCTGATAATAAATAATATCTAGCCTTAAATGAGGATGGCCCTAGTTTGGGGGTAAAACTAGACCATCGGAAAAGATGAAAGAGACAGCAAAAATTACTGCTGGGAGAATAATTCACATCATGACAGGATTAGTGCTGGGAGAATGGCACACATCAGTACAAGATCACTGCTGGAGAATGGCCCACATCAGTACAGGATCACTTTTGGGAGTGAATACACATCAGTACAGAATCACTGCTGGGAGAATGGCACACATCAGCACAGTATCACTGCTGGGAGAAAGGCACGCATCAGTACAGGATCACTTTTGGGAGTGAATGCACATCAGTACAGGATCACTGCTGGAAGAATGGCACACATCAGTACAGGATCACTGCTGGGAGAAAGGCACACATCAGTACAGGATCACTTTTGGGAGTGAATGCACATCAGTACAGGATCACTGCTGGGAGAATGGCACACATCTGTACAGGATCACTCCTAGGAGAATGGCACACATCAGTACAGAACCACTCCTAGGAGAATGGCACACATCAGTACAGGATCACTTTTGGGAGTGAATACACATCAGTACAGCATCACTGCTGGGAGAATGGCACATATCAGCACAGTATCACTGCTGGGAGAAAGGCACGCATCAGTACAGGATCACTTTTGGGAGTGAATGCACATCAGTACAGGATCACTGCTGGAAGAATGGCACACATCAGTACAGGATCACTGCTGGGAGAAAGGCACACATCAGTGCAGGATCACTTTTGGGAGTGAATGCACATCAGTACAGGATCACTGCTGGGAGAATGGCACACATCTGTACAGGATCACTCCTAGGAGAATAGCACACATCAGTACAGGATCATTCCTAGGAGAATGGCACACATCAGTACAGGATCACTGCTGGTGGAATGGCACACATCGGTACAGAATAACTCCTAGGAGAATTGCACACATCAGTACAGGATCAGTGCTGGAAGAATGGCACACATCAGTACAGGATCACTTTTGGGTGTGAATACACATCAGTACAGGATCAATGTTTGGACTGGATTCACATCAATACAGAATCAGTGATTGGAGTGGATTTACATTAGTGTAGTCAACAGATGGAAAAACGGTGCACATCTTTGTAAAATTACTACTGGCAGAATGGTTCCCATCAGTACAGGATCAGTGCTTGGGGAATAGCACACATCATTACAGGATCAGTGTTGGGAGAGTGACACAGACTGAAAGAGGAACACTGTTGGGGATTGGGTTGACTTCAGTGTACAATCACTGCTGGAAGAGGGGTACACACATGTTAAGAGTACTGCTGTGGAAGCAGTATAACTCTGTACAAGATCACTGTTGGGAGTGGTACACATCAGTACAGGATCATTGCCAGGACTGACCTAGGTATCAGTGTAGGATTACTGCTGGGAGAATGGTACACATCAGTACAGGATAACTTTTGGGAGTGGGTATACATAGTGTAGGGCCACAGCTGGAAGAGTGCTGCACATCTGTGTAAAATTACTGCTGGGAGTGAGGTGTAGGATCATTGCTGAGAGTGGGGTACATATCAGTACAGGATCACTGCTGACAGCAGGGTACATTTTGGTGCAGGATAACTGATACAAAAGGGGTACACATTACTGCAGGATCAGCGTTGGGTAGACGACACATTGGTGAATGCACAGATCAATATGCATTGATAAGTTGCTGCTCTGATAATAGTTATAACATTGGACTAGACAGAATATATTCACCAGATGGATAATGTAGTATGTTAACACCAGTGATCTTCACCTTTCAATGAGTTATTAATGCATGTGTCACTATGTGATGGGGAAATAGATAAGAATGTAACAGTGTCCTTTAATGAAGTGACTAGAGAGCTGTGCTTGAGCAGGCCATAACCCTGACACCATACATCAGAGCAAACTCACGAGCAGTGAGCAGTCTGAGACTTTGAATAATGTTGGTGAAAACGCTTCAGATGTAGTTTTATACAGAGAGATCAAAGCATCAGTAATAGTGACAGCATTTCAGAGCTGCAGTGTAAATGTATCTGTTGTTTACATGGATCCGTGCTGTTAATGCTAATGAGCAAGCGATAGTGATTACAATTTCGGGTGGTGCACCCGTGCTTCTGAGAATATTGTGGAATATACACCTCATGGGTGGTACAGCAAATTTGCTGCCTCTGTATATTAGTTAGTAAGCCTCCTAGCATGGTATAATATAAGAGAGTAAAGGACTGTTTGCCAAAACTGAAGAAATACATGTGCTTAAATTAATTAGATTTGCAGTCAAGACTTTCAAGGTTTGAATCTGAAAAAGTGCAATTTTATGTGGGAATGCTACTCAGCTTCACTCTCATGGAATTCTTTAATTCAAAAAGAAATTTGGCAGAAAAATGGAAGCTTAGGATTCAAAATTGGATTTATTTCTCACTGAAAGTGAGTTAGCTGAAAAATAAAAAGGTTTAATGTGCAGTATTCCTGTAAATTGCTGGAGAACAAACTATAAAACTATTTAACTTATAGGTTCATAGGTTCATAGGTTCATACTAGGCTATCTGCCCTGGCGCATTTATAAGCCTAGCCCGATTGTGTTTGGCTTACGCCACCCCTTGATTTGAGTATACTGTGCCCTTTTTAAAGTTTAGTTTACTGTGCCTCTGTCTAATAGTGACACAGAAGTAATCCCTGGGACAAACCTACAATCCCCCATCCACTCATCAAGATTCTTCTTGAAGAGAGTCAGTGAGGTGTTCTGCCTAACATGAATTGGAATTCTATTCCAGAGCAAAGGGAGCCTCTGGGTTATGAATTTGTCCCTCCAGCATGTTCTGTTTATTTCTGTGCTGAGGTTCAAGTCCCACGAGCGCGTGGCTCTAAGGGATTTAGATTTACTGAGGTGGAGCATGTCCATTAATTCTGGGTTGGACATAGCTTTATATGTCAGGCATAGATTGCCTCGAAGTAGGCGGTATGCAACTGAGTAGAGCTGGAGTTTTTTTAACCGGGCAGCATATGACATCTGTTTGAGTCCCTTGATCCTCCTGGTGAGGTACTTTTGGGGTCTTTCTAATTGTTGCAGGTGTCGGGTAAGGTACATCCCAAAGGGGGCATTGTATTCTATGATGGACCTGATGAGGGATGAATAAAGGGGCATGATTACCTCTCTTGATCTAGATGTGAATCCTTTCATGATGAGGTGGGCTATGTAGAAGGTCTTTCTAACCACTTTGGCAATGTGGTTGTCAAAGGAGAGATTGCTATCAACTTGGGTCCCCAGATCCCTAATTACTTTCTCTGTACTTAATGGGTTACCACCTATGTGGTAATTTGTGGGCACATTGTTTTTGCCAAAGGGTATGACTATACACTTTTTGGCATTTAGCTTTAGAACATGGCTCTGGCACCAGTTATCCATCTCTGCAAGACCTTTTTGAAGGATGTTTGTGTCAGCTGGAGAGTCGATTATGGTGCCCAGTTTGCAGTCATCTGCGAACTTGGTGAGCCATAGTCCTCCCAAGTTGGCCTGTACCTCAGAAAAGTAAATACCAAACAAGAGAAGTCCCAGGACAGAATCTTGTGGGATGCCACTTGTGACCGGTTTCGAGTCTGACATGGCTCCAGCAACTCTGACTCTGTGGGTTCTGTCTTTGAGCCAGTTTGCAACCCACCTTGTGACATAGGGGTTTATATTTAGGCTGGATAGCTTATCTATGATGCCTGAGTGGGGTATTGTGTCAAATGCCTTTGCGAGGTCCAGATAGGCTGTGTGAACTACCTTCCCTTCATCTATGGCCTTGGTGACTGTTTCAAAGAAGTCGACCAGGTTCAAAAGGCAGGATCTGCCCTTGACGAAGCCAAATTGGGTAGGATCTAGTGTCTGTAGGTCCCCAATGTCTTTGTTTATGAGTTCCATGATGATCCTCTCCATAGCCTTGCAGACTAGGCTAGTCAGGCTTATGGGGCGATAGTTTCCAGGGTCCGCAGAGGCACCACCTTTGTGGAGTGGGACCACTGTTGCTGTATGCCATTCTTTGGGCACATATCCTGTAGTGAGGCTGAGATTGTACAGCAGTTTTACTTGAGGGATTAGATCTTCTTGGAGTTCATGTAAGACGCAACCCGGGACGCCATCTGGTCCCATGGAAGCAGTGTTTTTTTTGCTTTGGAGAGGGCGGCCTTCACCTGAGCATCAGAGATGTTTGGGAGACTGCACTCTGCCGGGATAGATACTTGCTCTTTTGGGGAGGAGGGGGTGGAGAAGTTTGCACTGAACCTGTCTGCCAGGATATTGGCGATGCCTGTGGGTTCAGTGTATTTTTTGTCACTTAGAATCAACTCAGAACAAGTCTGGGAGTTGCATCCCAGATTCCTAACATAACTGGAAAAAGCCTTATGATTGTCTTTAGTGTCCTGTGCAATTTTTCTCTTGAAGCTGGCCTTGGAGGATTTTATGAGGGATCGTAATTTTTTGCTAGTACTGATCAGAGATGCCTTCCCTTTTAGGGATTTTGCTCTATCATGTAGTAGCTTCCTCCTTCTGTTGTACAGTTTATTTATGGCTGAGGTCCACCAGACTGGACGCCTGCCTTTGGATGATTGGGTCTTGATTTTGTTTGGGATAGCATGATCCATGCATTCCTGGAGATGTCCGTAGAATGCATTTATATAGGATTCTGCAGTTTGGGCCGTAGTTTCCACTGGCCCTGGGGCCTTGAAGGATTTCACTTCAGTTTTGAGAAGTGTGAAGTTCGCTTTTGAGAAGTTTTTCACTGTGGTTTTCTGGGCTGGGGTGGGGTCGGGATGTGGATATCCAGTGAAATTAATTTATGGTCTGATCTTACCAATGAGGGATATACTTCTGGTATGGAGCATAGAGTCCCCATGTTGGTAATGATCAGGTCTAGTATGTTTCCCCTCTTGTGGGAGTGGTGACTAGTTGTTCCATAGCATTTGAGTTTATAAATTCCAGGAACCTTTGGGCTAAGGTGCTGGGGCTTGAGTAATGCTCCCAGTCTATGTTTGGGTAGTTGAAGTCACCCAATATAATGGTGTTTGGAGAGATCTTCATGTTCTCCAATGTTTTCAGGAAAGCCGAGTGGGATTCCTGACTTTGAGAGGGTGGTCTGTAGGATGCTATAAACTGAAAAGCAGTCTTGCCCACTGTCAGTTGCACATGGATGGTCTCCGATACTTCGTGCAATGCCACTAACCTGGAGGTGTGGATATCCTTGATAGAAACTCCCCCTCCTTTTGTGGTTTGGTCCAGGTTTTGGGGCCGAAAAGCATGATATGAGGTATAACCTGGTAGTGCTGGGGTGCTCTCTGGAGCCTTGAACCAGGTTTCTGTCACTGCACAGATATCGATGTTCTCCATACTGAGGAGAGCTTTGAGTGCATGCATCTTGAGGTTAAGACTTCTGGTGTTTAGCAGCATTACCCTTAGTTTCTTGTTCCTTGTGCTGTCTATGGAGGTGGGTTTGAATTTTGAGCCTTGCCTAAAAAGGCACTATGGGGGTGGCAAGAGCCTTTGCCAATATCTGAAAGCCCAGGGGTGACAGGTGCAAGCCGTCCCTAGCGAAGCAACGTGGCTTGTCGAGCATGTCATCCCAGGCTGACAGACACTGGATCCCCTTTGAATGACACCAAAATTTTAGCCAATTGTTAAAATCGATCATTTTGTCTTTCTACTGTGGCATCATTCTAGGTGAGGGTAAGATGCTGCTCAAGGTCAGGGTCATACCGGCCTGGGCTACATGAACAGAGAGCTCCTCTATGCCTCTTTTCATGTAGTCAGGGGAGGTACGTCTCAGGTCATTCACGCCAGCATGTACAATGACTGAGTCATATTTGTATTTGCTTTGGAGTGACCTGAGTGCTTGCATTATGTGGCGGATCCTAGCACCCGACAGGCAGCTCACTGTGACCTTTTCTTTATTCAGCCTGGTGAGCGGGACGTCAGTGTGTCTGACAATAGAGTCACCTATTACAAGAGTATCAGGTGTGTTATTCAGCCTTAAGGGCTGTGACTGCTTGGCACACTGACTTTGTGTGCTATGTGTTGTACGTGTTTTGTTTTGGGGTAGCGTTTGCTTGGATGTCTGCTTTGGAGGTCTTTGTTGCTTAGGTAGATTATTATTTAGAGCCTCAGAGTATGTTTTTGTGTTTTTATGTGTTTGGTTTGCTGTTGTGGTGGGACTATGTGATACTGGAATTGTGGTGTGTGAGGTTACCTTCTCCTCCTGACTGGTTACACCAGTTTTGAGATGAGAGAGCTCAGCCTCCAGTTTGGCTATATGGTTGCATCTCTCACATATATTTGAACCTGTTTGGAGGAGGAGAGGGTTGTCCGTGTACATGAGACAGTTGTAACATTGCCTCAAAATTCCCAGATTCACCAGCTGGACTGGAGAGGAAACCATTGACTGACCTTTGGACATGCTAGAGTAATATAGGGAACTGAATTAAAATGGACCAGTAGGGGACAAGGTAATCATAGAGAGTATAAGAGTAAGTAGTGCTTATGGTTTATTAGCGCTAACTTGTAAAATTACTTATTTGGACCAGTGAGGGGCCTTAGAATGAGAATATGGTGTTTAATTTGAGAGATAGAGCAGTTCTAAGGGTAAAGTGAAGAGCAGACTTTGTGGAGCCAGGAATAGTTTAAACCCAATTAGGTGGTGCTGCCCGATGTTGCGCTATGCGCAAAAACGTGCAAAACCGCACAAAAGAGGGTTTTAAGAGAGGGAGATCAAGGAGTTAGGAATTGACCCAAAATGGCCAATAAAACTACAGTTTCAAGGCAGTAACCACTCCCACAGGGGCAGGCAGGCTGTTCAATGTTTATCACTGCTACTGATGAACAGAGAGACTTCCCTTTAGCCCAAGCAAACAATGGCCTCCAAGAAACTTACAAACAGTTCAGAACAGCAAATCTGTAACTGAACTTTTTAAATCTCAGAAAGGTGGGAAAAAAGCAAGATTTTTTTGTTTTTTTGTTTTTTTTAAGGAAAGCAGAGGTCCACAAGTATCAACAAGTTAGAACAGTGCAGCAAATGACCCCACACTTGAGTGCTAGGCCAGAGACAGATAAAATGCAAGTTTTAAGAAAAAAACGATTTTAAAAATAAGTGCAGGCAGGAAATTCAGTAATCAGCTCTAGGTTGTGTTCTAAATACAGTTACCAACACAGAAATAAAGTTTAACAAGCCAGGAAATGCTCAAAAGTAAGCGGCAATGCAGAAAAACTTAACAAATAATCTGAAGCAAAATACTTAAAATCTCAAAAGTGGCTCCTTTCTTCTCTCAGCGTTTTCTCCTCTTGGTGGGTGCTTCACCAACAGCCAACAAGTCCAAAAAGACGCCAAATTCATGAGGCAATCGGGTTTTAAGAGAGGGAGATCAAGGAGTTAGGAATTGACCCTTTTCTTGAAGAGTAGAAGGGTAAAATGGCAGTATTTAGCAACAAATTCAGTAACTATTGCCAGACCTAAAAGGAACTTTCTATTTATTAGATATTTGTTCTTTGAATGACACAAGGCCCTACAGACCTTACAGATGTTTATATTATTGAACTAGATAATATACAAAAAGATTACAAATCTGATGACTTGCATGATTCTGTAGTAAGATGTGGTTAATATAATGTTTCTCTTGCTCTAATAAGTATATTTCATTTACCATGCTATCACATATTAAGAGACATCCCTTCCTTCTGCAACGTATTCCCTCTCCTTTCTCTTTTCTATACTTGTCTGTGTTTTCTGTGGTATTTCAACTTTCTCCTCTCTCTAATATACTCTACTCAGCTATGAAACATTACATATGATGCCTGTCTCTCTTTTCACCAGTTTTACTTCAGACTAGGGACTCTTTTGATGAAAGAGATGCTGCCACCAACATATGTCAGAAGGCCTGTTTGTCTCTTATACTTACCTCTATTTAATAATATTAACCAGAGGCATTTATTCTGACCCTTGACTAAGTTCTTTTTCCTTATCTTCCTACCCATCCTTACCTTTTTCCCTTCTCCAGATTTCCTCTCCTATCCAGGCTACATCTACTATAAATATAAATCAAAATAAAGGCATTAACATACTCCACCTTATGTCCAAAGTCCTAACAATAAATGGATTAAGGACGATATGGCCTTGTACAACCCTGACATTCTTGGTGTGACTGAATCTTGTTTAAAAGTCCTTTCCTGACCTTTTTTCTTACATGAAGAGTGTCAAACTGTTTACAGTAACAGAATCAGTATTAAAATAAGTGGGGAGCCATGCTTGTAATAATGAAAACTCAAAAGATAAATACCTCTTTTATAGCATGTGTTAACTCGGAGAACAAAGGCTTCTCCAAACTAATTTGTTAAACTAATTATTAATAATCATGTTAAACTGTGCATAGCAGTTGTTTACATCCTTCCTCCTTCAAATCCTAATCTTTTCCAGTCTGCTATACATTCCATATATCCGTGGTCACCCAGAAATAACACAGATACTTACAGGGAGCTTAACATGGAATGCCTTGGTCCAGAAAGCTCCAAATCAACACATATCTCTCCTTATGCAATGTCTCACAAATTGTACCCTTAAACTAGAAGCAATTTTTCATCAAAAATTACCGCTTCTGGATCTCTTTATCACAAATATTCCTCCTAGTTTAAGACATGTTACCTGCCCTCCAAATGCACTTGATCAATCACCATTCCAGTCATGCTGTCATGTCCTACAAACTCCCAAAAACTCCTTCAGTTTTCATCTACTACAAATCATTCTCCAAAACTAAAGAAAACCTTTATACTATAAAACATAGAGCAAGAGGAAATCTGGTCACTTAGACAATCTAGCTTACCTAACACTCAGACCAAAGTTTAAACTTTTTTCCTACAAAAAAAATGGTTATATTTTCTAATCTTAAAAATCCTCTGGAAAGATATCAAAGATATCACCAGCCTTGATAGTCCCAAGGAAAACAGTGATGCATTGGTGATACCTAATAATGGGAAGGCTTTCACCCACAGTAATGAATCTAGCAAGCCTGCATTAATAGTTGTTCACCACTTAGCCAGAAAGGTTTGCATATGCACATCCTTGGCTGTAATATTGACATAGCTTGTAAAGCACCTACAGGAGGGGAATTAGTGCAGACCCATTGAGTGACATGATGATCCATTCCAAAAACCTAAATCTTGCATCCTAGAGAGAGTCTGGACAATTAGGCTTTTGTCTTAGTCAGGGAATGAATTTGTCTTAAGGTTGTCACTCTGATTGGGAATTGACCTTGCCTGGATCACACCCTTCATTGGAAGGATAAATGGGACAATAATGTGAAGTAGAGTGCAATCAGACAAATTGTATGAGCATGAGTCCAGGATAGTAGGGCTTAAAAGTCAAATATGGGATCTTTTTTTAACTGCCAGCATGGCTTCAGGTCAGACCACAACACTCTGGCTGCATATACTCTCTCACTGATACAATAAATGCATTTACAGAAAACAGCTACTATGCTGAAGTAATTTTTATATCTCTAAATCAAGCCTTTGAGAGTGTCAACCACAACATTATCTAAACAAGCTATAGGTTATTGATTTCATCTTCTCTTCTCTAGGATGATTTGCTTGCTATCTCATCCAAAGGATCTTCAGTATTGTCAGTTCAAACATAACTTCTGAATCGGGCACCTACTTTGCAAAGTTATGGCCTCTTGTGGTCTTATTATTGATTTTGCTTTTAAGCCTGTGTTTGGTTTACAATTTATTTATAAAAGTTGTTTACGCTTCATAGTTACCCTATCAGAACATCATCCAAGGCATAGTTTTTAGTTTTTATTGTTAGTTCAAACTTAATCTCTGAATTGGTCACCTTCTACTTTGGTGCTTCTCAAGGTTTGTGCTGAACCCATTATTATTATTATCTCTGTTAATAGTACAAACTCTTAACAATCCACACTATTCTCTTCTCTTCCATTACCCTTCATGGTGAAGTCACTGTTTTGCATGACTCTGTCCTTACCACTCATAGATGGTAAATCAGGGCTCTATATTATAACATCGAATGCTCAAAATTCCGAATGTTATAATATCGACCCATTTCAGTCGAACAATCATAACATCGAACACTCAGAACAGCAAATTTTTTCCCAGGGAAAAAATTGCTGTTCCAAGAAACATACACACACACACAACACAAGCACACCAAAACAACTGCAATCCACAAACATACACTTAAAATCCTACATCTAGCCCTACACTAAACTGTACATACACTACTATCTATCCACTTACCTTAACCCAAACCCTAACCCTAAGGTCCGTAACTCTCACACACTCACCTCACCCGCGCCCTCACCCTAACTCACTTAACCCATCCCTAACCCTACAGTCTGTCACTATCGCACACTCACCTCACCCGTGGCCTAACCCTAACTCATTTACCCCGCCCCTAACCTTAAAGTTTGTCACTACCGCACACTCACCTCACCCACGCCCTAACCCTAAAGTCCCTAGCACACTCAACTTACCCCAGTCCATTCGCTCACTTACCTTAACCCGGTCTGTAACCATCGCACCACACTTACCTGAACCCAATCCGTAACCTCTGTTCGCTCACTTCCCTAAACCTGGTCTGTAACCATCACACCACAGTGCTGTAAATAACGAAGCCATGGAACGGACCACTGAAATCTTACCCTAGGTAAAATTTCGATGTTCCGAGGCTTCGCTATTGTCAGCTTTTGCTCTAAATGGTTTGATATTATAACATTCAAAGTTTTAAAACTTTGAATGTTATAATATAGACCCGAAATCAGTCCTCAAAGAAAAATAAATAAATTTTCTCTGCAAATAGCTACCTACTTCCAAACTTACCCTGAATATTTCAAAGAATGCAGCTATGCCCTTCAGTCCCAATCAAAATTCTACATTTCTAACCAACTCTGCCTTTCCATCCTTAATAACAAATAGCTTCACAGAGTCAACTAATACAAATACCTGTGACAAACTTTAGATCTATTATCTTTTACCCATAAAGCTCATATAGGAGCCATGAAGTTACACAACAAATTAAAGATTGTTACTCAGTATTAATCCACTAAACAAATTCTTGTTGAGCTGCAGTCATCAAGAATTTTCTTAACTCCAGACTCCCACTGACTGTTCACAGCTGTTCAGAAAATCCATAAACCTTGTAAACTACTGGTTTACTGAGGAATGACCCATCCAACAATCCATCCCAGAGATAAGTATCACTGTAATACCCTTTCAAAAACAAACTAGTTTCCAGTAACTGCCCAGGTCGCACCTCTCATCTCAAAGGCCTTGGCAAGGTCCAGATAACCAGTGTGGACTATGTGTCCCTTACCTATGGTCTCAGTAACCCATTTAAAGAACTCAACCAAGTTCAAATGGCATAATCTGCCTTTTACAAAGATGAACTGTATGTATCCAAGGATATAATTTAACCTATATCATTGCTTATTATTTCAGCTATAATACAGTCCACAACCTTGAAATAATACTAGCAAGATTAATAAGTCTGTAATTCCCAGGGTCGGTACATGGTCCACCTTTACACAAGGGTACCACAACTGTCATTCTCTATTTTTCAGGGGCATAACCAGTGGAGAGACTCAGGTTGAACAGCTGACATAGGGGTTTTTAAAGGTGAAACTTGAATATTTAATTTACACCGAGGAAGAGCAGGTTTCCCGAAAGCTTTGTTGTTGTCTTATACGTTCATTTTAATTTTGCATTGCTGAGTTTGTTTTTATTTACTATTTCCAGTACATGAACTTTGACTTTGCTCTGCCTTTTGGATTTTGTGCTGCTGGAACTTGAATATTGTCTGGAACCATGGAAGTTGTGTTTTTAATTTTGGAAAGTGACAAAAGGACTTAGATTAAATTGATCTCAGTGGGATGTCTGGGGGAATGGGGGAAACATAGGGGACAGTGGGTGGAGGGACATTGGAAGAAAATTTGAGTGAAACAATATTAATAATGTCCTTTGGCTCAGAGAAAGAGGTACTACTGAACATCAGTTCAATACAGAACTGTAGATTATTTCTGAACCTACTCACTACTATGCTGTTCAATTATACAGTTAATAGAATATAAAATTATGTGGATTAATAATTATCTCCTGAGGAATATGCAGTACACACCTACAGTGTCTAGCCCCACATGTCTACCATAATTATCACAGTTCTGCCACAAGAGCAGAAAATCATGAGGGTTAGAGCTTATCTTTATACCAAATTCAAAGGCGCCCCTGAAAATCAGAAGCAATCTAATGATACGGCTCAGTGGTGCAGCGGTAGCATTGTCGCCTCACAGCAAGAGGTTCTCCAGTTTGATTCTCAGCTGGAATGCCTTCTGCATGTCCTCCCAGTGTTCATGTGGGTTTTCTCCAGATACTCCAGTTTCCTCACACATTACAAAGACATGCATCTGGAGAATTTCTCCCCAGGCCTCCACTTGAAAATTGGCTTTGTTCCAAGTCAGACTTTCCCATTAAAAAAATGCATATTACTCTCCAATATCTCCCATCTGTTAGTAGTACCCCTCAAGTCACAAACTAACTGTTCTCCATAAAATACACAATTCTCAAAGTGAATTACTACAGACAGTGTTAGACATTTTCTGAGATTCATAAATGCCTACACTAAATGTACACCTTTCTGAATGAATAAACAAACAAGCATAACTCACACCTTCTTCCCAATTTTAGTTTTTCTACTGGTTGTCTTGCAGATTTAAATATCAAGGAGGATTCTTAAAGGTTACTACAAACTATAGACTGCATGTACACTTAGTTTAATCTTTCTGAGTGACTAGAAAGCAGAAAAATGTGGTAGGGATGTTTTTGATAACAGATTGTGTACACACAGTGAACATTTAGTGTATACTTCATATAGGCATTAATGAATCTGGCCCATAACTATACCAACAGTCATTGTTTAAACTACAAGAGAGTTCACTGAATGTTTGCTTTTCTTATTAAATCAGAAATTTTAACATGCATTTATGTTTTAGCATTCTACATGTTAACAGAAGCAAACCTTCCCCATCACTCTATCCCATTCTATGGCTTTGATATTCTTTCTTCTATTGAAAGCCTATCAATGTCCATAACACATACTGACAATGAATACTCCTCTAGAAACATCCTTTTTTATAGACGAGAGGGCTTAATAGCTGAAAATTTCCAATTGCAAGAGGGAGTTTACAAAGACTGTAATATTCATCATCAACTGACCCAATGTTCCTGCTTACTTCTGCAAACTGATGGCTAAATTAAAATCACATTCCCTATGACTCTTTTGCCCTCTTGTATACTGTTTATTCAAACTTACAGTATGTTTCTAACACTATCCATCTGTAGCTCTCCTTCTTGTGAATTGTATTCAATATTTTTTCAGTAATCAGATATTTTGGTGTTTGTAGTTTAGCACTTCCTGGATCTTGTAGTTGTAAAATGTTTTTCTTATCTAACTCACATACTGCATCTTCAAGCTTGTTAAAAGTACAGTAAACAAATCATTTTATTCCTGAAAATGCAGCTGTAAATAGAAATTGCACTGGCCAGCATTTTCTTCTCTTATTTAACACATCCTAAGTGTTCCATCACAAGTAAATGGAGTTGGACACCAGCTGGTCTTTAACACCAAGTAAACCCAAAAGTAGAAGCGCCACACACAAAGATATCAGACAAAAAAGTTTTAATAAAATAGTGTAAGTGCTTTCATCAGACTGTATCTACAAACTTCCTCAGAAACAAATAACAAACACAACATAACTCTTTTAAATACCCCTCCAAAAACATGTGACCATTAAATAATTAATTAATGAATTAGTAAATTTAAAAGCATACAACAAATTGAATTTATAACTATATAATTACATAACATATTGAACGATTCCATATCCATTGGTAGTGCTCTTAAACTTTGTTCATATATTATTTGATTGTTTAGGTTTTTAACATCCTTCATTCAATATTATTAACTTCATTCAATATGTTGTATGTTTTTAAATGTACTAATTAATTCATTCATAATACTGCCATACTAATAATTAATTAATTAATTAATTAATTAATTAATTAATTAATTAATGGTCACATGTTTTTGGAGAGATATTTAAAAGAGTTATGTTGTGTTTGTTTCTAAGAAAGTCTGTAGATACAGTCTGACGAAAGTGCTTAGACTATTTTATTAAAACTTTTTTGTCTGATACCCTTGTGTGTGGTACTTCTCCTTTTGGGTTTGTTTGGTTCACAGTTTGTGGAATGTCTACTTTAACCCCAAGTATTTATCCTGAATAGACAACATTTTCACTATGATAAACATATTTTAAACACAACTTTGCTAAACAGTAAACATTTTCACAAAAAAATCCAAAAATATAATGTTGGGCTGAGAAACTGTGATGAGTAAAATTCGTAAAGTGAATACCATAAGAAGAAGATCCTGCAAAAACATTTTACTGCTTTTTTTGTAGTTTTTCCTGCATGCTATGATGCTACTAGGATGTTTTTTGCACATGCTCATAATGATAATTTTCACACTTTAAATAAAAGTAGCAATATGCCATTGGCCCTTGTCCTTCCTTTCCTCTATATTTAATTTCCTACAATATAATTCTAAATTTGAGTGCCTTAAAACTATATAAAAAGTACTTTAACTTTTATAAATTTGGTTGCACTCCCAGTAGATTCTCTAGCTCTAGTATAGTTTGTATATACATATATATAGATATACTGTAGATAGATAGACAGCTAGATGGGGGGGGGGTGATCAAAAGTCCCAAATGTTGACATCTGTTTCGTCGACATACTTTAGTCAGCAAAACAGACAGTTGCTAGGTGTGCATGATCGACATTCTCCACAGTTGGTGAATATGCCCCTTTCCCAGACATTGTGCGATCACAGAATTAGTATATATAATTACCAGGAAGGGTGCAAGGGGGCTTGCTGCCCTGCAAAGACAATGTTGTCCTGGTTTTTTTTTTTTTTTGTTTGTTTTTTCTTGCATGCTATGATGCTACGAGGGTGTTTCTTGCACATAAATAGTGGCCTGCCAACATTTGCTCTGTTGGTAAAATTGAAATTTTGGTATGTCTATTAAAGTAAGTATAACTATATTAAATATATATTTATTCATCACTTTCCCCTTCGTACACTTTGATGCCAGACATGGACCTAGGAATGGAGGAGAAACCATACTATATTTTAAATCCCACTTAAATGTTCAACTCACAGCTCAAGCAGTCCACTGTCCATCTCTCTTCCTAACTGGCTACTAGTTAAAATACTCAACAAAAATAACAAAGGTCTCAACCTCACAGATATCTGCCTCACCCCCCCCCCCCCCATCCATTAGAAAATTCAAAACTCTCTCACATAGCATCATCACCACAAGCAGACACATTAAAAACCTCTTACTACTTGGTGACCTTACCTCAACCTGGAAACCCATCTATTATGTCATATACCTTCTAACCAACTACACGCTAAAGCAGTTGGTGGATCAACCCACTCATGACAAACCTAAAAACAAAACAAAAAAATCATTAACATATCTACTTATAATCAACAATTCCTGTCTAGTTTCAGATATCACAATTTATCCTCCATCACTGAGTGATCACTGCCCATTTAGCTTTCCTCATTTCCCAGCTCAAACAATCTCTACTCAACTTTTCTCTTTTAGACCAACATTTGACTCTAACATCAAGAAACCAAAAACAAAAAGAACACAGACCAAATGTTTTTCAGTGAAATTGAGTGCTTCTGTCTCACTTTTAACAGAGATTTCTTAAGAATATAAATAAGAGTACTACAAAATCTCTTAAATAGCCATATAAACCAGGTGATCTAGGTCATGTGACCAAAACTTCATGTGACTAAACATTTAAAAGTTACATAGCACATAAAATATACATAAACCAATAAAATATGCAGCAATAGAAAAATTTAGTTTTATAGTTTGGTAACCCTCATTTTAAAACACAATTTCAGTTAATAGATATGTCATCATTTAAACCTGCATACACTGTACAATTTAATCTCATTTGTACCAACAAATCCCTGTATTCAGTAATGTTTTCCCAGTTTTCATATCATACTGGATAAGAAAGTTGCTCTGTCATGAAAAAAATATAAACTAAGGGCATTATTAGGATCTTTTAAATAGATTCTCTGAACACAATTATAGTATTAAAACCAAAAATTCTACTAATATCCTTATTAAATGTGCATATAATAAGCCAAGCCTCAGAGGTACCAATTCAACCAGTCACCCATTAGCCATTCCTAAGTGCAACCTCATTTCCTGATCATATAAATTTACCTAATACTATGGACGGACAATTTCCCACAGTTTCTCCACCCAGCTTATTAAGCACAGGTTTGCTGAGGCAGTGTAGCATCTGCCTCATGTTCACCAACAACCCTCTACTCCTAGTCCACACAAACTCAATATGTGATAGATGCAACTATATTAAAAACCTTGAATCCATACTTTTTCATACACCAGTCAGTGCATATGACAATGAGTGGGTTGTCAGCATGCACACCTCACCTCCTACTCCACCCAAACTCACATCACACATACCTACATATGCGGAGGTCCTCACCAGAAACATACCTAAACACCAGAGACCTCCAAACACAAACAATCATGCTACACATAATACTTCATCTGCAGAACACAATACACACAATAGCTTATGCACCAGTGTCTCACCTGTCAAGCCCTTAATGCAAACCACAAAACCAAACATATTAGTCAATTCCATTGTGAGACACACAGATGTCCCTCCCACTAGGCTGAATAAGGAAAAGGTTACAGTCAGCTGTCTATCAGGTGCCAGGATACAGCACATCACACATGCACTCAAGTCTCTCAACAGCAGGTACTGTTATGATTCCGTCATAGTCCATGTTGTTGTGAACAACATTAGATGTACCTTTCTAGACTATATGAAGAGAGACATGACTGAGCTCTCAGACTGTGCATCTCAGGCAGGTATGTCCCTAGCATTAAGCAGCATTTTACTTTCACCTAGGATGATGCCTCAATACAAAGAATAAATTATTGACTTCAATAATTGGCTTAGTTTCTGGTGTCATTCTAAGGGGATACAGTGTCTGTCAGCCTGGGATGACATGATCAACAGACCTCGATGCTTTGCCAGAAATGGTCTTCATCTGTCACCCCTAAGATTTTGGGCACTGGCTAAGGCTCTTGCTACCCCCAAAGTGCCTTTTTTACGCAGTATCTCAAGGATAAAATTCTTAGCATAAAAAGTCCATCTAAAAACAACCTCAAGGTTATGCTGCTAAATGCTAGGAGTTTTAACCTGAAACTGCACTCACTGGAAGCAGTCCTCACCTTGGAAGATGCAGATATTTCTGCAGGCATGGAGACCTGTTTCAAGGTTGTGGAGAGCATCCCAACCATACCAGGTTACACCTCCTTCCACATGTTTAGACCACAAACTAAAGGCATGAAAACTAAAGGAGGCAGTGTATCAATATTCATTAAAGATAAATACACTTCCAGATTGGTTAAACAGCATGATTCCCTGGAGATACTTCAGGATCAATTAACTGTTTGTAGGATACTTATTTAAATCATTGTCAGCTACAGGACCCCCCTTCATGAATCAGAACACCCACACTGCCTATTTGGATCTACTTAAGTCTATCAAGATGCAGCCAAACTCCATGATTTTGGGTGACTTTAACTACTCATCCATTGACTGGGTAAATTACTCATACTCAAACTCTCTTGCCCAAAGGTTCTTTGACTTCATTAACTCCAATGCCCTGGACCAGCTGATTGACATGCCCCCACAAGGGGTTGCAACATCCTGGATCTGGTATTTACCAATATGGGGAACCACTGTAGCACACCCACTGCTTCCACTGACCCTGGGAACTATAGACCTATTAACCTGACTAGCCTTATCTGCAAGGCCATGGAGTGAATCATCATGGACCTTATCAACAAAGATATAAGTAATCTCCAAACACTTGACCCTACTCAAGTTTGGATTTGTCAAAGGGAAATCATGCATGTTAAACCTGGTGGACTTCTTCCAGACAGTCACCAATGCCCTGGACAAGGGGAAATTTGTGCATACAGCCTACCTAGACTTAGCCAAGGCATTTGATACTATCCCCCACTCAGGCATCATTGACAAATTCACCCAGCTAGGTATCAACCCTTATATCATTAGATGGGTCACTAACTGCCTCACTGATAGAACCCATATAGTCAAAATAGGGGACTCAAACTCCAACAGCAGACCTGTAACCAGTGGTGTTCCACAGGGATCAGTCCTGGGACCTGTACTGTTTGGAATCTATTTCTCCGAAGTACAAGCAAAAGCTAAAGGTCTGTGACTAGCAAAGTTTGCTGATGACTGCAAATTGGGAATGGTCATAAATCCCCAAATGATATCAACATCCTACAAGAGGGTCTTACACAAATGATTGGTGCCAAAGTCATGGCCTTAAACTCAATGCAAAAAAAAGTATTATCATCACTTTCACTAAGGGCGATGTTCCTGCTAACTACCACATCAATAGCAACACCTTAAGTATGCACTCAGTGGTGAGAGACTTGGGTACACAGGTTGACAGCAACCTTACCTTTGACTACCAAGTCTCCACAGTGGTAAGAAGGGCATTCTATATTGCTCATCTCATAAGTAAAGACATTGCCTCTAGAAAAAAAATAAGTTCTAACCTCCCTCTACTCTTCCCTTATCAGGCCAATAATTGGGTACAATGCTCATTTGGAATGTACCTTTCCAAGCACCTGCAGCAATTGGAGAGACCACAAAGGTTCCTCACAAGGAAAATTTTAGGTCTTCAGCATCCATCCTATGTGGATCATCTGCAATCACTGTCACTTTATTCTGTTTCATACAAACTACTCAGAGGTGATCTCTGCCTTGTGTACAAGGCAATCTCTGACTCTGCTTTATTGGAAATGTTCCATCTCTGTAAGTCAAATGGTATACAGGTTACTCACTCTAAAGGCGTAAACCTGGCATGTGACATTAATAGAACCTGCTGTAGGGACAAATTTGTCTCCCAGAGGTTACCACATCTTTGTAACAGACTGCTACTTCATGTCAGACAGAGCACCTCCATGGCCTTCTTCAAATACAATTTGGAAGATTGGATGGGTAGCCAAAAATTTACCACAGGGGTTCCACCTGTGTTGCTCTTGGACAGGGACAATAGGTACTAATCATGGAAATAAGAGTAGAACTTGGCTAGATTTCTAAGGGTCTTAGGGTCATTAGCCTAGTAACTTCCTATGATCCAATGATCCTATATTACTGACGTTTGACCACCATGTTGCTTCCATTGTACGGAAAGCTTTCTACATGGCTCACCTCATAAGTAGGGGCATCTCATCCAGGGACAAGGAGGTCATAACATTCCTGTATTCATCCCTTATAAGGCCCATTATTGAGTACAACTCCCTATTCAGCATGTACCTCGCAAAGCACATGCAGCAGCTGGAGAGACCACAGAGGTTCTTCACCAGGAGAATCCAGGGTCTCAAAAATCTACCATACACAGGCTAAAAGCCCCATCCTTCTACTCTGTTTCATACAGACTCCTCAGAGGTGACCTGTTTGGCTTACAAAGTGATCTTGGACTCCGCCTTGATGGGACTGATGCATAACCGCAAGTCAAGCTCCACTCAAGTAACCCACACACGTGGCCTCAACCTGGTTGGTGACATCAATAGGACTTGTTGGTGGGACAGATTTGTGTCCTAGAGACTCCCCTATCTGTGGAATAGACTCCCTCTCCATATCAAGCAGAGTACCTCTTTGTTCTTTTTAACTGTAATCTGGATAACTAGATGGGAAATAGAAAATACATCTCTGGGATTCTACCCATGTCCCTGCTGGACAGGGGCATTGGGTGCTGATTTGTCTATACATGGGCTAAGCTCTAGGCCTCTGGGCCAATAGCCTAGTAATTTCCTATAATCAAATGAATCCAAGTAAGCCAGTAAAATCACTCCTGAAAAACAAATTCAAGTGTAAGAAAACAGAAGATGATACCATGGCAAAACGTATTTATTAAAATTCCAACACACTAAAAGCAAGAGATGAGTGCTTTTAGCTTTTCGCCTTCTTTAGATCTGCATTTACAAATTTAATGCTCAGTTAAATACTAAAATCATCAATAAAATTCAAAATGCATCATCACTAATATCATTTCCTATGGAAGTTACATCACCACTGACATAAATTCCTATGCAGATTTCACTTCTGTTCATCACATAGGCAAAAAGTGAGTCATGCCCAATCAGTGTCATCGTGAAAGCTGATGCCTTCTCAGAATAGGTTTCATAGGTTGCACTTCGTTATGTCCTGGTGCTTTATCTGCCCTCAAGTTAGCAATCCATTAAGTTTCTTCAAGTTCAGTTAGACCTTTAAGATCCCCTCTTCTCATACTGGGATCTATTACTTGTAGAGCCATAAAGTGAAAAATATGATCTGTATTCACGCTGATATGTTTGTACAGGGCATTAGTAAGAACATTATGTTTAATATCCCTTATATGTGCCTGTATCCTAACCCTGAAAGGGCAGTTCATTTTGCCAACATAAAAACATGTACATTTGTACATGTACGTTTCACTGATTTCTGTTTGGTGAAAGTCTGTGCATGTTTTTGCAAGATTGCTATTGTAAGGCAGTGTGTGTGTGTGTGTGTGTGTGTGTGTGTGTGTGTGTGTGTGTGTGTGTGTGTGTGTGTGTGTGTGTAATATTCTGTTAAAGATTTGTCTTTGTGAGGGTGGCATTGATTGATGAAAATATATATGTCTGAATGCAAGATTGTTCATTAACAGTTTGTGTGTGAGAATTAGATCCAATGAGTGAAGCTTATATATCTGTGAATGCGAGAGCGATGTGTGAGTGTGTGAATGTGTTCACATGTTCATAGGTTCATAGTGTGTATTAGGCAAACAACCACTGGGGCCTTTTTAAGGCTAGCCATGCATGTCAAATATCTGACAAGTTCTGGAACTGTTGAAAAGTGTAAGCAGAGCCTTCTGAGATGAAATATTTACAAGCAGAGACCTGGGAAATGAACCAATTACAGGCTGCCTGTGTACATTAAAGACATAAGTACCAAACCAGGGCTGAATTTCTTGTTCCCCATCCAATTGTCTAAGTTACACTTGAATTGGGTTAGACAGTAACTCTGCCTCATGTGGATGGGGAACCTATTCCAAAGAAGGGGGAAGTCTTTGGGATACATACATGTCTCTCCAGCAGATCCTGTTTATATCACAGGCTAAGTTTAAGTCTTTAGAATGGGTAATTCCGGTGTTGTTGGTTTTGTGTTTTTGCAGGAAGTCCATCAGGTTAACACTGCCTTCTATGCCAAGCATAGATCCCCCCAAAACAGCCTGTAGGAGACAGAATAGAGGAATAGGGCTGTGAAGCGATCTGCATAGGACATTACTTATGCCCTGTATTTTTTCAGTGAGAAACCTCCATGGATGATGCACCTGTTGGATGTGCCAGCTTAAGTACATATCAAAGGGGACATTGTACTCAATGATAGGTCTGATGAATGCCGTATACAGTGGAACAATAACCTCTTCCATACATTTGCTTATAATTTGAGTAACACAGGACGATTTCCTCATTTTACCGTAGACAGATAATGGTCAAAGGCTAGATTACTGTCTATTTGTGTCCTCATGTCCCTCCCTGACTACAGGGTCGACTCTTAGCAGTGTGTTGTCAATACGATAGTTACCAGGGGTGGACAACTTCCTGAAGGATACTATTATGCATTTCTTGGCAGTTAGTTTTATTCCATGGCTCCGACACCAGTTATTTGTCTGTGTCAGCCCTTCCCGGAGAATATTAGTGTCAGTGAGGGATTCTTTGACTGCTCCTAATTTGCAATCACCTGTAAATTTGGTCAGCCAGAGGCCCTTGACATTGGCATTGACTTCAGAGAAGTAGATGCTAAAAAGGATCAGTCCCAGGACTGATCCCTGAAGGACTCCACTTGTGACTGGCCTCTTTGTAGATGTGGAATCCTCAGTTCTAACTTCCTGGGATCTGTCTGTGAGACAGCTGGTTATCCACTGGGTGATATAAGTGTTTGCACATAACCTCTTTAGTTTGTCAACAATGCCGGAGTTGACTATTGTGTCAAATGCCTTGACCAGGTCATGGTAGGCAGTGTGAACCATTTTTACCTATTTCATTGGTTTGGTGACCTTCTCAAAGAAGTCCACCAGGCTGAGTAGGCATGACCTGCCCTTGACAAAACCAAACTGTGACTGGTACAGTGTTTGAGGCTTGTCTATGTCATTATTGATCATTTACATTATAATTTGAAGGATCACATACATGACCAGTGAAATGTATTTGTCTGTTTTTTTTTTCCATGGTCTGTAGATGCCTTTGTACAGTGTGATGACAGTTGATGTTCTCCATCTGTGAGGCATGAAACCTATTTGGAGACTACAATTAAACAGGTGATTCCAGAGGGCCTGATGGGTCATGTTTCATGCAATTTAGAAGGCATCCTGGGATATTGTCTGGGTCCATTGATGCAGTATTCTTGGCCTTAGTAAAAGCATTGAGGACCTGTTCCTTAATGATATTGAGGGAGTTATATTTGATGGCATTTCTTGAGGGGAGGCTGGAGGAAGAGATAGAGGTAAAGTCAGAGCTGAATTTTTCTTCTAGTAGGTTTGCTATATCTTCTGGCTCAGTATATTTGGCTCCATTAACAATGAGCGCTGCACACAAATGTATATTGCCTTTAAGGCATTGCATTGTGGACATAGCTAAAGAATGCTTTGTGGTTGTCCTTGTCTTGGAGGCCAAATATAGCTCAAATCTGGCTTTGGAAGACTTTATTTGTCCTCTGAGTTGTTTGTTTAGTTTAATGAGATTACGTTTATCCTGCTGAATGTTACATCTCCTAATTTTTGCCATGGTTGTCTTCCTTCTGTTATACAGCCCATTGATGTGATTCCACCAGGGTGGCTTGTTTTTTGAGTTAGTACTGTACTTATTCCTGGTGGGTGCAGCTACCTGTATGCAGCTATTAACATGCTTGTATAGGGTTTCTGTGAACAGTTCTGCATAGGCAGCAGTGTTCTCAAGGTTTAGTGGGGATTGGAATTTTGCCACTTTTATCACTTAATAATAGAATGTTAGGCCTTACAGTACTTACTGAACATTCAGGGGTAAGTTTAGGTTTTGAGTTTTATTTTTACTTCAAATGAGAATATTTTGTTGTCTAACCTTACCAGTGAGGACACTGCACTGGGTGTGTGCAACACTCTCCCATATTAGTGAGGACCAAATTCAGTACGTTTGCACTCCTGGTTGGTGTATTGACAATCTGATTTGGGAGTTTATGTTTATAAAATCCAGGAATTTCCGTGCCTGCAAATTTGGTGTCACATATAAAATATTTCCCACTTCATAGCCGGGTAATTAAAGTCGCCCATGAATATGGACTGGGCTGGATGGAGAGTGTTTCCAGTAAGGTATGAGTTTGTTTGAGAAATAGCTGGTTGTCAGTAAACATGAGGCAATTTCTACATTGCCTCAGGATGCCCATATCCACCAAGCTGGTAAAGGAGACAGTAGGAAAGTTCATATCCATGGCAACAGGCTTTTTTTTATTGATTAGATGATTGTGATGATATTATGAAGTCAGGAGTATCTGGTTTGCAACTTTGGTGGCAGTGCTTGTCACTGAAAACTAGTTGCCGTGTGTGCAACCAGATGCTGGTAAACTCTCAAGAGTGTTTTTACAGAAAAATGCCAACTCAATGTGGCTGAATCTATACAGGGCACTGGGAAAATTACTAAAGTGGACCCTGACAATTTATGGATGGAGTCTTTGCGAAGATATTCTGAAGTTAGGTTAGACAGTAACTAATCAAGCTGTACTTACTGAAAAAAACTAGCTTTGTCAAGAAAGATGAATAATGGGGATTCACTTAATTGGCAACTACCTGACTAATATTACTGCTGGTCTCACCACAGCTTCACACTTTTGGAATACAATGCACCTTTGCTACTTCTTTCACCTGAAGTAAAACAGTAATACTAATCCCAAGATGAAAAGCAGGGGTCTGTAAGCTTGTTGTAGCTTTTTCCCTGGTAGATGCCTTTAATAGCAACAGACCAACCAGAGACAATAAAGAATCAATGCACTTGGCTCCTTCTCTCACCAGAAGCAAAACAAAAGCACAAATTCCAAACTGGCACCTATGAAGCAGTTATTAGGATTTCTGGTGATTAGCATTCTCCAAGAAATAATGTCCATAGGTTCATTCTCTCACCAGGAACAAAACAGAAGCACTAATCCCAAGATGACTACTGAGAAGCAGAATGTGGGCTGTCCAATGATTGGTTGTCTTGGACCAGATGTCGCAGATTTGGATGGAAAAATTAGAATAATATCCTAAGGATTGCAGTGTGCACTAAACAGTTGGATATGAAAGAGCAGGAAACTCAAGCTTTAGGAATCTAAGGGGAGAGCCACTACTTTTAAGAGAGCAAGATAGATTGGATGGGGGTGGGAACTTAGTACTCTGTCTCTATGAATACAGTGAGAGGGCCAATAAATTTAAATAGCTAAAGGAGGAGTGACTTCACAAAATGATAATGTGGTGCCTACTGACTATAACCAATGAAAGAGAAAGAGGGAAATATGTGGTCAAATTAACATAAGGGGTGGGTACGTAGGCAGACAGTGAGTTTTAAAACACAGCACCGCTAGACTGGGAAGGTGAGGAAATTTAATTTCTGTAATTACTCACAAGAGACACAGCTGTGGTTTGTTTTCTAGTTTAAACATGTAATACAAAATAGAACACAATTAAAACACAGCACAATGAAAATACACCACCATATATGAACTAGGAGAAAGCAATAAACCAGTACAAATTAATTACAAGAAAGTAATGTAAGGAAAAACAAACTAATCTTTCCCTCACAGCAGTATTTTTAAACCCTTTCTTGTTGAGACTTGGCCTGCGTCATCTACGCATCCAGGTATTAGCAATATGAATGCCCCTGACCCTGAGGTTGGTGAAATTTAAGCAAAGAACTGAGTACAGTTTGAGCAACAGACCAACGGTCTACTCAATGCATCACCTCCACCTTAAACACATCTGTTACTCCCACCGCAGACCTCACCGCTGTCACACTACCCTTGTACATATCCTGTACCACTCTTACATACTTCTCTGACACTCCTGACTTCCTTATACAATACCACAACTCCTCTCTAGGCACCCTATCATATGCTTTCTCTAAATCCACAAAGACACAATGCAACTCCTTCTGACCTTCTCTGTACTTCTCCATCAACACTCTCAGAGCAAACATCACATCTGTAGTGCTCTTTCCTGGCATGAAACCATACTGCTGATCACTAATCATCACCTCTCTTCTTAACCTAGCTTCCACTACTCTTTCCCATAATTTCATGCTGTGACTGATCAGTTTAATCCCTCTGTAGTTACTACAGCTCTGCCCATCACCCTTATTATTAAAAATTGGTACCAAAACACGTTTTCTCCATTACTCAGGCATCCTCTCACTTTCCAAGATTTTATTAAACAATCTAGTTAAAAACTCCATTGCCATTTCACCTATACACCTCCATGCTTCCACAGGTATGTCATCAGGACCAACAGCCTTTCCATTCTTCATCCTCTTCATAGCTATCCTTACTTCCTCCTTGCTAATCCACTGCACTTCATGATTCAGTATCCGCACATCATCCAACCTTCTCTCCCTCTCATTCTCTTCAATCATCAACCCTTCAAAGTACTCTTTCCATCTGCTCAACACACTCTCCTTGCTTGTGTGTACATTTCCCTCATTATCCTTTATCACCATTACCTGCTGTACATCTTTACTAGCTCGGTCCCTCTGTCTAGCCAATCGGTACAGGTCCTTTTCTCCCTCCTTAGTGTCCAACCTTCTATACAACTCTTCATATGCTTTATCCTTAGCCTTCACCACCTCTCTCTTTGCCATGCACCTCATCTCCTTATACTTTTGTCTACTTTCTTCATCTCTTTGACAATCCCACTTCTTCTTCCCCAACCTCTTTCTCTGTATACTCTCCTGTACTTCTTCATTCCACCACCAGGTCTCCTTGTCCTCCTTCATCTTTCCAGATGTCACACCAAGCAACCTTCTAGCCATCTCTCTTACTAGCTCTGCTGTAGTTACCCAGCTATTTGGTAAATCTTTACTGCCACCCAGTGCCTGTCTTAACTCTTCCCTGAACATCACATCACAATAACGCTTTTTCAATTTCCACCATTTGATCCTTGGTGCTGCCCTCACACTCATCCTCCTATTCTTGATCACCAACGTCATCCTACAAACCACCATCCTATGCTGCCTAACTACACTTTCCCCTGCCACCACTTTACAGTCTCCAATCTCCTTACTATCTTTCATGGATTATATATATTGAAATTGATTTTAATTCATCCACTAGATGGTGCTATTTCCATGTTTTAAGACTTCTTATGAATGAAATTGCTTTGTTTAACACTTTTTAGTTGTCAGTTTTAAGGTTTGTATACTAAATTTTGCATATCAGGTCATTGAAATGCTATGTTTTTTACATTCATATATTTTATTATGTATTTTAGATTTTTTTTAATACAACTAGTAAGTCTTATGTATGTAGTTTTAAATTTGAAAGAAAGCATTAATAGTCATGAGATATACTTTATTTAGGGTTGTGATTGGTGCAAATGTATTTAAATTTATATTTAAGGAAGGGGTTAATTAATTGTGTTAATCTGCATCTGATGAAGTTCAGTTTGAATGAAAAACGTGGTGAGACAGTTAAGCATTTTGTGTAGAATATTTGGGAACTGTGGTTTGCATTGTTAGCATTAAAGGCATTGGCATTTTGCCACTCTTATGGCTGCTGGTGCTTCTTTCATTCTACAAGTGCTACAATTCCCTCTTAATTACTCTCCCATAGGTATGTTAATACTAAAACTTCCTCCCCACTCCCTAACCTTGAAACTCCAATCCCATTTTCTAAACCTAAATTTCACGATTGCTCCCTAATCCTAAAACATCCTTCACACTTCCTAACCCCAAAATTCCAATCTCCTCTCTAAACCTAAAACTCCTTTCCACTCCATAAACATACAACTCCAACTCCCTTCCTAAACCTAAAACTGCCTTACTGCTCCCTAACCCTAGCATTCCCCTCCCTATTCCTAAACAAAGTTCTCCAGCTCCCTCCCCACAGCTGCTTGCTCATATTTGAGTTCAAGCAAGAGCAGCTGCCTACTCGAGCTAGAAGGCACTGAAGTCCTTGGCTTTAAGACAGTGTTTTTTGAATGAATGCAATATTAAGTACAATGTATTTATTAATGGTAGAAAAGGCATTCTGTATATTAACTTCAATTAACATATCTCTAAATGTGTTTGAAAAACTTCCTAATCTAAAAATCAAATTGGATAAACTAATCATTTTGATAAATGTTAATATTAATGATGTTTGTAAATAGCAATTTAATTATAAATGGGATGAATCCACTATAAAGTATTTTGGAATTATTTTAACTAAAGATTTAAATAGCATTAGTATTATTACATAAATAGATTTATTTTCAGTTTTGAAGCTAATATATTACAATTAAAATGAATTTTCTCCCTAAATCTTATTTATAATAAATTCCACATTATTGATGCAAGACCAAAAAAATAAAATAAAATATTCTAATCATTTGTGGCATCTTAATAAACCATGAAAAGCTTTCAGAAATCATATAAGATCATGGGAAGAGGAAGGATAGGGTTTTCTTATCCCATTCATTTGCTACTATGTTAAAAATATGATGTTTTGGTTAGATCTTTCTTATGAGGCTAATAAGAAATGATTTCATAAAAATTGTTATAATGAATTTAAATTAAAAATGCTAGTTAAAGCTACAAACATTGTAAAGAAAAACATTGTTCTACTCCAATAATTATATGTTTAGTTGTTGTACTAAACCAAACTCCAATAATATAAACAATATTTTTAAAATCGTTTAGAATTTTTAGTTATAGATTTACAATAAATTGATAAAAGTTAGATAAATTAATAAAAGTTTTATATATATATATATATATATATATATTTTTTTTTTTTCTATAACATTATAATATACATTCCAAGCTTACTAATATAAATAATGTGGTAAAACAAAAGAAAAAATATTTATGTTTTGATTAAATTGTTTTAAAGGATAGCTATGATATATGACAAATATTACAATAAATAATTATGAAACAGACATATATCGGTTCAAATATATATATATATATATATATATATATATATATATATATATACACGATATATACATAAAATTTTAGGGAATGGTGATAGAAAAAAGATAATTTTACCCAGATTTATTACAATTGTTAATGTCAGCCATACTTGAGAAAGTCAAGTTAAATTTCTCTTACCTAAACTTTATAAATTAATGTTAATATGCACATATAAGATAGTTGATAATTATTGGAATGATATACATCAAGAGGAATTTCCAAATCTCGATACTGATAATAAAATCTTAACATTAAAATCCCAAAAATGCATCTTCATTATTCTGTAAAATATTTGCATAAACCTTTCTTCCTAGATCTTTTACTACACCATAGGTCTTTTACTAGATGTTTAAAGTATATAAAATATAAAAAGTATGTGGTGGAGAACAATTAAAGGCAAATTGGAAACATGGATTTTATAATTGTGAATTAATAAATGACAGATGAACAAAATTAAATAATTTTAAAAGTATTGTGTATCGATAATTCCATTATCTTAAAATATATAATTATTTTTTTGCTTTAATTCTTGGGTGACCTGGATCTGATTAGCAGCTTGGATGACTTATGGAGTGGCGGATAGGGAGGAATGGGTGTGCCTATTCTGTGTGAGAGGGTGTTCATCGATGATGCTCCCTAAGGAGAGGTATAGTCCAAACAAGAGGGTTGCCTTTGGACAGATATGGGAGGTGGAGAAAGGAGTGGTCAGGCATATAAACCCAAAGATGGATGCAAAGATGTCCAAGCCCCCGGAACACCCTTAGGATCCACAACCAAACCCAACAACACCACAGTAGGTCTGGGGCTAGGAGATGATTTGGTGGATCTCTTGTGGAGATGGGGCACTGGGGAACATGGCCAGTTGAATGAGGTTAATAGGAACCAAAAATATTTATAAATTAGTAAAAAAATTAATATTAGATATACAAGGTTCTAATATTTTTTGGAAATGTACAATAAAATGTAAGATTATCAGTATCTATCCGCCTATATATATATATATATATATATATATATATATATATATATATAATGTTCTTTTGCTTGATAAAGAATAATTCTTTTAACAACATTTGTTTAAAAATAATTTAAGTGCAATTACAAGGAAATATATATTTAACTTTGAAATAACCGTATTGCAGAGGATTTCCTTTTATCTGACATAGAGCAAGATCTTGGAGTTAGTATATCTAAGTAGTATGGGTATAAAAGGTGCAGTTTTTTACATCAAGAGTTACAAGGAGCATTGCCTGCCTGCAAACATTTCTTCTCCTGATCACACATTTTCATAGGATCATAGAATCATAGGAGGTTACTAGGCTAATGGCTGTAGGGCCCATACAAGCCTAGCCAAGTTCAACAGTTGTTCCTTATAGGGCCTAGAAATATGGTCAATGATTACAAGCTGACTTAAATCAGTACCAACTGCCCTTATCCAAGAAGGACACAGGTGAACCCCCTGGGGTGAATTTGTAGTTTCCCATCCAATCATCCAAGTTATGCTTAAATAGGGTCAATAAGGGGCTGTGTTTAACTTGATTTTTTTTTTAGATTTTTGGGAGTTGTATTGAACAGTCTCAAATTTCCAGTAGGGTTCTTTTAAGGAGTTATACAAAAAGGGTTATAAGCAATGAAGAAATGTGACCTTCTTAAGTTAATTAATACAACAGCAGTTGCAGCAAAAGGAGGTTACCTTAGGAGAACTAGATAAATATTAAGGTCAGATTAGGAAACAAGCTACAGTTATATGCAGTTTATATATATATATATATATATATATATATATATATATATATAAAATCAGTTCATAAGCTTGTCTAATGTAATGGAGCAGGAGCACATGAGGCAACTTGTGTTAGCCTGCTTCGCTAACGCGCCCACCCTGCAGCTGTATGTCATCCACAAACCAGGCAACAGTGTTACACATGCTGAGTCCAATGGAATAAAGTATGGTATTCCAGTGCTGGATAAACAACCTGCAAAATAGCAGCTACAAAAATCCCCCTCTCCTTCTAGCATGGTCCGCAGACAATATTAAGCAACATACTAGCACAAACAAATTAAAAAGCCTCCTTATATTTCTATTGTATGATTGGAAAGTACATTCACAGAAAGGAGTTTCATATAACGCAGGCATGGCTGCTACCAGATACTACTTTGTCCCTTCCACCCATGATGCAGTAGAGCTACCACTAATCAGAGTTCAAACAGAACAAGATCTCCCAAAATACCTTAATATGGTTAGGACCCCAGCACTGCTTACATATTGAATGGTGCACACACACACACACACACACACACACACACACACACACACACACACACACATGAATTTGAGGGGTGTATCTATTGTCATAAGAGAAACAAATCATGTTTTATACCCCAATTGTCTTTTTGCATTGGCTCCTCAACACAGAGGACTTCTACTCAATTAGGCAACCTTCAAATAGATTCTGACAGGCTTTGCTAGTAGACAAATAATTAGTTTCAATCAGTTTAAAAGAATCTTTGTTAATGACCTTTGAAACCTTTTAATGGCTCAAAGATATTGTTCTAGTACAGCTACCTGATACATTCAGTAATCTAGCTGGGTATATGATGCAGCACAGATGATTAGAGTAGACCTTTTCCTTTAAGCCCCATGCTGACGCTGTTAAAAGACAGTTATAATTTACTAACTTACTTCCTCCATGCACTAGGAAAGTACTAAGTTTTAATGTTATGATTCCTACACTGTCCTTCACCTGTTACACTTAGCTCCTCCCACAACACTTCTATGCTCCAAACTACAGTAAATATGATAGGTTGAGATATTTTCTTCAAGATAGTAAGAAACATCACTGCCTTGTAGTTTACAAGATACAGAGGTTACCAGTTACAGGAAGGACATCTTACTTCTTTCGCTTTTGACCTTTTACTTATTATTTATTTATTAATTTCTATTAGTTAACTGGACTAATCCAAGTGAGCAAAGATCCACTTTCAGTCGAGGCGCAGAAAGATAAGCTCAACAAATTATAATTCAGATTTACATCAGACAACATTTAAGTTAGAAAAAAAGTATAAGCACAATATGAACACACATCAGTAACATTTATATTACTTTTACTTTCTGCATACAGAATACTGTCCCCCTCATGCCAAAAGATTAATAGCTAAAAGTTACAACTACCTACTTAGATCTCTGGATCAAGAGGCTTGAACCCTTACATATGCTATACTCTTCTTTGCCCTTACTGAATAAAAGAAAGTGTTCAGTAAACATTTCCTAATCTCATAACAAATGCTTTATAAAGAGTTGTAAATATATTTTTTTCTATTTTAATAATTTGTCTGAATTTATATTCTCCTTATTGTGGTGCTGTCATGTAACCAAATGCAATCTTCAAATTGTTTTGTGTGTGGCCCGGTTATAACCAGACCACCCACCACATTAAAAGCAAATAAAAAATTATAAATAGCATCGAGTGAGATGAAATTCAAAATATTCAAAATGGATATACACCAAGATTCAGTGATACTCATAAGAAACTGGGAATAACTTAATAGCTCAGGACTGCTTAATAAGAGGTGAAACACAGCCAAGTGACTCTAAGTTGCTTAATTAAAAAGTACTTTCAAGCTGAATCTCAAAAAGTTTCATATGAATTAGTGCACTACCCCAGTTAATAAATGAAAATAATAACTAGCTAAATAAATGTTTATTAGAAAAAGAATGGAGTTAATATGTTTCCATGAAAGAAACCTACATCAGAGCAAACATTATCAGACTCCACTCATTAACAGTATGCTCCTTCAAATTATTAAACAAAATTAATACCAGGGGAGCTGTATGTTACCAATCCTCTGCACCTTAATATATACTAATTTTGAGATAGCACAACAGTGGGGAAAAAAGAGAAGTCTGCTAGCATGCGATCTCACATAGACATACACACAAACTGATGTGGGAATTTTGAACACTTCAGCCCTTGCTGAAGAATATCTATGGGCAGCTTGTTCAGTTTTTCCCCCAGAAAAGGGTATTGTTTGGTCTGCCATCTCACACAATATGCAAAGTTGGAGGAAAAATAAAGCGATTATATAACAAAACTGATTTCTGATAAAATATAAAGGGTCTTTTCTGTGAAGCACTAGGCTCTTACGAGAAACATTTACATACCTATCAATTTATGCAAGAGGCCTTTCTAAGGTTGAAAATGTGGGCAATATAGCTAAAGCAGGTAACTGGGCAAAAACAGTAGTTCCCCTCTCAGCCAAAGGGTGCCTCCCATTCTGAGTACACACTCCCTTCATTCCCTCCCCCTGTCCCACCAGAAGGCTGTTTCACTTCAAAACCCCATAATTCAGGCAGTCCATAGATGGATACAACATAAAATTTCAGTCTCATCTTGCAAGGGAATGCCTTCCATTCCCTCGATCAGATGTCTCTGGCAGGGTTAGCCTTAAAGCACCCCTGTCGGCAGCCATAGAAGGCATTCCCAGTGTCAGACCAATGGAAATTATTTTCTTTTAGGCTTTACCTAGTTGCCTGTAAAGAAAGGACACTTGGGACCCATTTTAGACCAAGCCTAGGAAGTTTCTGGTAGTAAAATATAAACTCTTTCAGCCTGAACTAGTTTCTGATTGAAAGTAAACTATACAAATGTAATCCTTTATGCTATTGTACTTGCCACACCTTATGGATAGCCTGAATGTGAAGGCTTCTGATGTTGCCTGTTCCTGTCTGTTTGGAACAAAGAAAAGTTTAGTGGCGCTTTCATTTTAAATTATAACAGTGATTCAGGGGTGATTTAAGAAATAATTAATAAGAACTGGAATTTATTTTCTAATTTTTTGGACCTTACTAATATTTTCCAACAGCCAGTTATTTTTTCCTATAGGAAGGACAAAAATATTAAAGAAATTTTGGAAAGGAATGTTGTGGAAAGGGTAGAGCATGGACAAAACATGGCACATATAAATGTGGAAAATGTGCACAATGTAGTAATGTTTTAATGGTGAAAGTGTGTTTCTACAACCAGGAATATACTTTTGACCTGTAACTCTTTTGTTAACTGTGATACTAAAGGAGTCATTTATTTGGCAGTTTGCAGGAAATACCCTTCCTTTTATGTGGGGAAAACAGAGATGGCTCTAAAAAGAAGGGTATACCATGGTACATAATGATATTCATAAGCAAGACCCTAATAATGCTTTATTTAAATACACAAAAGTTTGCAAAGAATCCTTTTTTCTATTTTTTGTTCTTGAATGTATCCCACATGACATTTGTTGGGTGGATTGGGAAAACAAAACTGAAGTGAGAGAATTATATTGTCAATTGGTTTTGGAAGCCTGTAGACCCCTGGGACTGAAAGAAAATGTCTCTATAGTCTCTATATTGAAATTAAGGTTGGCTAGGCTTTGATGGGGTTCAAATTGATGAACTCACAATATTTTAGGGTTATTGAAATATTTTTGATTGTATCTGAGAAATTGTTTAACATTTTGTACAATAATATATTGATATTTTACACTAGCTTTCATTGATTATATATACTGAAATTGATTTTAATTCATCCACTAAATGGTACTATTTCCATGTTTTAAGATTTCTTATGTAGTTTTTATGAATGAAAATGCTTTGTTTAACAGTTTTTAGTTCTCAGTTTTAAAGTTTGTATATTAAATTTTGCACATCAGGTCATAGAAATGCTATGTTTTTTACATTCGTATATTTTATTATGTATTTTAGATTTTTTAATATAATGAGTAAGTCTTATGTATGTAGTTTTTAAATTTGAAAGAAAGCATTAATATTCATGAGATATGCTTTATTTAGGGTTGTGATTGGTGTAAAAGTATTTAAATTTATATTTAAGGATGGGGTTAATTAATTGTGTTTATCTGCATCTGATGAAGTTCAGTTTGAACGAAAAACGATTGACGGAAACGGACTACAAACTGTTAAATAAGGGATTGAGCTTCATACCAGCTCAAGTCAGTAATGTTTCTACTTTGTTAACAGAGTTGCGTTATTTTACTCGCAATATAGCCTTGGCGCTATTTTTTAAACAAACTACTCAGAATAGTAATAGTTTGAATGAGAGAGTGAATGGCTTTGAATGCTATAAAAGAAAAAGCACCTTTTCACCTGCCTTACACCCGTGCATAGAATGCTTTATTAAAGCATGTGAAAACGATCTATATAAATACTATGCAAGTCATGAAAAAGGTACAAAGGCACTCTTCCATAATATTTCTAAGGAAGAAAGGCTAGCAATGAATACTCTATCTAAGGATAGAACTGTGACGATTCGACCTGCAGATATGGGAGGGGGGATTGTTATACTAAATAAAGTAGACTATATAGAATATATGGCTACTCTTCTAAATGATGATCTTACATATAAGGAGATAGATAAAAAGACAATAGATAAATTAATATACGAGGTACACCATGACATCTATGACATGATGGTCACTAGACAAATTAGTCATGAGTTTTATTTATTTTTGCTAATAGAACACCCACTGATACCCTACATCAAGGGGTTACCTAAGATGCACAAGGGCATAACACCACCACCCCTACGTCCCATAGTAGTAGGACATCAGTGGGTCACGGAAAATATTTCGATATTTATTGAAAAGAAGTTAAAACCTATAGTGAATAGCATCACTACAATTTTAAAAGACTCATATCAATTGATTCAGCAGCTTAATAATATACAGAAACAGATCTCTAATAAACACTTACTAGTTACACTAGATGTGCAGAGTCTTTTTACGGCCATACCCAACACATATGGTTTAGAGGCCATAAGATATATATTGAATAAATGTGGGACTTATAACAATAGTGAACAGATTTTAATAAATGCATTACTAGAGATAGTGCTTACCAAGAATGCTATGATGTTTAATAGTTCTTATTATCTACAACAGTGGGGGGTGGCCATGGGCACCCCCTGCGCTAACTCATATGCTAATTTGGTCGTATATAAATGGGAGACCACATGTCTTTTTTCACACATGGCATATCACAAAGTTTTGGCGTATTTTAGGTTTGTTGATGACATATTATTAATTTGGGATGGAACCCCTGAGGAACTTAAAGCTTTTGTCAAAGATTTAGAGAAAACCACAGATTTCCTCAGATTTTCAATGGAATATTCTTATTCCAATGTTAATTTTTTAGACCTCAATATCAGAAAAGAGAATAAAGGTAGACTAGTTACATCTCTCTATAGAAAAGAGTGTTGGAAAAACACGCTACTAGTACACGATAGTATGCACCCCAGATTCACTTTTTCCAACATTATAAAAGGGCAGTTTACAAGGATAAACAGGATTTGCCAGGATAAACTTGAACGCAACAATAATTTTCACAAACTAGAATCACTACTCTTGGATAGAGGTTATAATCAATATGATATAGCATGTGTAAAAGAAAAATTCATGAATGATGATAGTTATAAACCAAGGGTTACATTTCAACACAAGGATGGTAATAGGTATCTAGAACATCAAGAGCATAAGCAAATAAGATGCATTATTAGTTACACTAGTGACAGCAAACATATTACTGATATTATCAGCAAAAACTGGTCAATATTAATTACTAATGAGGAAATAAAGAGACTAATAGGAAGTAGAGCATCCTTTACATATATAAAAATATGCAGAACTTAAAAAGAATTCTATGTAATGAAAAGTTTAATAGTGCAAGTAATAATATAGCCACCATGGGCACTGTCCCTTGTGGAGGATGCACTTCATGCAAATGGATATCTACTAACAAGAAGTTTCTACATCCTGAATTACTACAAGATATTGATATTAGTTGTCCAGCTAGTTGTGATGACACCAATGTAATCTACTTAGCGACCTGTGAGTTATGCCCGGCTTTTTATGTGGGCATGACAACAAGAAGACTTAGGGACAGGATACAAGAGCATTTATATGCTATAAAAAAGAAGGATCATAAAAATGCTCTATCTAAACATATCTCTGAATGTCCGAATCATACCTTTGTTTTCAGGGTATTACAAAAAAGAATGCCTAACATAAGAAGAGGTGATAATTTTAATGACCTAGAGAACTTAGAGTTAGATTGGATATTCAGGATCAGAGCACAAAAGCATCCTGGCCTTAATAGTTACATTAGTATTAGATCACATCTGAAGAAAAGGAAATATCATTGATTTGTCCAATTCATGTACATTGCATTGTATAATCATGAGCTCTGTATATTATATTTGTGAGCAGATACACATATACATGAATATCATAATGTGCTCTCAATTAACATCATACATTCTATATGGCATCTTTTGAGATGTCCGTATATGTCTAATCTAGACATAGTATCTAGATACATTTTACATAGTACTATGAATATTTGTTGAAGTGTCCTACATATTCATCCATCCTTTCTATCTATTATTCTGCAGGTCTTATTATGAGCAATAAGGTTTATGTTTTTAGAAATGAATTTTCAGAATGAGTGGTAAATGAATTTTTATGCATTTTTTGGTTCTATGATGTTTGTATATCTATATTTAGGCTTCATTTTGCCACTTCATATCCAATATATAGGAAATGAGTATTTCAGCATAATGTGATGCAGTATTTTAATATATATTTTTCATATATTTCTTCATTTGTATATTTTTATATAGCATATGTTCTATTCAAATTGCTATAGTTACTAGTTTTTTACATTTTTCTATTATTCTGAGTATTTTTTCTACAATATTTATAGATGTTATATACTATTTATTTATTGCATATATATATAAATTATATTTATTTGATATTTATATTTATATTTATATTATAATTAGTTTTTAATTGATTATTTAATATTTATTCAATAAATAATAATAATGACATTAAATATATATTATATGTATGCACATACGTTTTAATAGATACATATATATTGTAATAGCAGTTTTAATAGTAGTTTTAATTCCTTATATAACATACAATACACCGGGTCGTTCCGAGATATCCCTCGTCTGCCATATATTTAGTTTCTATTACTGATACGGTAAACATCCTGAACACAATTGGGCAGATTACATAATTAACATAAGGAGAATTTATATATAATGAATAGCATTCTATCTTATTTTCATCTTCTTTTCTCAAGAAGATGTATTTATACATCGATTTCACATACAGCATTAGTATTGAGAGATGTTAGTGAGAAACGCTATTTTTTATATAACGAAATGAATATTAAAATTTGTTGTCTATATGTTTATATATTTTTTTTTTTTACTGACTAAATATCACAGAATGTAGTCTACACTATATAGCTTTAAATAATTTGATGATTTAAAAATTTAATGGTATAATTAACTAATTGATTAATTGATTAAATACTGTTGCCGTTAGATATATAAAGGTATGGTTTACTACAATGTTTTGAATTTGTCTGAAGAAGCGTGCATTGGCAGCACGCAAAAGCGCTTACTCTTTTTGGATTTTATATGAAATAAAGCTTCAACTTTGTTCGTGGTGGTGGTCTACCTTCTTCATTTAACAATATTTTAGGGTTATTGAAATATTTTTTATTGTATCTGAAAAATTGTTTAACATTTTGTACAATAATATATTGATATTTTACACTAGCTTTCATTGATTATATATACTGAAATTGATTTTAATTCATCCACTAAATGGTACTATTTCCATGTTTTAAGATTTCTTATGTAGTTTTTATGAATGAAAATGCTTTGTTTAACAGTTTTTAGTTCTCAGTTTTAAAGTTTGTATATTAAATTTTGCACATCAGGTCATAGAAATGCTATGTTTTTTACATTCGTATATTTTATTATGTATTTTAGATTTTTTAATATAATGAGTAAGTCTTATGTATGTAGTTTTTAAATTTGAAAGAAAGCATTAATATTCATGAGATATGCTTTATTTAGGGTTGTGATTGGTGTAAAGGTATTTAAATTTATATTTAAGGATGGGGTTAATTAATTGTGTTTATCTGCATCTGATGAAGTTCAGTTTGAACGAAAAACATGGTGAGACAGTTAAGTGTTCTGTGTGGAGTACTTGGGAACTGTGGTTTGCGTTGTTAACATTAAAGGTTTTGGTGTTTTGCCACTCTTATGGCTGCTGGTGCTTCTTTCATTCTACTTGGTTGGAGTTTGCTCCCTGAAGCACATATATCTGTGGTGTGTGAACTGTAGCACTTGCCTATTCTATCAAATGGCATAAAGCAAGTGTATCACTTGCATATATCATATGAACACTTCTAGCAGACACCTCAATATTTTACTGATTACTTATGGTCCTCAAACAATGGAAACCCCTCCTTTGCATGTATACACACCACAATCATATCTGTTCTTCATCATGCACTTACAATTAATGTCTCTATTTACAACATATTTTTTATCAACTTTCTTGACTTCATAAACCATGCCTCACAAGTGTTTTAAATAGAGTTCCACTGTTTTATTTATTCTCAACATCAATTCTTTTGGCTACAGTCTTTCATTAAATAATACATCTATGAATATCTGTTGTACATTCTATCAAAAGCAATAAACCTTGATGCCAATTAAAGTATTTCAAAAATGACATCTAAAAGGCCTTATTTATCATGTGAATTATGGAGCAAATTTAGTGCTGATTAAAGCCAAATGTCTTTATCATCATATCCCATATCAGAATCTATCTACAAGTCCTTCTTTTCATGTTCTTATCCATATCATTAGGTGTCTTATTTGTGTTGCAGTTACAGGAACAATTTACTGTTGACTCTCCATTGCCACCATATAACTTTTCTGCTTCCTAGTAGCCTTCCCTCAATGCCTCACTCAAGTCAGCATGTTCATATCATGAACCTTGAGAGCTGGGTGAAAAATTCTATTCTCCATTTGTTTTTGTTTTTTTTTTTTTTTTTTTTGCTGTTACTTGCATCTGTACACATGCATATCACAGTAGTTAGCTATTTACTGTGACCAACTACTTAGCTACTGCATTGTACTAAGGACAATAAATACACAGAGACCAATTGTTTCAGTTAGCAACTTTACTGTTAGAATAGTATGTTCAGGTCCACAGCATGTGAAATAATGCTTTCAGCTCTCTATGGCAAATTCCCTAAGTTTATTTTTCCACACTCATATTTATACAGAGTCTGATTTTTTTCCCCCAAAGTCTGATGTATAACAGTCTCTCTTTGTTTCTTCTAATTTATGATTGTCCTTGGTCCTTGGAAACTTTGTGGTCCTTGGAAACTCTGTGTTCTTGCATTATCTGGAAACTTTGTGTTCTTTACATTATCTGGAAACTTTGCGTTCTTTGCATTATCTTGTTGATGTTCCAGTCCTTGATTTTACATATTTTTTTCTCAGTGACATTCTGTTTAATCATTTTCCAAACACCATCTGCACACAGCTATTTTTACAAACTCTGTTTCTCAATAACATACTCCTTTATGCATGGATGCCAATATCTAATTAAACTATTTTTCAGCATTTGTACTACTTCTAAGTTAACTCCTTATATTTCATTTTGCTCTATATTAATAATCATGCTAGCAATAGTTTTGATGAGACAGTAAATATATTAAATGGAACAGATTAATATTACTCTTACACTGGGAACATTACATGATGTTGTGGCATATACAAGTTGATTAATTTGTGAATGCACAGCTCCCAGTGGAAGCTTTCTCTCAATAAGCTTATCCAAAAAAGTAGCTGCACTATAAAAAGGGTCTATAAGGTTTTCTTTTATTTAAGAAATCCACCAAAACATTAATCCTTTTTTTTCTAAGTCATTCATTTCAGTCACAGTATTCTCCAACTCATCCTGTTGCCTCATTGTCTGCTGTTCTCAAGTATTGCTTTTGTCAGCCATCTTGTGGCATACATTAAATTACCCTAACCCACAAAGAATGGAGGGATTTCCCTGGTTTCATGGAAAAGGTTCTCTTTGTTAGAATGAATACCACCACAGGTCTTGCCTGAAAATTGAATTTGCCTAGTGGAACTAACCTGGCCAACAAAATGTAAAATAAAATAAAATAAGTGAGCACTTCCTAACTGGCCTTGTGTGAGTGCAGGCTGTAGACTGAGCTGAGGTGGGTAGCTAACATGGTTACATTTATAAATAACCAATTAGGGATTTTATACAGTTCAAACAACAATTCACCAGCATGAAAGAATAAACAGCTTCTTAATATTGTAAATAATAAATTGCAAAATTTGAAGTTAAAAAACATATCTGTCTATCTATCTATCTAGAGTGCCATCAGGTCTATATTTTCCCTCATATTCTATTTCCCTTTGCCTGTAAACCACTACTCCTTCCATTGACCACTTAGTCCATTTGTTTCAAGGGGGCAAGAGCCAGCCATAGCACTGGGAGACCATCATTAAAACCATCATTATAGGTTACACGTACAACCTAACTGCCATTCTTAATGTAGCATCCCTAATGAATGTTTTATAATACTAGATGCTTATGCATCCTCGTTGCCATGCATGCTTCACACCAGCTACAACATAAACAGCTAAGGGTCGAAGACCTGATCCTTTGTTATGTCTCCAGTGAATATCGGTATTGCAGTACAGTGCACTGCTTCCACTCCCCACAGCAGGTAAGCAGATGGTGATTATTCACTCTCACCCTCCCTAGCTAGTGCACCCAGCTTAGTGGTTATTAGCTGAACCCAAGTCATCTTAGTCACATTGAGGGCCTTATCTCTCTGTAACATGCAGTCAGCCTGACAGGTCTGTAAGTACACTTTGGACCATGTATTGATAACAGTAACCCCACCAGCAGTTTGTCTAAATCATGGCCTGCCTGTAAATCTTTGGTCTCTAAGGGTTGAGTAGACACCTTGCAGGGTATAATAAGGGCTGTGTTGGTATCAACCCCATTATTGTTTTTTTTTTTTACACACACAAACACACATCAGAACGTTACAGTTACAGAGCAGATATTTATAAATTACAAGCAATTTATTTCATTTATTGATGTAACAGTTTCTTAACTGGGTAAGTAGGCCAGACCACACACATTTTTAGCCATTTCTCTGAATTCAGTGGAGTCATACAGTTAAGTCAATGGAACTCTAACTTAGCAGTAATCATGACTAGATGTGGGTAATGAAGGATTTACCCACAGTTGTCTTGGTTTGATCACAAGGGAGAAGCCAGCATAATTAAACAAAACCCATCATAGGTAAATTCCATATTACCCTCACAAAGGACTGGATTATTGTTTTTACACAAAGGCATTGTTTAAGAAGAAGAGCAGCTCCAGTGAATCTTGACATCCATCTCAAGACCACATAGCACAGGGTTATAATTGGTGAGATGATCATAATTCTTTGTAGTGCACGGAGCTTTATCCACTCTATGTTTTATCAATTAAAGGGAAAAAAATCTCTAAGTGTTTTGTTGGCTTTCAAAATTGTGAAACCCTTGTCAGAAGGGCAGTGTAATGTTGTCCCTCACAGTTACATTTACTTTTAATGCCTCTCTACTGTCTAGATTTTCACAGAACAACCAGATTATTGCTTTATATTTTTGGCATGTTCCTCATAAAATCTGTGGCTTTTAGACAAGCCACAGAGGGCTGAAGTCACCAAATAATGATATAAATTTGAGTTTCAGAGTTTGTACCCTTCACATTATGCAAGTGAACACATGCTGTTATTCTAGCAATTTTCTAAGTTTTTTTACAATAAGTTAGGGAAACGTTAAGGGTATGGAAAGCAGGCAGAAACAGATCTTTAGCTCTGCTGCAGTAATTTGCTAGTCAGTACATGCAGATTTTACTGCAGAGCAGCAGACCTGACCATAGCAACATAAACAGCGGATGCTTAAAAATTGTTAAGGTCGGGCCTCATACCAATCGAGACCCAGGTAGAAAAGTGCCAGAAAAAACAAAACAGATAAAAAATACAGGAATGACATCAGAAAGAATAAAAAATACAATAAAAAATATATGCAATAAACAAAAGATTAGATAATATTCCTACATTATAGCTACAAAATTAGAAATGTAAACCACAGGGATCTAGATAACCAAGTAAAAACAGAAAGACTGAAACAGGCAATTATCAGACCTAACTGACAAGGCATGTATATACCGTGATATATAATTTACAGTGCAATAAGTAGTGAGGGAAAAAAATCAATTGCAACATTTAACAAAAAAAAGAATAAATAAATAAAAAATAGCAATTGTGCTTAAAAGGTGATATGAGCATAGTAGAGGAAATTAGTAGGCGAGAGGAGTTATCCAGGGGGTTATACAGGCAAAGCCAGTTGCTTTTAAGATATTCTTTTCTTTTTGTTTTAAATGAAGAGTAGCAGGGGGTGCATTGTATGCTTAGCAGAAGAGCATTCTAGGACTTGGGTATTTTGTTAGAGTAGAGAGAATCTTCATGGAAGTTATGTGATTGTGTTATTTTGAGCAGTGGCCTGTTGGAAGACCTAAGGGACCTGCAGTGTACCTGTAGTTGAAGAAGAGTTGAAATTACGGGGCAGCTATGAGGGTTATGAATGATTTTATGGGTGAGGGTAAGTTGGTTTAAGGTTAGCAGGTTTGGAAGTTCTAGCCAGTTAAGTTGCAGAAGAACGGAACAATGATAGGCTTTATGGGGATGATTAGTGGCAAACTTTGTTTTGTATTTTTTGTTTATTTATTTATTTTGTTTATTGTTTATTTTTTGTACTTTTGTGTTGTAGCGGGATTCAAGGTTATGCAGGTCGGCCTTGTGTAAGTTGGTGAATATGTGAGAGCAGTAGTGAAGTGTAGGGAGAAGTTGTGATCTAGCTGTGACTAGCAAGGTTTTAGTTTACTTAGGAGCTTTTTAATGTAGGATGTTTGAATTGGTTTAAAGAAGGAGTTAGTGGAATTTGAGCCAAAGGAGGAGAGTGTAAGAGGCTGTTGTTTGTGGTTGTCAAGGAGTGAGGAGATGGAGTTAATAATATGTGAGTTGAACTGAGAGGCTAAGGGTTCAGAGGTACTAGCTGTAGAAGGAGAGGGATTGGAGGATTTACTGGGGGTGAGGAGGTAGTTAACTGTTTTCCAGAATTTTTGTGAGTTGTGTAGGAACATTTGTTGAGAGGTTTTAAAGTAGTGTTTTTTATCACTGCTAATTTTTTTTTAGTTTGCTTTCTTAATTGCTGATAAGAGGTGAGGTTGGATTTGTTTTTGGTTGATAGGTATAGGACTCTGGCTCTGTTCCTTTATTTAATCAGTTATTTAGCATCATGGGGAAAGCCATGGTAGTTGTTTGGATTTGGGGCATATTTTCCTGGTGGGGGCTAGACTATTTTATCTTATTATTTATTTATTACAGTTTGATGACCAGGATAGTCCACTGGGCCTGGAAGAGCCCATTTTCATTGAAGAGCCAGGGAGAAAAACTCCACAGGATATAGACAATTTTACAATAGTTATACAAAAGTAAATAAAGTAGTAGAACAGTGACAAATACAGAGATAATATACAATTTGTTAAAAAAAATCATAACATTTCTAATCCTAGGTAATGATTTACAAAAGTGAGATTCATGTAGTCTAAACATATTAAAAGTACAAGTATTTCAGATGAAAAAAAAGTAAGTAAAACATTTATGTACAGATAAAAAAAAATTTTTTTTTGAAGTTAGAAATATGAGGAGAGGACAGAGAGAAGAAGGTGAGGTGGGAGAGGTAAAAGGTGGTATGTAGTGGAGAAAGGGAGTGGGTTGGGGGAAGTTTATGAGGTATAGGGTAGGAGAGGAAGTAGAGGCAAAGGGTAAGAGAGCACAGTGATAGAAGGATGAGGTATATAGTGCATGGGAGATGGTGTTAAAGAGTTTATGTGGTAGGGGTACAGGAACATTCCCACTTTGAAAGGAGGTGAGATTGGAGAAGAGTTTTGAAGTTTGAGTGGCTCTAAGTATTTTGAAGGGTGGTAGGGAGAGAATCCCAGAATTTAGCTAGGGAGCAGGATAATAGTAGGTGGCCTGGGGGTCGACAAGGCTTATATATGTTTAGAAGATTGTGGTTTTCTGATCTTAGAGAGCAGTTGGGAATGTAGGGGGTTAAAGAGATGGACAGAGAACGACAGCAAGGTTTGAATATGAGCTTGTGAACAGTAGTAAGTCTAAGGAGTTTGAGGTAGTTAGGAAGTTCAAGCCATTTCAGGGACTGGAGAGAGAGAGACAGTGATGCGATGAGTTTCTGGAGTTGGTGGCAAATTTGGAGATTTTATTGTAACAGGCTTCCAACTTGGCCTGTAAGCCTAGCTGAAGATTAGTGAATAGGGGGGCACTGTACATTAGAGAGGGAAGAAGGTAAGTAGAGGTAAGAGTATGTCTGGTGGAGGAGGTAAGGTAATGATTGTGTCTATACAGGAAACCTAGTTTTTGGTGAGATTTTTATATTAGTTTGGATATGGATGTCAAATTTTAGATTTTCATCAATTATGACACCGAGCAGTTTGGTATGTGATACTATTTCTACGGGGCTGTTTTTCTGAGCAGTCACTGTAAAAGAGTTTTTGTCTATATTGGTGTTTTTGGATGGGGAGAAGATCATTAACTTTGTTTTATTGGCATTTAAGGTGAGGTGATTACTATGCATTCATGATTCAGTATTAGAGAAGGATAACTGAGTTTTGAGAAGTAGGTCAGAGGGGTTGTCTACTGTACAAATAATGGTCGAATCATCATCGACATATTGAATTAGTGTGGCATCGAAGAGAGACTGGTGGAAGTTATTAATGAAGATATTAAAGAGGAGGAGGTCTAGGATAGAACACTGGGGAACTCCAGTAGGGGTGTGTAGAAAGGAAGAGAGTGAGTTTTTCCATTTGACGGCTTGCTGTCTTTCAGACAGGCAGCTGGTGAACCAGGTGATGGTGGGGGGGAGAGGTTGATTGAGGAGAGTTGGGGTAAGGGGTGAGAAACAGTATCAAAGGCTTTGGAGTAGTCAAGGAACAGAGTAGAAACTATTTTGCAAGAATCACAAGTAAGGTTTATGGAGTCTAGAAAGGAGAGGAGGGCAGTGATGTTACTATGCCCAGGATGGAAACCATGTTTTGTAGGGGTTAATAGGTTGTTTTTGGTCATAGAGGATCATTTGGGATTGAATACATTTCTCCATGATTTTTGATAGTGGGGATATGATAGCTATGGGTTGCAAATTAGAAGTGTCAGTGTTTTTGCCTCCTTTATGGACTGAAATGATAAAAGTGTGTCTCATAGTGAGGGGACATATGATTCTAGTATAGATGAGTTTATTAAGATAGAGATGGGATGGGCAATGCTGTCTGCAGACAATTTGAGGAAAGTTGTGGGTAGGTTATCTGGGGCAGGTGAGCATGGTTTGAGTTGAAGGAGGAGCTTCTTTATTTTGCTTATAGAGAGACAGAAGAGAAGTTAAAAGTAGGAGTAGGGGTAGTCATATTGTGTGAAGATGTAGAGGTGATGGTTGGGAGAGGAGGTTGAGAGTGGTGAGAGTATCTGGTGGTGAGTTTAGCTATGGATTCTATGAAGAAGGTATTGAAGTTAGAGGCATTTTCTAGATTAGTAAGGTTTAGGTTACGGGATGGATTATCTTTATTACCTGGGTGGAGAAGGGAAGAGATAGAGTCCCAGAATTTTCTTGGGTTGGATAAGTTTTCTGATTGAAGTTTATTATAGTATGATTTTTTATCCCTGATTATTAGCATTTTTGCAGTGTTACGGAGTTGTTTGACTTCTGTTAGAACATGGGGTAATTATTTTTAAGGCAAAGTTTCCACTTTATGTTTCTTAGGTGCATGATTTGTTTAGTTTCTTTGGTTAACCAAGGGGAGGATGAAGTTTTAACTTTTTAGTTTTTAGTGGAGCAAGATTGTTAAGAAGGTTCAGGAAGGTTTTATTAAAGTAATCAATGGCATGGTTGAGAGGCAAGGTTTTTAAGGGTGACCAATATGTTACTTTTAGGCAGTTTATGAATATTTGTGAGTTGAAATTGGAGAGGTTTCGAGATTGTACATAGTAGAAGAGAAGCAAAATCCTCTAGACATCACCACAGCAGAGAATGAGGAAGTTCCACTTGATTAAGAAGAAAATGAGCTTTTATTGATAAAACAAATAAAATACGATGAGCGCTTTCGGCATAAACTGCCTTCTTCGTGTAATGTAAAAACCAACAATGATTTAAATAACATTGAAAAACCAATCATATTGAGGCTTTAGTCGCTTCCTTTTTCCTTTGATTTTTACTTCCACTCACAATGTAGCATCAGTGAACTTATTTGCATGAGCTAAGGAGAACAAGATCTTGTAAATAGTGCTTTGATGTTAGCCAATCATTTATCTAACTAATGGTATTATATCCAATCAAAATGCTTCTATGTTCTACTAAGGGTTCATTATTACTGTTCTGTTGACAACCAGTCATATATTTCACATTGGTTGTTATTTCCAATTGCAATACAGCCTTAGTAAGCTTATTTGCATAGATTGAAACTGCTATTTGGCACTATACAACCAATCATATGTCCCACTTTGGTTCTTATTTCCAACCACAATGTAGCATCAGTAAACCTATTTGCATAAACTAGTACTGCTGTTTTATACTATAGTCAGAATCACTAAGAATCCTTGTATGTCAGTAAAGTTAATACCTATGTCAAGACTTAATAAGTACTTGATAAATATAGTTTCATCCTGTTCTCCTTAGTTTCTACTGCAAATATCAATAGATCTGAAGCAAAGCTTCCAGTAGTTTCATAAAAGCAAGCTTTACACTTTAAAATATTAAGTTACATTCTTACCTTATATAACTAAACACTTATAGTTAGTTAGTAAGTACTAGCACAATACTTTCTAAACTGCATAGAAACTTAGTATCCAATGGAAATAAAACTAAATATATAAAGTTAAGATATCCAAAGACATAAAAAAAATGCTTCAGTTGCAAAGTATGTTAACTAAACATATATCCAGCTCAGAGAGTTGCTTGTTGCCAATTAAAATTATTATTATTAAGTTTATTTTATTATTATTAAAATTAAAATTGTATTACAACATGAAAGTCCGAGTGTTCTTTCATGTCAGTTTGAGAAAAAAAAAAAAGGGAGTAACAAACCACATATATGTGAAAATATATTGCTGACCATTCCGGTCAAAAGACTCATTAAGAAAAGGATGACTTATTTTAAAACGCTCATTGGTCAAACAAGACTGAGTTTGTTAGAATGTCTGACTGCATTCGCAGCTGCAGAAAGGTAACAAAGATGATTCAAAGGAGACTTATTCAGGTAAGCTATCACATTGGAAAAACTAAACTGCAAAATAGTTCACCTACAAACAAATATCATTGGATGCCAAAATTAGTAAAAAAGGGAATCTGCCCGCTTTCACAGCTGTAGGGATATCTCTAATACCTTCTTGCACATTTTAACTGTTTATTTAAAGCTTGAAGCCTTATTAGTTGATGAGTATCTTGGGGAGTAGAAGAAGAAAAAAAATATATATATATATAAACTCAACTGTAACTTTACAAGAAATTTAACAATCACAAGCAATCCGCCAGCTTTCACAGCAACAGAGAAAGCATTCTCAGTGAATCTGCTCGTAAACAAAAATATTTGTTACTTCTTAATAAAACAAACTTATGACATCTTAAGAGTGTCCATGATTACCTTAATAATAATGAAAAGACCATTGGATTTCGGGCTTGCATAAGTTATACCAGCTTACCAATTATTTGAATTAAAACTGAAGAAAGACATACTACATGTCTATGCTATTTCATATAGGTCAGACCTTAAATAGAGACCAAGTACTATTAAGTATTCACTATAACCTATACCCACATCTATTAAAAAACAGCATCACTAGTTGCAACCAATAAGTCCATAGCTATGGTGTGAAACATGGCACAAAAGACAATGTTGAATGACTAAACATCAAAAACAAACCTTCATTTTGAAAGCATTAAAACTATTAAACAATGCATTAAAATTACTTATTGATTGTGAGACGTCTGTTTTTCAGAATTAGTTTTAAAGGGATCATATTGTTCAAACCTGGAGGACGTGTACTTCTCAAATTTGTAATACATTTAACTTCACAAAGTTCTGTTCGATTCATGACATCTCTTTGTCTGGGACTGAATGGAACCATCTCTATGGCTTTAAATGTGAACTTACATGACGGATAGAAAGCTATATGGTTTTCAAGGCTGCTGTGAGGGTCTCTATTAGAGATATCCCTCATATGGCACAAAATTCTATTTTTAAATTGTTGGTCAGTTTTACCCACATAAAAAGATGGGCAGTTGCTGCAGGTTGCAAGATATACAAGATGCTGTGTATTGCAAGTGGCTGCTGCTCTGAAGTAATACGTTTGATTCGTGTTTGGATGCACAAATGAGGTAGCTCAATTAATGAACTGGCAAGCTTTACATCTCCCACACTTGTGGGTGCCTTCACTCATAGCAGGTGTCTTCTTCTTGAGACCATCTTTATTGCATAGGAGTTGTTTCAAATTATTCTTATTTTTAAAGACATATCTCGGTTGATCGCCTACAATGCTTTTGATTTTTTTCATTTTCAGTGAGGATCAGACAAAATTGTTTAACATTATTACAGATTTGCACATGGTCCATACTATAAGTCAAGACACAATTGACCTTATCCTTCCTGGTTTGACTAAATACGCATTCATTTGGTTTATTATTTTCTCATTACTTTGAAGAAAATAAGAACGTAGTTTATTACAAACACTGGTCTGCAGGTCTGGCTTACTAGATAAATCTTTATCCTTGCAGCCTCTTTCTCTGACATTTGTTTTTAGTGTGGTACACTCCATATTCTATGTAGTTTCTTCCGTGTACAACCTGGAAGCCATGCTCATTTGATTTTCCATAATGTTTTTAAAAACATGTCTGGGATGAATGCTGAATCGGTGCAAGTAATGGTTCCACCAAGTTGACTTATGGTGGATTCTAATGTGCACACCTTTGCCACTATCTAAAGTTAGTGTGATATCCAAAAAACTTCTCATACTTGGCAGATTCGACAGTGAACCTCAGAAATGTTGTTATGGAATTCAAAAAATTATTGAAGTCAGCTAAGTCCTGTTCACTCCTTCGCCAAAGAAGGAAAATCTCATCAACAAAGCGACCATAATACACTATACATCAGTGCCATAGATTGCTGATATTATGGACATGATTCATCTCCCACTGAGCAAGAACCAGGTTCGAATAACTATTCACACATGGGGTGCCCATCGCTACACCCCATGTTTGCCTATAGCACAAATTCCCATACATGAAGAAATTATTCTCCAAAATCAGTTCAAGGAGGTAGCAAACTACCTCCACATTTTGGTCTCTATACATTCCTAGGGTTCTAATGGCCTCTATGCCATATTCATGTGGGATGACAGTAAAAAGATTGACTACATCCATGGTAACCAAGATCAGGTCTGAAAAATTAGTGAGGTCTTTTATGCTTGTGTTAAGAGAAGTTAGAAAATCTCCTGAATCCTTTAGTACCGTGTCAACTGTGGTCAGTAGTTGTTTAAGTTCATTTTCTACATAGGTTCATTGGTAGGTACTAGGCCATCTGCCTGAAGGCATTTATAAGCCTAGCCAGAATGTGCTGGCTTTCGCCGCCCCCTTAGATTAGTTCCCTGTGCCTTTGTCCAGCATAGCCATTGAAGTGATCCCTGGGGTAAATTTTCTGTTTCCCATCAACTCATCAAGGTTTCTCTTGAAGAGGGTTAGTGAGGAGCTCTGCCTAATGTAGATTGGAATCTTGTTCCAGAGCATGGGAAGTCTCTGGGACAGGAATCTATCCCTCCAGTGCATCATATTTATTGTTGTGGTTAGGTTTAGATCCCTGGAGCATGTGGCTTGAGGGGATATGGTTTTCTTTAGGTGGACCATGTCCATCAATTCTGGGTTGGACATGGCCTTGTATGTCAGGCAGAGATCACCTCTGAGTAGGCGGTATGCAACCGAGTACAGCTGGAGTTTTTTCAGTCGAGCTGCATAGGGCATCTGCTTGAGGCCAGTGATCCTCTTGGTGAAGAACTTCTGTGGTCTTTGCAGTTGTTGCATGTGTCTTGTAAGGTACATCCCAAATGGGGCATTGTACTCTATGATGGGTCTGATGAGTGATGCATAGAGGGGCCCAATGACCTCTTTCAATCTGGATGCAAACCCCTTTGTGATTAGGTGGGCCACATAGAAGGATTTTCTAACCACTTTGGCAATGTGATTATCAAAGGAGAGGTTACTATCTACTTGGATCCCCAGATCCCTTATTATGTCTTCTGTATTTAGGGGGCTACCATCTATGTGGTAGTTTGTGGGTACTTTGTTTTTTCCAAAGGGGATGACTATGCACTTTTTGGCATTTAGCTTGAGACCATGGTTTTGACACCAGGTATCTGTCTCAGTGAAAACCTTTTGGAGGATGTCTGTGTCAGCCAGAGAGTCAATTATAGCCCCTAGTTTGCAGTCGTCTGTGAACTTGGTGAGCCATAGTCCTCCTGTGCTTGCCTGTACCTCTGAGAAGTATATGCCAAACAGGAGGGGTCCTAGGACTGAGCCCTGGGGAATGCCACTTGTAACTGGTTTAGAGTCGGACCTAGCTCCTGCAACTCTTACCATGTGGGTTCTGTCTTTGAGCCAGTTGGCAACCCATCTCATGACGTAGGGGTTTATGTTCAGGCTGGTGAGCTTGTCTATAATACCTGAGTGGGGAATGATGTAAAAGCCTTTGCGAGGTCTAGGTATGCTGTGTGTACCACCTTTCCCTCATCTATAGCCTTGGTAACTGTATTAAGGAAGTCCACCAGGTTTAGGAGGCATGATCTGCCCTTAACAAAGCCGAACTGGGTTGGGTCCAGTGTTTGGAGGTTTCCAATGTCTCTGTTAATGAGATCCATGATGATGTGCTCCATAGCTTTGCAGACCAAGCTAGTCAGGCTTATAGGGCGATAGTTCCTGGGGTCTGTTGTGGCTCCACCTTTGTGGACCAGAATAACCATTGCTGTGCGCCACTCTGTGGGCATGTAGCCTGTGGAGAGGCTGAGTTTAAACAGTGTGTTTAGGTGAGGGGTTAGTTCATCTTTGAGCTCATGTAGGATGCAGCCTGGGACACCGTCCGGTCCCATTGATGCTATGTTTTTGGCTTTGGAGAGGGCTGTTTTAACCTGAGTGTCTGTGGTTTCAGGGCACTACATTCTTCTGGTATAGTTATGGGCCCTTTTGGGGGTGAGAGGGGGTGAAGTTTGCACTAAACCTGTCTGCCAGGATGTTGGCTATATCAGTCAGTTAGGTGTATTTTGTGCCATTCTGCACTAACTCCGAGCAGATCTGACAATTGCCACTTAGATTCTTGACATAGCTAAAGAATGCCAATTTTTCTTTCGAAGTTAGCCTTGGATGATTTTATGAGGGAACGTAGTTTCTTGCTGATACTGATCAGGGATGTCTTCCCTTCTTGGGATTTTACTCTTTTCTGTACTAGTTTCTTCCTATTGTATAGCTTGTTTATGGCAGGGGTCCACCAGACTGGTTTCCTTTTCTTGGAGGAGTGACTCTTGGTTTTGTTTGGGATAGCATGATCCATGCATTCTTGTTGGTACCCGTAGAGTGCATTAGTAAAGGATTTTGCAGCTTGGACAGCGTTACCCTTTAGCATGGGGGCTTTGAAATTTCCCACCTCAGTCTTAAGTAACATGAAGTTTGCTTTTGAAAAGTTTTTCATGGTGGTTTCTTTGACTGGGGGTGGTGGCGGAATGTGGATATCCAGAGTGATTAGTTTATGGTCAGATCTAACCAGTGAGGGGTTGACCTCCGGTGTGGAACACTGGTCGCTCATGTTGGTGATGACCAGGTCCAATATGTTGTCACCTCTCAGGGGGTGTTAACCAGTTGATCCAGGGCATTTGAGTTTATAAATTCTAGGAAATGTTGGGCCAGGGAGTTCGTACATGAGTAGTTCTCCCAGTTAATGTTTGGATAATTGAAATCACTCAATATCAGGGTGTTTGGTAGGACCTTTATGTTTCCCACTGTTTCCAGGATGTGGAGTGGGGGTCCTGGGACATGGGGGGTGATCTGGAGCAAACTATAATTTGAATAGCAGTTTTGCCCATTGTTAGTTGCACGTGGATGATCTCTGAAGCATTGTGCTGGGCCATTAACCTGGAGGTGTGGGTATCCTTGATAAATATGGATACTTCCCCGCCTTTTGTATTTCAGTCTGGGTTTTGTGGCCAAACTGTATGGTATGAGTTGTAGCCTGGTAGTGCTGGGGTGCTCTCTGGAGCCTTAAACCAGGTTTCTGTTACTGCACATATATCGATTTTCTCCATACTGAGGAGTGCCTCGAGTGCGTGCATTTTGAGGTTTAGACTTCTGGCATTGAGCAGCATTACCCTCAGTTTTTTGTTACTTGTGCTATTTATGGCAGTGGGTTTGTCTTTTGAGCCTTGCATAAAAAAGGCACAATGGGGGTGGCAAGAGCCTTGGCCAGTATTCGAAAGCCTAAGGGTGACAGGTGCAAGCCATCTCTAGCAAAGCAGCGTGGTTTGTAGAGCATGTCATCCCAGGCTGACAGACACTGGATCCCCTTTGAATGATACCAGAAGCTTAGCCAATTGTTGAAATTGATAATTTTTTTCTCTATACCATGGTATCATTCTTGGTGAGGGCAGGATGCTACTCAGCGACAGGGTCATACCAGCCTGGGCTATGTGATCAGAGAGCTCCTCCATATATGGATAGAGGTTCAGTTACCCAACCTTGACCTGCTACTATGGGTCTTAGCAGTGGATTAACAGGATCTTTATGGATCTTGGGGATGCCACTTATTGCTGGTATCATTGGGTTTGAGGTTAAGAAAATTAAAGAGGTCCTCACTGATATGTCTCTGTAATAGGAGATCATTCAATGCACCATGCACATATTTCACTCTCTGTTCCAAAAGTTTTGGGGTGACAATTGCATATGTTTTATGGTCACTTAACATTTCTTTCATTCTGTTACTATACCAAGAGGCATCCATTACCACTGTAGCTCCACCCTTATTGGCTGGTTTTATGACAATGTCTACATTAACTCTCAATTCCATCAGAGCTTGATACTCATTAGTTGTTAGATTATGAAAATGCTTCTGTTTGTTTCAATTTATGCTGAGTTTAAGGACTTAATTTTCACATAAATGCATAAGTAGATCCAGTGAAGGATGGTTCATAGGCACAAAAGTACTAGGTTTCTTAAATCTCTGTGTACCATCAGCATTACTTTCAGGGAATATATTTCTCAAGCTCACATTCCTACCAAAGAGTTTGATATCAGCAACAAACTCATGGAGATCTGAACGGAGAGAGGGAACAAAAGTCAATCCTTTCTCTAACACTTTGATATGATCTTGACTGAGTGGAAAATGAGACATGTTGATGACTAAAGCATTAACTGTTTCATTTACCAGTTCATTTTCTTGCGTTTTCTTTCTTGACTTGGGTGTCCTGCCACATTTCTGCAGATTCCCTGTGATGGGAATAGGAAAAGGGTGGAAGACTAAAGAATTACCTAAAGAGCCTTCCTTTGGTCTAGCACCATTTATATGGTCAGAACTGAGGTTCGGTTGACTCTTCTGTAGTGCACTGGTTGTATTACTAGGCGTTGTAACAGCCATTGTGGTATTGTTCTGTTTATTTAATTCTGAAGTTTCAAAAGTCAAAAGTTGTAAGTTATCAACACTGGTAGATACCCTCAATGTGTCACATCATTTGTTGGTATCCCTATTGGAGTCAACCGGGGAGACTATTACTTCGTGGCCATTCAAAAACATTTCCATTTGCGAAGCCCTGGAAATCTCTCTGTAGTATCTTAGTCTTTTGTGCTTTGAGTTTGTTCTCATACAAAGCTAAATTATGTTATAAAGATTCCAGCTTCTGAAAGCAGGCTTCATTAAGTTCCATCTCTTCCAGTTGTGACTGCTTGATCTTTATTAAGTCAGAGGCTGAAATTTCCTCCGGTTTAAAGTAATCAATCAAGAGACGCATATAATTAAAGCTGATTTCCAGGTTAATAGATTGCCATTTGGCTAGTAAGTCAGGGTGGGTCTATATTAGATCATTGAATATTTAAAAGATCAAATCACTAAAGGTCAACTTTTAGTGACTGAACTGTTAAAACATCGAATGTTCAGAAAAAAAAATAAAAATAACAAAAAAAAACTAAACAGTGTAGGTAGGGGGCAAGCCCTACTGCATCCCCACACCCCCGTTACTTAAATATACCAACTCCGAGACCACTCTACATTGAAGTAAACAGAATTCTTCCCTTACAGAGATTTCCGTTTACTTGTTCGATGTTCTGCAGTTTCGCTATTCTCATGTCGACAATGTCAGATTCGACATTGTCGGCTTTTGAGAATGTAATATAGACCCAGTCAGGGTAGTGATCACCATAACTAGGGAGGCATTTCACTTTCATGCCTCTTGGGACTACCTTGTGATGTATACATGCTTCAAAATGGAAGCGTTGCCATTGTAGCTTCTTTAATCAAAATGCATCTTCCTCCACGTCATGCAAAATAGTCTCAAAGTGGGCAGGAGTCTCAATTGCCCTATTCACTGTTGTAAAATACATTGTTAAAGTAAGTTGTATTAATGGGTTGTCAGATTCACATAAAAATTCAGATAATCTGGTATTCCTGTTATTTTCATGCATGCTTGTGCTATTTCTGATTTCAGAAGCACTCTCCGCCATGTGTGATGAGTAGGTAACAAAACCAAGTAAAATGGGAATATATATCCCACTCACATTGAAGCATCTCAGGCTGGGAAAACAAAAGAAGCAAAATCCTGCAGATGCCACCACAGCAGAGAACGAGCAAGTTCCACTTGATTAAGAAGAAAATGAGCTTTTATTGATAAAACAAGTAAAATACGATGAGCGTTTTCAGCATAAACTGCCTTCTTCAGATCGTGTAATGTAAAGTCTAACAATGGTTTAAATAACATTGAAAAACCAATCATAATGAGGCTTTAGTCTCTTCCTTTTTCCTTTGGTTTTTACTTCCAATCCCAATGCAGCATCAATGAACTTATTTGCATGAGCTAAGGAGAACAAGATCTTGTAATTGGTGCTTTGATGTTAGCCAATCATTTGTCTAACTAATGGTATTATATCCAATCAAGATGCTTCTATGTTCTACCAATGGTTCAGAATTACTATTCTGTTGAAAACCAATCATATACTTCACATTGGTTTTCCAATCGCAATACAGCCTTAGTAAGCTTATTTGCATAGATTGAAACTGCTATTTGGCACTATAGCCAAGACCATCCAATCATATCTCCCACTTTGGTTCTTACTTCCAACCACAAAGTAGCATTAGTAAACGTATTTGCATAAACGAGAACTGCGGTTTGATACTATAGTCAGAATTACTACGAATCCTTGTATGTCAGTAAAGTTAATACCCATGTCAAGACTTAGTAAGTACTTGATAAATATAGTTTCATCCTGTTCTCCTTATTTCTACTGCAAATATCAATATCTGAAGCAAAGCTTCCAGTATTTTCATTAAAAGCAAGCTTTACACCTTAAAATATTAAGTTACATTCTTACTTTGCATAACTAAACACTCATAGTTAGTTAGTAAGTACTAGCACAATGTTTTTAAATTGCGTAGAAACTTAGTATCCAATTTAAATAAAACTAAATATATAAAGTTAAGATATCCAAAAACATAAAAAAAGCTTCAGTTGCAAAGTAAGTTAACTAAACATATATCCAGCTCAGAGAGTTGCTTGTTGCCAATTAAAATTATTATTATTAAGTTTATTTTATTATTATTAAAATTAAAATTGTATGACAACATGAAAGTCTGAGTGTTCTTTCATGTCAGTTTGAAAAAAAAAAAAAAAAAGGGGGAAGTAGCAAGCCAGATATACGTGAAAATATATTGCTCACCATTTTGGTCAAAAGACTTATTAAGAAAAGGATGACTTATTTTAAAACGCTCATTGGTCAAACAAGACTGAATTTGTTAGAATGTCTGCCCGCATTCACAGCTGCAGAAAGATAACAAAGATGTCTCAAAGGAGACTTATTCAGGTAAGCTTTTGCATTGGAAAAACCAAACTGCAAAATAGCTCACCTACAAACAAACATCATTGGTTGCCAAGGTTAGCAAAAAAGGGGGTCCACCCACTTTCGCGGCTGCAGGGATATCTCTAATACCTTCTGCACATTTTAGCTATTTATTTAAAGCTTGAAATCTTATCAGTAGATGAGTATCTTGGGGAGAAAAAAAATATATTTATATATATATATATATATATATATATATATATATATATATATATATATATATATATATATATATATATATATATTTATATATATATATATATATATATATATATATATATATATATTTATATATATATATATATATATATATATATATATATATATAAAAACTCAACTGTAACTTTACAAGAAATTTAACAATCACAAGCAATCTGACAGCTTTCACGGCAACAGAGAAAGCATTCTCAGTGAATCTGCTCGTAAACAAAAATTTCCCACTCGGCCTTCCTGAGAACACTGGAAAATATGAAGGTCTCTCCAAACACCATTATATTGGGTGACTTCAACTACCCAAACATAGACTGGGAGCATTACTCTAGCTCCAACACCCTAGCCCAAAGGTTCCTAGAATTTATAAACTCAAATGCTATGGAACAACTTGTTACCACTCCCACAAGGGGGGAAAACATACTGGACCTGATCATCACCAACATGGGGACTCTATGCTCCAGACCAGAAGTGTATCCCTCACTGGTAAGATCAGACCATAAACTAATCTCACTGGATATTCACATCCCGACCCCACCCCCTGCCCAGAAAACCACAGTGAAAAACTTTTCTAAAGCAAATTTCACACTCCTCAAAACTGAGGTGGAATCCTTCAAAGCCCCTGGGCCTGTGGAAAATATGGCCCAGACCACAGAATCCTTTGTAAACGCATTCTATGAACACCTACAGGAATGCATGGATCATGCAATCCCAGATAAAACCAAGACCCAATCCTCCAAAGGCAGACGTCCTGTCTGGTGGACCCCAGCCATAAACAAACTATACAATAGAAGGAGGAAGCTACTACATGATACAGCAAAATCCCAAAAAGGGAAGGCATCTCTGATCAGTATTAGCAAAAAACTATGGGTACCATAAAATTGTCTAAGGCCAGCTTCGAGAGAAAAATTGCACAGGCCAGTAAGGATAATCACAAGGCTTTCTTTAGTTATGTTAGGAACCTGGGTGGGAATTCCCAGATATGCTCAGAATTAGTCCAAAATGACCAAAAATACACCGAACCCACAGACATTGCCAACATCCTAGCTGACAGGTTCAGCGCAAACTTCTCCCCCCCCCCACCAAAAGGGAAAATATCTATTCCAGCAGAGTGCTGCCCCTCTGACATCTCAGATGTTCAAGTAAGAGCCACCCTCTCCAAAGTAAAAAACACAGCATCAATGGGTCCAGACGGTGTCCCGGGCTGTGTCCTACATGAACTCCAAGAAGAGCTAAACCCAAACATAAAACTACTGTTCAATCTCAGCCTTACTGCAGGATATATACCCAAAGAGTGGCGTACAGCAACAGTGGTCCCTCTCCACAAAGGTGGTGCCTCAATGGATCCTGGAAACTATTGCCCCATAAGCCTGACTAGCTTTGTCTGCAAAGCTATGGAAAGGATCATCATGGACCTCATAAATAAAGATATTGGGGACCTACAGACACTGGATCCTACCCAGTTTGGCTTTGTTAAGGGCAGATCCTGCCTCTTAAACCTGGTCAATTTCTTTGAAACAGTCACCAAGGCTATTGATGAGGGGAAGGTGGTCCACACAGCCTACCTGAACCTCGCAAAAGCCTTAGATACAATACCCCACTCGGGCATTATAGATAAGCTCACAAGCTTAAATATAAACCCCTATGTCACTAGATGGGTTGCAAACTGGCTCAAGGACAGAACCCACATGGTTAGAATTGCTGGAACCATGTCAGACTCCAAACCAGTTACAAGTGGCGTCCCACAAGGTTCAGTCCTGGGACCTCTCTTGTTCAGTATATATTTCTCAGAGGTACAGGCCAACACGGAAGGACTGTGGCTGACCAAGTTCGCAGATGACTGCAAACTGGGTGCCATAATAGACTCTCCAGCTGACACAAGCATCCTCCAAAAGGGCCTCATAGAAACAGACAACTGGTGCCAGAGCCATGGCCTCAAGCTAAACGCCAAAAGTGTATAGTCATCCCTTTGGCAAAAACAAAGTGCCCACAAATTACCACATAGGTGGTAATCCATTAAGTACAGAAGAAGTAATTAGGGACCTGGGGACCCAAGTTGATAGCAATCTCTCATTTGACAACCACGTGGCCAAAGTGGTTAGAAAAACATTTTATATAGCCCACTTAATCATGAAGGGATTCACATCTATATCAGGGAAGGTCATTTTGCCTCTTTACTCATCCCTCATCAGGCCCATAATTGAGTACAATGCCCCTTTTGGGATGTACCTTACCAGACACCTGCAGCAACTGGAAAGACCCCAAAAGTACCTCACCAAGAGGATCAAAGGGCTCAAACAGATGCCATATGCTGCCCGGTTAAAGAAACTCCAGCTCTACTCAGTGGCATACCACCTGCTCAGAAGCGATCTGTGCCTGACATATAAAGCCATGTCCAACCCGGAATTAATGGACATGCTGCACCTCAGAAAATCCAAATCCCATCGAGCTACGCGTTCAAGAGACTTGAACCTCAGCACTGAAATAAATAGGACATGCTGGAGGGACAGATTCATAACCCAGAGGCTCCCTTCACTCTGGAATAAAATCCCAGTCCAGGTTCGGCATAGTCCCTCATTGACTCTCCTCAAGAGGAATGGATGGGAGATCGTAGGTTTACCCCGGGTATCACTTCTGTGTCACTGTTAGACAAAGGCACAGTATACTAACCTCGAAAAAGGGCATAGCAAAATTAATTTAAAATGGATGGTGAAAGCCAAACACACTCTGGCTAGGCTTATAAATGCCCTAGGGCAGATAGCCTAGTATGAACCTATGAACCTATGAACCTGTGAATAAAACAACCTTATGACATCAAAAGAGTGTCCATGATTATCTTAATAATAATGAAAAGACCATTGGATTTCGGGCTTGCATAAGTTATATCAGCTTACCAATTATTTGAATTGAAACTGAAGAAAGACATACTACATGTCTATGCTATTTCATATAGGTCAGACCTTAAATAGAGACTAAGTAATATTAAGTATTCACTATACCCACATCTATTAAAAAACAATGTCACTAGTTGCAACCAATAAGTCCATAGCTATGGTATGAAACATAACACAAAAGACAATGTTGAATGACTAAAATCAGAAACAAACCTTCATTTTAAAAGCATTAAAACTATTAAACAATGCATTAAAATTACTTATTGATTGTGAGATGTCTGTTTTTCAGAATTGGTTTTAAAGGGATCATATTGTTCCAACATGGAGGACGTGTACTTCTCAAATTTGTAATCCATTTAACTTCACATAGTTCTATTCAGTTCATGACATCGCCTTGTCTGGGATTGAATCAAATTGTCTCTATGGCTTTAAATGTGAACTTATGTGACTGATAGAAAGCTATATGGTTTGCAAGGCTGTTGTGAGGGTCTCTATTAGAGATATCCCCCATATGGCGCAAAATACTATTTTAAATTGTTGGCCAGTTTTACCCACATGAAAAGGTGGGCAGTTGCTTCAGGTTGCAAGATATATAAGATGTTGTGTATTGCAAGTGGCTGCTGCCCTGAAGTAATACATTTCATTCGTGTTCGGATGCACAAATGAGATAGTTCGATTAATGAACTGGCAAGCTTTACATCTCCCACATTTGTGGGTGCCTTCCCTCATAGCGGGTGTCTTCTTCTTGAGACCATCATTATTGCATAGGAGTTGTTTCAAATTATTCTTATTTTTAAATACATATCTCGGTTGATCGCCTACAATGCTTTTGATTTTTTTCATTTTCAGTGAGGATCGGCCAAAATTGTTTAATGATATTATAGATTTGCACATGGTCTGTACTATAAGTCAAAACACAATTGACATTATCCTTCCTGGTTTGACTAAATACACATTCATTTGGTTTATTAGCTTCTATTTTTTCATTTCTTTGAAGACAATAAGGACGTACTTTATTACAAACATTGGTCTGCAGGTTTGGCTTACTAGATAAATTTTTATCCTTGTAGCCTCTTTCTCAGATATTTGTTTTTAGTGTGGAACACTCCACATTGTATGTAGTTTCTTCCGTGCACAACCTGGAAGCCCTGTTCATGTAATGTAAAGACCAACAATGGTTTAAATAGCATTGAAAAACCAATCATAATGAGGCTATAGTCACTTCCTTTTTCCATTGGTTTTTACTTCCAATCACAATGTAGCATCAGTGAACTTATTTGCATGAGCTAAGGAGAACAAGATCTTTTAACTGGTGCTTTGATGTTAGCCAATCATTTGTCTAACTAATGATATTATATCCAATCAAGATGCTTTTATGTTCTACTAAGGGTTCAGAATTACTGTTCTGTTGACAACCAATCATATACTTCACATTGGTTATTATTTCCAATCACAATATAGCCTTAGTAAGCTTATTTGCATAGATGGAAACTGCTATTTGGCAGTATAGTCAAGACCATCCAATCATATGTCCCACTTTGGTTCTTACTTCCAACCATAATGTAGCATCAGTAAACTTATTTGCATAAACTAGAACTGCTGTTTCATGGTTGCTGAGAGAGTCAAGAAAGGTGCCAGCATATGAGATAAGGTTATGAGGAGACACTAAGATCCAGTCAATGATGGTAACAGTGGTTCCACCTTTTAGGCTATTAAGTATTTCAAGAAATTTGTCTTTAAAAAATTCAACTGCAAGGTCCAGGTTTAGGCTTTGTAAAGGGAACCAATCATAATGTTTTAGTAATAGATCAAATAGTTCAGGTGAGAAACATTTCTTACTGCAGATGTATTTGAAGGAATTTTCAGACTGAGTTTGAATTCTTTTTCTAAGTAGAAATGTAGCGGCATGGTCATTAAGATTGAGGAAGGCAGCCGGCTTGGTCACTCAGGATTGACTTGTTTATTAATATCCAGTTCAGTAGTGACTCTTTTCTGGAGTGTTTGTCAGTGCCAGTGGGACAGTTTGCAACTTGTGAGAAATTGTACAGGTTAATAAAATTAGTAGGGGAGTCTGAGCAGCAGGAAAGTCAGTCAAGGGTAAAGTCACCTAGGATGATAGTTTCTTGATTAAATGTATATGCAGGCCATGAAAGGAGACGTTCAATGATTCAATGCCTCATATAGATGCTAATGAGCTGGAGAATCCTGCTTTGTATTATGTTACTAAAATATTTAAGTTTTAGTTTTAATATCAGATGTTCCAATGAATAGACAGGACTTATTTCCTTAAGTATTGTCTGATTTGTTCATCTTGCAGTCCATGGACTCCCCAAAGGTATTCTCCAGTGCTATATTTCAAAAATATTTTTCCAGAACACACCCTTACGTCTCTGCTCACACAGCCATATATTACTATTAGGAAAACCATACTTGTTCTTTAAAATCATATCCAGAGTTTATTCTAGGATAAATATCAATCACCTTCGCCCCATCGGACTTAAGCCCATTCCTTCTCTAGTAGTGGGAATTCTCCAGTTCCCCTAGGACAACAACAGTCTGCAGAGTTCATCATTTGATCAGACTTTTGAGAGAATATGCTCTTGCAGACATCAGGGTAATAAGAGCATTTGTGTATACTCCTAGTCCCACCCTATTCTCACCCTTGGGTGGGCAGTCTACCTGCATTACTATGAGTTCTCAAAATATATTTCCCTACAAGTGAATGCAACTGTGCACCCAACAATGAAAGGGCATATATGGCATTGGCTTGGTGAGCTGAAAGCCCACCATCAGAATGCCCACTGCAATGCTATCCCTCTTTTGCAAAACTATGGCATCCATATATCCTATGGCATCCATATACCCTGCTTCACCCTACCCATCCCCCAAGGATGGTATGTCCAGCCTCTACTGACAGTGTCATCATGTGACAAAGTCATTAATCAAATCCTTGTACCCTGGACCATTGTAAGGGTTTAATCTCTCTATACCATACCATACCACTAGCAAAATCTTGTCCAGATCTGCCATGGCTTTCCTTCCAAGAAGTAGGCAACTTTTAATTTCATAGCTCATACACAATCTGTAGAGATCTTTGAGTACAGGATAATAAAATCTGTTACTGTCTCTTCTTTTTCCTCATCTATTTGCAAAGAATAGATAGTAACAAATGACATCATTTTTGTTTTATTTTTTAATGTTGAGCAACAAGCCAGCTTTTATGCTTTTTACTTACACTTTCATCAAGGTGCTCTTCAACCTTTCCTCACTTCAAACATCAGAGACGTATCACCTGTGTATCTGAGGTTGCTAATATTTCTCTCAGTAATACTAATTCCTGCATCTGATTCATCTAACTCTGAATTTGTCATGATACATTAAGTGCACAAATTAAATAAGTAGAAAAATGCACATTCTTATCCCACTCCTTCCCTAATACTAAACCAGTTAGTTTTTCCATATTTGGTTCTAACAGTTACTTCTTCTGCATACCGATTCCTCAGGAGACAAATTCAGTGACCTGGTATCTCCATTTCTCCAAGAACTGGCCGCAGTTTGTTATGGTCCAGCAGAAGTAAATATTTTGTGGAAATACTGAATATACTTTTATTTTATTTTATTTTAGTTTGCTTTTATACATTAACTATTATCCTTGCAAAATGTGCACATTTACATTCTTGTTCAGCAAAGAGATATTCTTTGAGGTTGGAGTGTAATTGTAAAAGTGCTTTCTTGTTTCTTATTTTAACAAGTAGTTGAGTCCAACAGTCCAACAGTCAGGCCCAGTTTTAGGGAATGTTTCTAAGGCTGAAAAACTCTTATTTACTGTCCAGATCAGGATCTTATAAGTGTGAGTGTATCCTTGTCGTTACATAAAGTGTAAGTGGATGGTTTAATAGGTAGTTTACAACATAAAGGGTGGGATCTAAATAATTCTTTATCAAGAAGTAAGGTGGCTACATCTGTCACAGGTAGCCAGCGAGTTTTAGATAAACCTACAGATCTTATTTATGGTGACAGTATTCAAGTGTTGAGCAGAGAACTCTTACAGGAAGACTGTACTCTGACTTTGGCAAAAGGAAGTTATTTGTAAGTCCTTTTCTGGTATTAGGTGTGAGCAGGTTTGAAAATATGTAAAAGAACTGTAACTCGTGGAGATTCTTTTCTACAGTAATTTTACTGTGGTCTTTAAAGAAGGAGGTGTATTGTAGTAGTAGTGGTGAAAGGTGTTTTTGAATACCCACTTGATTAATGCTGCTCTTTGATTGCTTTTTAATTTGTTATTGCCCGATATGATTTCACTAGGATAGCAAATTATTGACAGGATAAGAGTTAGAATAAGAAGGAGTCACCATAATGATTTTTAGATTTTTCAATGAGTACTACTGTTGATTTCATGAACGCAGTTCTTCGGGGGGGGGGGGGTTGGTGCATAAGTTTAGTATTAGGTTGGTGACAGGACATCTGTCTGGGGTATAGAAGATGAAATCCCATCATGATTTGTTACATACCTTTGGTCTCTCTTACCTGAGGCTGCCCAAAAAGCCCCAAGAGTTGGGCTATGGGAATAGAGTTCCTTGATGCAGCATCACCTATTACAGCAGCCAAGGACTTCTGCATTTCACAGCGGTAATTTGGGATTTGCTGATACAATCCAGTCATTAACCTCATGGCTCCCTCAATGGCCCTTGTAGAAATCCCACAGGAATCGTAAATCTCAAATCCAAGGGTAGTGTTTGATAGCAGGCTTGGACTGTTGTTGATTTCATCAATAGCAAATATCATAGCATGAACATACTGGTATATATAAAATCGAAATCTGTTCCAAATAAGAGTAGAATTATTTTAATTGTGTTATTAACCTTTAAAACCAGAGGAATGCAAACATGAAAATGCTTTGAAAATTACTATATACATATGTTAAGGAAGGGATATTAGAAAATCATTCAGAGGAATGCTCTCTCGGTCTCTCTCACACACACACACACAGACATACACATAAATGGATAATTCAAGATCATACAGAGGAAAGCACATATGCACATTCATACACACAGACACACATAAGCACAAGCAAACACTCGTGTACACACATGCAGACAGACACGCACACAAACATACACATGCACAGGCACACATACATAAACACATGATCACACAAACACAGACATACGTGCATAGAGATGTGTGAGCATGCGCAGATGTGATCACAAAGACAAATATTTGTAAACACGGAAATGTACAGACATAGACACACACACACACACACACACACACACACACACACACACACACACAAAACCATTTCTATCTATGCCATGACACCACTGCAGAGATATGGTACTTGTTGGTTAGTGCACAGATTAACAATACAGCTGAATTATTATCCGACAGACTTGCAGTTTAACAGAGACATGTTTTGAAAAATGCCCTAATTGTCACTGTGTACGTTTTGATGTCTTGGTTAAAAGCCCTTGACAAAATGAATGCTGCTTTTACCTTGCTAATCTTTAAAATGGTTAAATTCATAAATACCTTCTGCCTAGTAAAAATCTTCAGCTCATTGACTACACCAGTGCAACTTATGTCATGTAGAACTTTGATTCAGAGATCTTTCCCATCTTAACCTATACATACCTTCATCACCACTAGACTCAAGTATGTGGAAAGTACTATGAAGTATAAGCAAATGATTGCCAAATGTAACTCACAAATGTACTCACTGACTCTAGCAAAAGTCCAGATGAAGCGACCTGAAAAAAATATATAATGTATAAACCAGCTTCCTAAAGCATCCAACCCTCATCCCCAGCCTGCACTGACACACACACACACACACACACACACACACACACACACACACACACACACACACACACACACACACACTCTCTCTCTCTCTCTCTCTAATTGTAGTAATCCTTGATCCTGACCACTATGCATCCCCCATGCTGGTAAACAGTGTGCTGCTCTATACACAACAGTAATGGAAAATCCCTCTGTCATCTAATTCATTACACTGCTGATAAACAAATGGGGGAAATCAGAAGAAGCTGAGAACTGAAAAAAATGCAAAAATAGTGGAACAAGGTAACAGCTTCAAGAATCTGGGGAAAGATTGGTTCAAGAGAAGGGACGTCTGAGAGAGGAGGTCAAAGCTACAATCAGAGGGGCTGCAGACAACTGGTACACCATGTTAGGGGTTGTATATGACAGAAGAATGCCAAAGAAGCTGAAAAGTAAGGTGTACCAAATAGTAATGTGATCAGTGCTGCTATTTGGTACAGAAACCTGGGCAGTAAAGAGCAGTTGAGGAAGCTAGAGGTGATGAGGATGAAGTGACTGAGACAGGTGGTAGGATGCACTCTTATGGAAAATGAAGACAACAGAACACAAGCCAAAGTAGCTCCAATTGCAGACAAAGTCAAAGAAAACAGATTACAGTGGTTTGGTCACATGTGCAGTAAAGCAGAAGAGAATCTGGTGAAGAAGATTTGTGACAGTCAAGAAGAAAGCAAGAGGAGAAGAGGGTATCCAGCAAAGAGATGGCTGGATTGTAGGAGAGAAAACCAGCGACAGTCAGACATGATTGTCAATGAAGGTAGAAGAGTGGTGCTGAATCGAGAGAGATGGTGATATTTGAAATGACACCCCAACCCCTTGTAGAAAATGGGGAAAAGGGGGTTTATAAAGATGATGACTTACCACAGTTCTGTATCCACAACCATAATTGATTTTATTGGTGATTAGAGTAATTTGCCTACAACCCTTTCAAATGTGTCAGTTCCCAATTGGTGAACAGTCTACTGCCCTTTGGCAAGTAGTAAATGGACCACTCCATTTTTTATTTTATTTAAGTTTGGTTTACCAGGGTAGTGTACTGATCAAAATAGACTATATGCAGGCTTGTCATGCACTCCATATTTTATTTCATTGCTGACCAGAGCCTTCTGCCTCTTACACCATCCTATGTGACTATGAATGAAGTCCCCCGCTTATGCTAGTCTGGCCAGTCCTTGACTGAAGGCATCCCTACCCCTCACTTTCTTTCAATAGCATGTGTATCTGTCTTCTCATTTTGTATAGAAAATGGTTCACCTGCCCTCCTTCTCCAGTCTTGCCTATGATTAGCACCTCATTTTATCTTACCACTCATCTCTCCTTTCTCCCAACTTTCCAGTGTTTGAAGTCCCCTACCTACTGTCTTCTCATTCTGCCAGTGACATGTATCCCCTGTCTAACCCCTTATCCACCCTGACACTTATTCATATCCCTACCTTTTACGTCGCCCATCCCTTTTAAGTATAATGTTTTTATTAAGCATTGTCATAAATTATCAAGCATGTTTTAACAATAATCTTTTTAAATAAGAAACTAGCAAATGACATATATCACATAGACAAATTCTTTACTTTAATTAAACAAAATACAGGCCAACAATATTAATTTCCTTAAAAATTATAATAGACTATGCCCTACATCCTTTTAATTAATTATTATTATAATTCAAAACAGAGTTATTAAGTTAAGCTGGTCATGCAGATTTTGTTCCCGTTACCTAATCACTGGAGCCATATACTGATTCCAGGATTTATATTCTGACTTCCTGACTCTAAACAGTAACAATAACAATATTTCTCATATTCATCTACTATTTTGTCTCTAGTAACATCTGATAGCAGCATTAATCTTGCAATTACTGTTATAATACCAAGGACCAAAACATGCAACCCTTTTGTGATGCCAAAACAGAAATAAGATAAACTGGGAATGTATGGTATCCATGAAGGTAGGAGTCTACTTTAATGCCCTTAAATCTCTAATATCAACAGTCTATAATTTTCTATGACTTAATAACCCTAGAAAGTGTATAAAAATGTTGGTTCTTAGTCTTAGAAACATGTGTACCAATAAGTGATTTTAGATATTTGAAGTCTTAATATGTGATTGCAGTGTAGTTTATCTACCTCTACTTGACATATTGTTCTGGAGTCTAATCTTCTGTCCTTGCAAAAATTTGTCACACGTAATTTAAATATTTTAGAGTAACAATAGTATTAATATGGAAATTGTATATGACTAAGAATGTTTGGCACTCACTTCTAAAATTCCATTAAATCTGATTAGTATTTATATTACTTCTAATGTCATAACTTAAAAAAGCTTCTATTTAATCTTTTAGTAATCCCAATAACTTTACCATTCAAATGATTTCAGGCTTTGAAATCATTCAATTTTTGAAATGGTTACCACTAAAATTCTTTTATTTTGTCATACCTTTATGTTTTCAAAAAAGTAAGATTTTCTAAAGCATTTTGCTGCCCAGTCAATGGATTTAAGTAATATTGATAAACACCAGCAATATGAATTTATACTAGCCCACTTTCAAAATTTCTTGATATGTAGTTATCTAACAGGCTGAAAGTATTACACTTCATTACATCACATGAAAGAATATTATAAAAATCTTTCAGAACAGGCAAACAGGATATTTAGCCACTTAGGAGTCTATTCTGGTAATGATTTTTAAAAATCATTGCCATGTAATTTTGAAATTATTAGAAGAGTGAGATAAGTGAAGAAGGTGGAAAATGTATATCTTAATAGTGGATAAATTGTTGTTAGTATTTAAAAATGTCTATACCACATTTTTTCCATTTCAGAATATTACAATAACTCTTCATCAGGGAATTTGAGAAACAATGGAAAAGAAAATATGACACTTTAACCTGTCTCCAAATAAATCTGATTATTGTCAACTGGACACTTGTTGAGAAAAATAAGGACAATTTGAGCCTATTCATTTTAAATAAATAAACACATCATTTGTGTCATACTGAAAAATTGTTGCACTATATAACATAAGTCAGATGACAGTAGTTCAGTTATTGTTAGATTTGAGCATGCAATGTTAATCTTCAACAGTCAGCATTCTATGTTAGAACAGCACTAGAAGCTTACTCCATAGGAATGGATTTGTACATTAATTAATTATATCAGCTGAGTCATAATTGAGAAATCCACTGACTAGGCAGCAAAATGCTTTAGAAAATCTTACTTTCTACATGTACTGGAGAGGAACCAAAGACAATTAGTTCATCAGAAAGAGAGAGACTTCGGCAGAAAAATAGTACTACAGCTTTCCAATCTAATAAATACTGAATCTTCTTTCAGACTTATTTTACTGAAGTAATTACTTTTATGTTTTTTTTTTTAAATCAGTCCTCCCATACTAGGTTGGCTCATTTTTTTCACTGTTGGCCACAGCTGATGGAATGCAGCCATTTTTCAGGAAATAATGAATGGTCCAGTTCCCACCCCTTCAGCAACTTTAAAGTGTGGGGTCCCATAGTACTGGTTCATGAATATGTTCACATGCCTTTAACTCCAAACACAATGCTAATAAACTGGTTGGTGGGACAGTATCTCAACCACTGATGCAACCTTTAACATGATGTCTGAATTTGTTAGATGTCAGACTTTTAAGATGATGTCTGGCTTTGTTAGATGTCAGACCTTTACCATGATGTCTGGCTTTGTTAGATGTCAGACCTTTACTATGATGTCTGGCTTTGTTAGATGTCAGCACTTCACCATGATGTCTGAATTTGTTAGATGTCAGACCATTACCATGATGTCTGGCTTTGTTAGATGTCAGATCTTTACCATGATGTCTGAATTTGTTAGATGTCAGACCTTTACCATGATGTCTGACTTTGTTAGATGTCAGACCTTTAAGATGATGTCTGGCTTTGTTAGATGTCAGACCTTTAAGATGATGTCTGGCTTTGTTAGATGTCAGACCTTTACTATGATGTCTGGCTTGGTTAGATGTCAAACCTTTAAGATGATGTCTGGCTTTGCTAAATGTCAAACCTTTAAGATGATGTCTGGCTTTGTTAGATGTCAGACCTTTACCATGATGTCTGGCTTTGTTAGATGTCAGACCTTTAAGATGATGTCTGGCTTTGTTAGATGTCAGACCTTTAAGATGATGTCTGGCTTTGTTAGATGTCAGACCTTTACCATGATGTCTGACTTTGTTAGATGTCAGACCTTTACCATGATGTCTGACTTTGTTAGATGTCAGACCTTTACCATGATGTCTGACTTTGTTAGATGTCAGACCTTTAAGATGATGTCTGGCTTGGTTAGATGTCAGACCTTTACCATGATGTCTGAATTTGTTAGATGTCAGACTTTTAAGATGATGTCTGGCTTTGTTAGATGTCAGACCTTTACCATGATGTCTGGCTTTGTTAGATGTAAGTAGCATACCTCTCAACTGTCCCTGATTTTCAGGGACGTCCCTGATTTTGACTCAAATTTTAGCTCTGTCCCTCTTAATCCCTTCTAAAACTAGTGACTTTTGGAGGAAAGGTGGTGAATTACACTTAATGAATAATGACAATAATTAAGTTATAGACTTCTTTTACTTCAGAAAATGTGTATTAATTCATATGCTCTGGTTCTGTCAATGTTTCAAGTTAATAGCACTAATATTTTAAAAGTGTCCCTGATTATCCCTGATTTTTTCTTGACTTGTCCCTGATTCTGGTGAAATTTGTCCCGGATTGGTTGAGAGGTCTGTAGACCAAGTTACCTTCATCTTAAGATAAGCACACTACCAGCTGTGCCTCACTGCTATCCTTTCCAGCCAGATCCCCGGCGCCAAGGTCACTAATCAATCACAGGTTGTTAGGGTCACAGTCAGAGTTTTATCCCTTTGTGCTCAACAGCTAACCAAGCTTTTATTTTTTGAAAGATTAATGTTAAAAAAAAAAGAAAACATTACAAAGATGTGCATCTAGAGCATTTTCCCCTGGCCTCCACTAAAAATGGCTTAGTTCCAAGTTGGACT